>NC_048284.1:13805581-14121875 GCF_009762535.1 Notolabrus celidotus | reverse complement strand
CTCCAGGATCAGCTGAGCAAGTATGGCATGCTTCATGGATTTAGGACGATGCATCTAAAATGCATTCAGGCTGGCTACGTCGTGACTCAAGAGACAATCAGACAATATAATAATACTCATTAAAAATAAATTGGAAATACTGGATCCTCACAAAGAGCAACTGAGGGGTCGGTTATCTCGTCAATTCAGAAAAACAGAGCAGATTTTTTTTCTCATTTCAATGCAATGCGCTTCTGTATAAGTTAAACTATAAAACTAACTTGTTATGAAGGAAGTGTTGAATATTTCCCCTTCACTTTATATTTAACTCTACATACATTATTTAATAAATATAACACAGAAATGTACTAACTACTTATATTATCAGTATCCATAGGGGTAAAGAAAATGAATACCCAGACTAACAAAGGATTGGCGACTGAACTTTTGGTTTTAATTGGCTTCCTGGAAGGTTTTAAAATTGTTCTCACTATCAATGTAAAGAGTGATGGATCTGCAGTAGAAACATCATTGATAGGATTCTGTGTATCTGATTTAGCAAAGTAAAACAGAAGAACTTAGACACTTACAGCTGTTGCAACCTTGTTAGTATACACAGCCAAAGATTTGTGTTAAACTGAGTGACTTTAAAAGACATGAATTCAACATTCAGAGGAATATATAGAGCAATAGGGAATGTTTTTCAACTGCAGGTGAAGGCTGTTAGAAAGTCAGCAGAAAGAGTGTCACTGTTTACTAAACACACCCCGAGCAAAACATGATGGCATCAAGTAATGAATCAGATCATCTTAGACAAAGGGGACAGACAGACAGGCAACTGAGGAAAACACAAAGAAAATAAAGGGGCAGAAAGTACCTTGAATAACAAAGCCAGGTGGCGATCCTTAAGGAATCAGGGAGCAAGGGAGCCAGGTGAAGAGGCAGGAAGGAAGGGAGACAAGCAAGAAGAGGGACGCAGACGTTACAAAAGAATAGGGACAAAGTGCAGGAGGATAATAAGGCTGTGGGGGGAAAATCATCACAGGGATGGGGATCTATGGGACTCTTTCAAACTTAGATCATTGACTTTGAGATTAAAGGGTTAACAAGATGATCGTTCAACCTCTGACCCGCTTAATGTAAGAGTACACTAATAAAATGTATTCTAAATCACAGATATTAAGGACTCATCACAATCAGTGACTGTGTATGTTTGTGTACGTTGTTGGTCTTTTACAGGAAAAGCAGTCACTGGAGCCACTGTGTTACTCTTAGCTTGAGACACTTTGGTGTGAGAGAGACTGCACCAAACTGTCTCTGAGACTTTCCCTGAGTGTACCAAAAGATAATGAATGTTTTGTCTCTTTGCTCAAGGAAACACAACATGTTCTAGAACGAACTTGATACTTGATCTAACTCTCACGTCTGATCTCTGCACAGTTATCAGCTCGAGAAGAAATGTCTCTTTGAACACTTGAGCTCTTTTGTCTAACAGTTGTCCTCAGATGGGAACTCAACTTGTAATTTTCCTCTGATGTGGTCTGATGCACTGCTCTCTTTCTTCCTGTGTGATGTGAATGTGGTTGCAGGTGTGTGTTTTTTTTTCTTTACCTTCCAGAAAAGGATGCTACAGTGTTTGCAGAAGTGCAAGGTGTCGCCGTACTGCTCCTTCATCGGATAATGTTTCTGCAGAGCGAAGTACATTAGCTTCCAATCCACCACTCCACTCTTTGTGAGGACCAGATTCCTGCAGAACTGCAAAGGGATGGAAGCAAACACAGGGGACAGGAATGTAATTATTACTGGCACTAAATGTTATAAGATATAACTGAGGGCAATTACTAATTAAGGCAAATCCTGAGTGTATTTGTTGGTTTGAGAGACAGAGAGAGAGAGAGAGAGAGAGAGAGAGAGAGAGAGAGAGAGAGAGAGAGAGAGAGAGAGAGAGAGAGAGAGAGAGAGAGACACATGAACTGTGAGAAAATTGTGGCAATGCAGCCCTCTAGTGGACAACAAGTGAACTGTATGCATGTCTTTTGGCTGCTTAAAGACACTTAGCTGTCTCTCAACTCAGGGTCTGCATCCTCCTATGGCTGCATTTGAAGGCCGATTACATCATGACGCTGCGTGAAGGCTGTCCCATTTCGAAGGCTCCTTCAAATGCAGCCCACATATGTGAGCCTCTTCTTGCAGGACACACCGCTACTGTCCTTCACGGCCTCCCATGTCCCAAGATTCTTTGCGCGCCGCTGCTCATTCCCAAAAGTTATTCAAAATAATAAAAAATAATAAAAGTATCACCTCTGGCTCCATAACTTCACTTTGCTTCTTCTCTTCTCTTCTCTTCTTTCTCACGTCCTTTGTCTCTCTCTCTACTTTCGTGGGCCTGGACGGCAGAAATTACGTAAAGGTAGGGGCGGGAACACGGTGACGCAACCCGGAAAAGGGTTTTAAACTTGATAAACACATAAACTCAGTAGTTAAAACCAGTTTTTTATCATCTGAGGCTTTTAATCAAAATTAAATCTGTTGTATATTTTAATGATTCTGAGCTCTTGATTCATTCTTTTATCTCGACCCATTTGGACTACTGCAATGCACTTTACACTGGCATTAACCGGGCCTCCCTCTCGCTTACAGTTAGTCAAAAACGCGGCCTTCGCCTTTTAACAGGAACCCGCGAGCATGAACATATTAGCCCCGTTCTCGCATCCCTCCACTGGCTCCCTGTCAATTTTACAATTAATTTTAATATTTTAATGTTTGTTTTTAAGTCACTAAATGGTCTGACACCTCAGTACATCTCTGACCTCATACATATCTACGACCCTTCCAGAGCACCGAGGTCTGCAGATCAGATGCGTCTCGTCGTGCCGAAGAGCCGACAAAAGACGAGGGGTGACCAAGCTTTTTCAATGGTAGCTCCTAAACTGTGGAATGAGCTACTCACCCAAGTCAAAATGGCCCCCACCCTGGATACTTTCATTTCACGTCTTAAAACTCATTTTTACTCCTTTGCTTTTAATACAGCATTTGCATTTACAGAGAGTTTGTGTTGGTCTCTGTTTGTCCTTTAATTTACTGTATTTTAAATGTTACTATTATTTATTTCTACTGTTGGTATTTGTTGTGCAGCACTTTGGTAATGTTCTTATTTTTAAAATGTGCTATATAAATAAAATGGATTGGATTGGATTGGAAATCCTCTGGAGGCTAGACCGTCCCATTTCACAACAGTTGACGCAGCCCTTGGACATGCCTCCGAAGGAGTCTGTGTAGGTTGTGTCCTCGGTAGGATGCAGACCCTGAATTGAGACACAGCTACTGTATGGAGTTTTTAGGTGGTTAAAAAAAAAACAGACTGAGATAAATATAGATGTTATATTGAATACAATCTGAATAAGCAAACCTGCTATCAATGACTTGGCTGAGTATTTCTATACAGTAGTTTTTAATTCTTGTCACCAATGAGGGGTGGGGGCAGGAGTCAGATAAGACAATTCACAGAATTCACAGATACATTTAAAGGTCAAAAGATAAAACGGTTATGTTTTATGTTGGTGAAATTACCTAGATATGTACAGGACATTATCAGCCAGGAAATAAGATGTACTGTTTTGTCCATAGAGGGCGCCAAAACCATCAACCACCAAAAGTTTCTCACAGGGGCTTTAACTACAAGCGAGTTATGTATTCTATGCATCATCCTTCATCAAGTATGTTGCTTTCTCACCTGTTTGTCTGAGAAGTGGAAGTGACAGAGTTTCTTCCACAGCACCCTGTTCTCACTGAGGCAGTGCAGAGTGGGCGTGGCCTGTCCCAGGTTAATGATGTCATAGGCATCAGATAACTTGCAGAGGATCTGGCTCTGCATATATAGCGGCAAGTCGTTGAATGACATGCCATCGCAGACTTGCTGAGAAGAAAACAAAGAGACGATATATTCAATCAAGAGTGGATCTGTGCAGAATAACTCCCTGTCATTAAATGCACAAGTTGTAATAGTGAATACATAGCTCCTAATTACACGTGAGGCTCAAACTGGACCAGAGGGTTGCCTTGGCTCCCAGCATGCTTTCACAAATAGACACAGGCTACATCCAGTCTGATGAATTCACAAACACAAGAACACCCTCTACCTTGGGGATCTGCAGGTTGTTGAGCTGCTGCTGCCACTTCAGAATGGTCTCCAGTCGACAGAGCCAGATATTCACATTTCCCACTAGGACACACCTTCCGACATGGATGGTCAAATTGTGCAGAGTGGAGCTCAGGTCCTGCAGCAGCTCCTTGACAAGGCGTGGGTTGTACTGGTCCTCTAGCACTGGTAATTAGATTTAAAAAACAAACAGAGAAATAAGAGACAAAATGTAACATCTCTCCTCTCCCCTCCCTCCATAAGAATACCTCTCTACAACTTAAAGTCGATTACTACCACAAGTTTCAAAAAGGACAGAAATAATGAAAAACATAACTCAGCTTCAAATAAACAACTCTTATTTTGAAAGGGAGTTACTTAACATGTAAGTTTCACCTCATAAATGTGGCAGACTGGATCTGCACCAGGCAACACAACCCCATAATGACAGAGTACACTGCTCCCACTGGTTTTGTGGCTTCACATTCATTGCAATAGCTCTACCATTACTAAATACTAGTTTATAAAGAACATCTCCTGGTCGCTCAGAGCTTAAACTTTAAGAATACAGAAGTTATATTACTAACATAAAATGAGCCCTGCAAGCTAAAAAAAAAGTCTTCTTCGTCTTACCTTTCCGTACAATCTTCTCCAGGATGTTGAAATAGTTCTTTTGGGCAGCTCCACTCAAAGACGTCAGCTGGGACCTGGCTATTAGCTGGAAAAGCTTTAGAAAAGAGACAGAGTAAGGCAGCTGGAGGTTTTAAGAGGATTCTCAGTCAACATGTGCAAACACCATCACTCACTTTTGCCACATAGTTGAATCTTCTCAAGTCCTGGATGGCACTGGAAAAGTCTAGACGGTTGAGTGCTTCACCAAGCGTGCAGTATCCATGACGCTGAAAAAAACACACATGCACACAAACATTAACTGATTTTGTTTCTATTCAAATAAGTCATGCTTGTTCATCCTCAAAAACAGACGTCTTGAAACTCACCTCTTTCGTGCTTCCTTTCTGCACGTAGATCCATTTATCCCTAAAAACAACTGGACCAGAAAACAAACACATTAACATATGAGGTGTAAGAGGTTTGGTGTTTTTGTGCCGTTATCTAGAGCAGGGGTTCTCAAAGTGTGGGTCGGGACCCCCTGGAGGGTCGCGAGACACAAATGAGGGGTTGTGAGATGTCTTCCAGAAAGTACTTTTTTTTAAAGTTATCTAAAAATGATTATTATTATTATTTTTTTGTATTTACCTTGTTTTCTTATGTTTATATTCCTTTTAGTTTGTACTTTTTATTTTCATTCTTCTTCTTCTTATTATTATTATTTTATCATTATTATTATTATTATTATTATTATTATTATTATTATTATTATTATTATTATTATTATTATTATTATTATTATTTCTTTAATAATATTTTCTTATTTATTAATTTTTTCTTCTCTTTGTTGGTTTTGTTTTACTTATATATGATTTGTTAACTTGTTAACTTTTGGTGAATAAAGAAGTACTAAAAAATGCAATAAAAATTTTACCCATTATAGTAAAAAATATTGACAAAAATAGTAGCAAAACTTGAGATAAAACCTTGAAAATAAAAAATGTAATGCGTTTTCTGCCTTTCTTTTCTCCAGTCAACTTCTAAGTTTCGGGTTAGTGAACAGTTAATTATCAAAAGCATCAGTAGCAGTAGGTTAATGCATAACGGCACAGGAAACACAGCCACATGCTCATATAGGTAGGCTAATTTTCTCCAGACTGCCTAAATAAAGCCACATTTAATCACTTTGAGGGACAGTGGGGGTCACAAGTCTTTGGCATCTATATTTTGGGGGTCACGGGCTGAAAAGTTTGGGAACCCCTGCTCTAGAGTACAGTTACATTCAATTCTACTGAAGCACTGCTTTTAGAAAAATGTATTCTGTGATATGTGAAGAAGAAGTAGAGCACAAAAAACAGCTTTAAAGCTCTCATGCCTACAAACTGCTGAAACTCTAATGGGGCGTTCACACCAAACCAGAATAAAATCATTTGCACGAGTGAACTACATGTAAAGTCAAAGTGAAGGGGCGAGTAGACATGTTGTCGGGCAGCGCAAATGGCGCCCTTGGCACGAATGAAGCCAATTAGTTTTAACTTTTAAAGACATAGAGACAATTTTACATGCTTCTATCTCCTCGCGCTTGGACTACTTTAACAGTCTTTTTAGCTGTCTGCACAACAAATCCCTTGATCGTCTCCAAACTGTATAGAACTCAGCTGCCAGGGTTTTAACCAGAACCAAAACATTTGACCACATCCCTCCGGTTTTAGCTTCCTTGCACTGGCTCCCTGTGTGTTTTAGAATTGATTTTAAGATTTTACTGATTACTTTTAAAGCTCTACATGGACTTACTCCGAGCTATATAGCAGACCTTTTAATACCCTACGATCCTCGGGCAGAGGTTTACTGTGCATTCCTAACACAAAAATGAAAATGAAAGGGGACAGGGCGTTCGCAGTGAGGGGTCCAACACTCTGGAACCATCTGCCCAAGGAGATCAGGTCTGCTGAGTCAGTGAGCTCTTTTAAATCCCTTCTTAAAACATACTTTCATTGCAGAGCCTTCCTGGATTTTATCTGAATTTTATTTCACTTTATTTTATTTAAACTGTCTGAAGAAATATATTTTAAAAGAATTGTATTCCTTTAGAATTATTTTAGGGGAATTTTATGTCTTTTAAAATGTGTTTTTATTTCTTTATCTTGACTTGTGTGTTTTTATGATCTGCCTGTTTTATTTTGCTGCACATGTAAAGCACTTTGTAACTTGGTTTTTGAAAAGTGCTCTACAAATAAAATTATTATTATTATTAATATCATAATTATACGCTCATTTGCAAAGCTTGAAAAATCTGGACTCTGCAGCGAACCATTCTTCTCACATGAGCTTTGAACACTCTAATGATAATAACATTTAGTGTTATACATTTTAAAATATATTTAAAACTTATTAAAATCCCCTGTATACTAAGCTCTCAGCTCCAATAAGACTTCTCTCTACTTTTCCCAGCCATCTAAACATTTTTCAAAAAAGTTTTTAATAAGTGGTAGCCCTTGACTGCAGATATGGCTTGTTCCCACAAGTGTTTCTGCTTAGCCTATTTGTGAACAAAGGGGCTTTAATTTGAATACACACTCTTAACCGAAGCCAAACAAGGATTATGCGTAGCCGAAACTCACACTGAGATTTGGTGTTGTTGTTGTAGAAGTCCTTCTTCCTCTTTGTCGTGGCGAGCTCGCACACATCCCCGACAAACAGATTCTCTTTGTTGTCGCTGCAGAGCCTGTTCGGACAGAGGAAGCATGGGAGGGAGATGTTAACGACATCACATTAAAATGTTACCGATCCAAATGTGATAAGAAAATGCTGAGTTAAAAGTCAAAAGCTTCTCCTGTTGTCAGATCTAGGGTCCTTATTTTTGATGAATCGGCGTAATGAGCCGACTAATAGAGATGTAACAGCAGTCAGAATAGTTAAGATGTGACACACACGATTCACTGCTCTGTGATGATGGAGGAAGCACCAAAAATTAGAGACACACTATAATAAAGTCTGGGAGCGAACATGCCTGATGTGACTCAGACTCTGTTTCCTAAAAAAACATGCAAACATGATCAGATCTGTGACTGATCTCTGAGATTCCTGGCAGCACTTGGAGCCTGCTTTCCTGATAAGAGGCCTTCTTTTAACTGATAAGATAGATCTGAACCTTTTGGCCTCGTCTGGACATATTTTGACATGGGAGGCTTTTATTGGCTCAACTGAAAACATCTAACGTCTTCATGATTGTGTGTCTGTGTGTGAAGGTCAGAGCACATTTATCTCTATTTTATTTTGGTATGTATAATAATGATTTATAGAAATGCTTTTTTGACAGTGTGTCATGTCCCTGCAGGATACAGCTTTAGTGAAAATTTGCAATCTTTTCTTTTAATGTAAATAAAAGGAAATGACATAACTGGAACAAAGTTCGATCTGCTCCTCTGAGGCTACACATTCGCTGTCTTCTGACCTTTCACTGACAGATCAAAGGGCTTGACTGGACTGGTGTTTGACTCTCCATGCATTCATAATCTTTTGGCTGAAGTTAAGCACTCAACTGGCAAAACTACAAACTCCAGGGGCAAATATTTGGGTCAGGTGATTATACTAAGATATAATACCTTAAAAATATGCAGCAAGCAGCGGTCTATTACCAAAAATAAATTAACTCTTCAATGTCTAACATTTGATATGTTTAATATTGCAAACATTAGTGAGTATGCTTTCTTATTATCATGCAGTATGGACTACTGGCTAGTAGTAGTAGAAGTAGTTGTTGTGCTAAAGCAGGGGTGTCAAACATGCGGCCTGCGGGCCAAAACCGGCCCACCACAGGTTCCAATCCAGCCCACGGAACGACTTTGCAAAGTGAAAAAATTACAGAGAAGACATTAACTGCATTTTTTTAATAAAAGTAACTACTATTCCAAATTTGTCCTCTGGGGGTCGCATTAAAATCATAGTGCTGATGGAGCGCACCTGAACGGCACTTTTTTTTCTAGACTTTTTTTCTTAAAGTGAGAAAACTGACTTGCTGACTTGCATAATCCGGTTGAGATTCATAAAGACTTGTTAGAGCACTATACGATGATCCACTAACTACTAACACTAGCACTACACCCCTGCATACAACACTGTCCATGTTCATGTTCATGTTGAAACTGAGGGGTAAATGGTAAATGGACTTGTACTTATATAGTGCTTTTTCTAGTCTTTCTGACTACTCAAGGCGCTTTTACACTACTTGTCACATTCACCCATTCATACCCATTCACTCACTGATGGTAGAGGCTGCTACAGTAAGGGACCATCAGTGTTAGCTAATCTCATTCATACACATTCACACACCTCTGAACAACAGAGGGAGCAATTCGGGGTTCAGTGTCTTGCTCAAGGACACTTTGGCATGTGACTGCCGGAGCTGGGATCGAACCGCCAACCTTCCGATTGATAGACGACCGACTCTACCCACTGAGCCACAGCCGTCCCAAATTAATCAACTTTACCTTGTTCATTAATATAATCTATCTGTTCTTTTGCAGTAACCATTACACTTTGTGTGTCAGGTGAATGAATAACCTGTGTGTTTGGTGTGTTCGCAGCAGGTTTCAGGGCTTAAAGAGTAAAATATTCAGCCCACTATGAGACTCATCATGGCAAAAAATAGAACAACTGTTTTTGTGGAAAGATATTTCATTAAATGTAAACATTTTCAGAATGTACCTGTACTTTTTTGCGCTAAAACAAAGGGGCAAATTTAGAGCTGTCGCTATTTATAAGTTATTATGTTATGATTTTACTGGTCTGTGTCTTATGATTTTACCCCTGTGCTAAAGCTTAACATTGTCAATGAATTAGTCAGCTGATCATTCAGGCTGATTGATGGCATTTTTACATGATCCCCCACTGCCTGCTCTCACAAGGCTGGTTAAAAACTAAAATGAATGATGTCTGCAGACACTGCAGGCAGCCTCATGAGTGTGGCTGCTGTCGAGCAATGTTGGCATTCATTCTGCATTCTACTGGAAGAGCTCAGTTGCTGGGAAATTGTGGGAAACTTGCAAATGCTGGATGCTTTGTTTGTTGTCTGATCTAGTCCGGTCTTTTAGAGAAAATGAAAATAACGCTGGTTGGGAATTGCAACGGTAGCAGCCTTAAGCTTACTGCCCAACACTGTCTCAGTTCCAACAAGCTGGATTCAAGAAGTGCAATGCTGCCGTAGACGTGCTAGGCTCCAGCTGCTACAACACCTACTACTATCCTTCTCACCTCTATCATCTCACTCTCTTTTCATCTCTCTCTATCCCTCTTTCTAATCCCAACACTGTCTCAAAAGATGTCTGTCTATCCTGAATCTGGTTCTCCTCGAGGTTTCTGCCTGTTAAAGAAAATTTGTCCTTGCCGCTGTAACTTGCTAAATGCTGCAAAGTGCTCTGCTCATGGTGGATTAAGATGAGATCGGACTGAGTCCTGTCAGTAAAATGGGACTGGATGGTATCCTGTCTTGATGTTGGGTCTTTGTTAATAATATAACATAGAGTACGGTCTAGACCTGCTCTGTTTGTAAAGTCTTCAGATAACATTTGTTGTGATCTGGTGCTATAGAAATAAAGATTGATTGATTGATTGTTTTCCTCACTCTTGTCTGATCCTTCCTGCTTCTTAAATTTGATGATATGCTTTTCTTTCTTACATCATGAAGACAATCAGCAGAGTGAGGGATCATGAAAATCATGTTCTACTGCAATAAAGTTATGTGGCAGCTCTGCACACTGGTGCCCAGACTAACTGCAGGCATCACTACAGCAGTAACAGCCCCTTAAACAGCCTCCCACCTGCAAACACTGTGAGTTTAACTCAGCCAAAGAAAAGGCACATAAGAGATCTTGTTCTAATGAAGAACCCAAAGGCTCTATCTTTGGTTCAAGTGCTTCCTGAGGGTGGAGGACACATTTCACCCACCTGAAGTGATCCGTTGCGGTCTGCGTGATCTCTGAAACTACATTTCTTTGTCCTCCAGCGTAAGTGAAGGCATGGCTCTGCTCATCTGACTGCGAAGTCAACAGGGTGAATGTGCTCTACAGTAATCCCTAGTCTCTATCCATTTATCCAGTTGTACGGGCATGCACACAACCACACATGCAAGCACAGTAATCTGCCACGGTGAATTACAAGTAAGGAATGCAATAGCTGGGCTCTGTTATACCGGTTGCATGCGTAGCAGCGGCCTCCACACAGCCAATAAAAGACATCGCACAACAGCAGGAAGGTTCAGAAGGATTTGTGGATATTTAAACTATATCCTGAAATACATGAGCTGAAGAGATTGTGTAGGAAGACATGAACAAGGGAGGAAGCAGATAGAGTATGTGCCTGAAATGTAGCTGTTTCAGGCACATAGCTGTCTCAATTCCTCTCACACTTTTTTGGTGCAACATCGATCAAGATACACACAGATCTAAACTTCTACTGCACCACGGTGTACCATGCCACCGGTCATCACAATGCTCCCCTTTCTTTCTGCTGAATGTACCTCCATCGCATGATGTCACCAGACTCACTAAGCGAGCCGGCGTTTGGAGTGCAGCCAGCCTGAACAGATGATGTCATACGTTATTGTCTGATGCCGTGTCCGTCGCCTTTTGGTGAAAAGACTGCTGACATGCTAATGCGGGACTCTGAGTGATGTTGCTTGGTCAATAGATAGAAAGGGGGACTCTGTGACGTGAGAGAGATATCACCGACTGGTGCACAGATTCAACTGTTAACACTGTTAGTGTCTCCCTGGCTGTTAAAAGTGAGGCTTAATCACGAACAGATGGGTGTGTCATGCTGTCACTAATGACACCATTTTCCAGTAGAGATGTAACTCAATGACAGCACTTCACTTGTAGATATTTTCATTATTTTAATTTCAAAATAGTCTTTATTATAATTATTTTTAAAACTTTTTTTGTTTTTTTTTGTTATTGAGAGACACTAATTACCAAATGTGTGTTTGTTTCAGGTGTTCTTTTTATGGTTGCAAAATTCTGGGACTTTTCAAAGTTGGAAACTTTCCATGGGAATTTATGGGAATAAACCGGAATTTATGGGAATAAACAGGAATAAACCAGGAATTTACTAAATTGAAGGTTGGCTCTTAATAGGGAACTTAGGAAGAGCCCAGGAAGAGCTCATTGCCATAAAGGGTTTAGCAAAAATGCAGAGCCTAGGCTTGAGAAGCTTGAGGGAAGATGCTTTTTCATTTAACATGTTGAATGGGACTTTGTTGGGATTGCAGTTTTGTTCATTTTTGAATGGGTTGGGTCAGGGGGATTAGTAATATTCAACTCAACATTCATGTTTTTGTTCTTCAATGAAAGAATTGATTGCTCAATAAAATATTTAACACTTGATAAAGTTCTACTTACAAATAAATCTGTTTTAATTGTATTTTGGATGGATGTCTGCTTATAACAAAACAATATTTATGCTTGGATATGATACCTTTCCATTAAATTACCATCAATTCCCAGTTAATTCCCATAACTCCCATGGAAAGTTTCCAATTTGGAATATTTCCAAAATTCCCCAGCTTAACTTCCCATGGAAATTTACTGGAAAAGATCCACCCCTTTGCAACCCTAGTTCTTTTAGACTTAGTGTGCAAACTTTAGCATTAAACGTTAAAGAACTTTGGCCTTAAGTCGGCTCATCAATAGTTCTTGACCTTGCAAGTAAAATTATACCATTTTTGCTTTTCACTTCTGCTTACATTTGTTCTTACAGCCCAAACATGTGGACATCAAAATTTGTCTCCAGCTAAAATAACTCACAGGGGAAGAAGCTGAGCAGAGCTGATTTATTAGCTGTGGTTGTTTATCATTGGTTGTAATTCTTTAGGATCCTCTTCATGGCCCTTTAAAGTCCTCTAAAGTCAGAAAGGTTGATGACATTGCTCTACTTGGGCACCTAAGAAAAAGCCAGTTTGAAAGTGTTTTTGTTGTTTAACCTTAAAGTAATAACAGTAATATCTGGAGTTGGTGAGAAGAAATGCTAATAAAAATGTGGAAAAAGAAATGATAGGAGAAGAAATGCTGAGCCTTGTTCAGTGTAAACAAACTCTAACCCTACTCAACAAAAATCAACCAGACTGGGAAACTCCTTTCCTTTTGTTAGACCAGCCAGTACCAACCTTAACACAGTACATGTTTCCTGAAGATAACAGAGGAGGTAACCCAGACTGCCCACAAAGACACATGTAACACAGCAGAAAGACTGAAATAGCTTTCTGTAGTTTGGCTGCTTTCACCAAACAGTTGTTATTTAAGTCTTTCAAACAACTAGACAGCTTTTGGAGGGGCAGTCGCAAAAAATAACGACAGGTTGTTTGGACACTATCGTGTTCTCTGATCAGAAGAACTTGTGTGTCAACATTCAACACACACTACTTAAAGTATAAATACCTATGATAGATTTACACACTGTACCAGAGTAACTCTAGGAGAAGTGTACTATACAAGAAGACCAGTATGTTATCTTTATGTTTTGATCTGGTTCTAAGTTGGCTTTGTAATGATGCTTTAGTAACACCAACATGATTTATATATCTGTGATTTTATTTTCCAGAGCGCCCTGACACCGTAAGTTCTTTGGTAGTACACTCTACTTTCTTTGGTGTGTTGAAACATCTGAATCAAGCACTGTGTTTATTATTGATGGTCAGAAAATAAAGAAATGAGACAATAGGTGTAGTTCTGTTCTGCAAGGCTGTATTCAAATCATCCTATCACAATATAATCCCTCTCAGTTTCCCAGATGGATAGTCAATCATCTAATTTAAGGGTATCTATCATTTCCAGTGATGGCAAAGGTAGAGATCTCAAAGATCTATATTTCTTCTGATTGCAGGCTTTTTTTTGGACAAACAAAGATTGAATTATCCACACTAAAGTTTGAGTGATAGTTTTCCTCTCTCTTTGGATTTGAATTAGTTTTTGAATAGATATTTTTTGGTATTGAGTGTTTTGTTAATAGATAAAATAAATAATCTGAGCCACTTCACTTTGTTTGATCTGCCTATTCACTGTACAAATATGAACAGCACACCTCCATCTCTTCCCAAAGTAAAAAACGGAAGCCAAAATTCCCTCTTGATGGGTGTTGACATGTTTGCACTGGCAAAGTATTTTGGAGCCAAGACATGTTTAGAATTGATCTGGCTGTTGAATCCACAGGGTTGATGTCACACCACTGCAGAACAGATTCTTGTGTCGAATTTGAGCGCACACTAATGGTTATGGAAAGTTCGGTGACTCTTTGTTACGTTTTCCTTCGCCATTCCTCATCTACTCTGCTAATCCGGTAAAGAACACTGCAGGAGCATGCATTCGTCAACAGAGCTGTCAATCATGATGTCACATCTAACATCAAATAACTAACTAACTAACAGCAAACATCTTACTTAAAGCTGCAGTTGGTAGGAATGGTGTCAAAAACGTTACTTTTTTTCTACTGGGTTTGGAGAAAGAGTCATAATACCCATCGGTACTCATCTGTAAGTGAAGTAATTTGAGATTGTGGCAAAATCTCTGTGTTTTCCAATGCCTTTGTATCAAGCAATGTTATTATTCCCTCGTTCCCATTATCATGGACCAATCAGAGCTACTCCCCAACCCTCTGTTCTGATTGGTCGAGTGGCAGCCCCACTACGTCGCCCTGATTGGCTGGGAAGCCACTACTTCCTCATAGAATGCGCACAACAATCTTTTGTGGGCGGGGTTACGACCGCAGAGAGGGGAGGGGTAGTATTGACATTCGAAATCTCTCTCAGAACTGATGTTTATATCACGACTATCAACAGTAGCTTTAACTTAGACCCATGTTCCATCTGCTGGATGGAGGAGGCGATCTATAATGCATCAGTTTTGGTTTTACCTCAGGGGAGCTGTTGTGCTGGTCATGTGTAATGCTGTTTTTATACAGCCCACGATTCAGCCTTGTAACTGTGCTTGGAACTCAATAAAAACCATACAACATCTTGCCAATTTTTTTTCCAATTTACCTTGCAGACGTAGTTTGTAATTGTTCGGGTGAAGTCATCTCAACACCCAAATTGTTATTCATAGAAATACTGCAAATGCAAGCTCTTTTAGCAAAGGATAAATGGCTTAGTTAGCATTGTCTTAATGCATTCGAATAAGATAATATTAATGAAAGAACTGCTTTGCTGCATTGTCCTTGTTAGAACCATGATGCATGTGTTCAAAAACAACAAGATCGTGTTATATTGCCTCAAGGTAATGTTTGCAGAATCAGTCTACTTCAGACTCTGATCTACACATGGTAGAAAGATCAGACATGTGGTTGTAAACGCCAACTCATTATTTGTGATGCTGTTAATTTACACCTCAATAATTTCAGGTATTTGCGTCGTTTTTGAGGGATACACTGACCAGTTAGTCTCATGTAGAATCATCCTCTTGAGAGTCTAAAACCAACCCTGTACTCAGCCTGCTCTTTTGCCATGACGGCCCTTTGGCAACAACAGGCTGCAATTGTGGGATGCAAATTACACCATCAGAGACTCTTTGCCATGGCCACAATGACAGTGTACTGGATATTTACTTCTTGAGGCCAAAAAAGTACGATACAACACTCAATCGTTGAAGGTAGTTGTACTCAACTGACTCATTCGTTTTCCTTGATCTGTTAGGAGTTTTTACCAAAAGTGACTGTTCAGGATATGATGTAAATCAAATTAGTAAGGAATGTAGGCTTACTTGTACGGGTGTCTGGTTTGCAGCCAGGTGTTAATACTCAATAAGCTCACAAGATACTAACCAGTCATTCTTGGGGGTCTCACCCTTCATGCCCTATCAGCTCCATTGATTAAATCGGAATATATCTGAAAACTAAGTCCTGGCAATCAGTCAGCTGTAGTCCACTTCTAAACAGAGATCTAAGGTTAATGAGATCATTGGTGGCACTGCTTTAGTATGGTGAGATCCTGAGTAACCATCAATTCTGTCATTTTAAGTTGCCGGGCAATGTTTTATCCTGAATAGGGAAATATGAGGTAAAGTGTTTGAGGTTGTTCATCTGAGAAGGGGGGGTGTAATAGAAAGCAGAACTAAACGTGGGAAACACTCATCCTGTTCTTGAGCTTACTTGACTAAGTTGTTAAATATCAAGTTCAGTTCAGATTAATCTACCAGATGAAGCACTGACTCATGAATCATATAAAGTATATACAGATAGATCTGGTATGAAAATGCTATTAAAAGAAGCTGTAGATAATATGGTGATAAATGTTGTTTTCTTACTCTGTCAACTCTATCTCTCTGTTGTTATCGTCCAGCTCGTGTCCATAGAAGACAATCCTCTTCCAGCCATGCTCCGTTTTTGTCCAGCTCAATCCTGGTGACCTCCAGTCTTTGCCCAAAAAAGGCATTTTACCTGGGGAGGGGGGGCACAGAGCGTCACTACCACTCAAAACACCTGGACAGTCAACAAGGTGCAGGATTTATCTTTGGGCTTTCAGCGACACAATGGAAGAAAATAAATGAAAAGGTGAGAAAATACACGTTTAGTTGAAATCTGTGGTCTTTACAAATTTTTTAATTTTGAAATGTTAATGCAATTTTCAAAGATTTTAGCAATTCAGATGACAAATAGATATTAGATTAGATTCAATTTATTGTCATTGGGCATGTCACAGGTACAAGCAATGAAATATAGATTGCATCTAACCAGAAGTGCTTTAGCAGTAAATTAAATAAATAATACAGAATATAAATTAATACAATATAATATAATATCATATAGTATAATAAAATATAATATAATATAATATAATATAATATAATATAATATAATATAATATAATATGTATCTACATGAGTGACTATTGACTATTGCTACAGGTATGTACATGCTATAAACAGGCTATGACTATGTTTATGTATACATTAGACCAGGGGTTCCCAAACTTTTTAGCCCGTGACCCCCAACATATAGATGCCAAACACTCGTGACCCCCACTGTCTCTCAAAGTGATTTAATGTGGCTTCATTTAGCTGGTCTGCAGAAAATTAGCCTACCTATATGATCATGTGGCTGTGTTTCCTGTGCCTTTATGGATTCATCTACTGCTACTGATGCTATCCATAATTAACTGTTCACTAACCTTAAACTTAGGAGTCATCTGGCAAAAAGAAAGGCAGAAAACTCATTACATGTTCTATTTTCAAGGTTTTATTTCAAGTTTAGCTACTTTTTTTTTTTTTTACTATAAATGGACAAAATTTACTATTTTTAGTTAACTTTTGTCATTCAACTTTTTTTTGTTGCATTTTTCAGTATTTCTTTGTTCACCACAAGTTAATAAATTATATATAAGTAATACAAAACCAACAAAGAGAAGAAAAAATAAATAAATACAAAACAATACAATAATAATAATAATAATAATAATAATAATAATAAAATAATAATAATTAACAGTATAAACAAAAAGGAAGATGAAAATGAGGAAACAAGGAAAATAAACACAAGATTGATAATAAAATATAAGAAATATTTTTAGATAACTTAAAAAAAAAAACATTCTGGAAGACATCACACAACCCCCCATTTGTGGCTCGCCTCCCCCTGAGGGTCCCGACCCACACTTTGGGAACCCCTGCATTAGACTATACAGTATTATAAGAGATTACATTATTTTTTCTACATTATTATATTATTTACAATATATATTTTGATCAAAGTCATTCTGCCAGCTGCAAATAAAGGTATTGATTCAAATAAGATACAGGATTATTGTGTGATTTATTGCTGAAAATTGTCCAATGCTATAAAATGTAATTAAAAAAAAAAAAACATGTTTATTGTAGTTACTTGGGATTGGGGCTTTTGCTGCATATTCATAACAGGTTATTGTCTGACAGCACCAGCTATGTAAACAATGAGGCCATTATATATTAACATTATCTACACTGAGGCTGTGATGCACACTGAGAGTATGAAATGACAGACCTGACATGACAATGACGCATTTACAGTACATCCAGCATTCAGAAAAATAACAGCGTCAGAACAGTCGCTTTCACATCCCACAATCAGCCGTCAAAAATGCAGAATAGAAAAGCTGTCAGCTAATAAAATCACGACTGGCAGAAAATAAGGAATCTAAATGAAACTCTAACAAAGTTCTACATTACATCAACCTACCTAAAGCGACTCCTTTGTTGTAGCGTCCGTCTTTGCCTCCGTTTCTTTCCTCTCTTGCCTGCCGTGGTGGAAATATTGACGGAAGTAAACACAGTGCAGATACGAGAGTTAGGCCCCGCCCTCTGCTGCTCCCTGATTGGACAGAATATCAGTATATATCTTGTTGCTACCCTGAGTCGAGTCGCTGATTGGCTGGCAGCAGCTGTCACTCGTGTTCTTTTTTTATCCCTTCTGTTTTGTTGGGGCTTTCTTGTACACGTGACAGAGGACTGCGCACATGTACTTATGTTTTGATTTTGTGATGGAGGATGGGAACAAAACCACAGGGCAGCTTTGTCACTGATGAGGTGGTGGCCATCAAGGAACAAAAATAGATGTGATAATAGAGTGTGAAGTGGTAAAAGACCTTCATTATTAAAGCTGCTGTTGGTAGGAACGGTGTAACAAACATTACTTTTTTTTGTGCTGGGTTTGGAGAAAAGGTCATAATACCCATCGGTACTCATCTGCAGGTGAAGTAATTTGAGACTATTGCAAATCTCTGTGTTGTCCAATGCCTTTGTATCAAGCAATGTTATTATTCCCCTCATTCCCGTTATGAGGGACCAATCATAGCTAATCTCCAATCCTCTGTCCTGATTGGTTAAGGGGCGGCACTATCACACTATGAGTCCGGCACTATCATGACTGCACACGCCGATCTGTGTTGGGGGGCTAAGAGGAAATCTGGTTGGGAGGGATAGTGTTGACATTCGAAGTCCCTCTCTCTGAACAGATGTTAACTCTGTGACTACCAACAGCAGCTTAAAAAAAGAAAAATGGTTCAGACAGTTCAACGATATATGGCTTCTGCAATTGTCTATTATTTTTGTCCTTTTTGGAAGTGTATTCCCAGTCTACAGCATGTTTCCTAGAAACTGAAGTCTTAAAGAGCAAGGGAAATCAGCAGTCTAACTCGGGGAATCCACAGGATGCGTGTGCGCCGCGTTACGGCTGCGACACGGCTCTGCTCCGTCCCGGGGCTTTCGCCCTGGTCCATAGGATGCGTGTTTGGAGCGGCGCGCACTCCGGAGCAGGAAACTCAAGATCCCTCGAGAACTCCAAAACGCGCGAGAACAACACAGTATAAACTTTTCCTCGTCCATGGTGTCGGATATCTTTTGAGACTGACGTCTGGCCCGATGCCACAGGTTATGACGTAATGTTGAAGAAGTGGTGAAATTTACGATCTTGTGTTTGCACATGGTGTTTATTTTGAAAGTGAGCGGATGTTGCATACGATCCTCGTGCCTGACTTCCGGGATAGTTCGATCATTTCTGTGTGGATTGACGCGTGCTGGGCGCGGGGAGCGGCGAAAATAGACTCCCCGCGTATCTCTGGCAGAGCGGCGCGGCGGAACGCTCCAGAGACGGAGCTGAGACGTGCCGCAGCGCGCCCTGTGGACTCTAGAGCATTGACTTGAATGGGAACCTATTTGCTGCGACGTGCGCGGCGCAGCCGTAACGTAACGCGACGCATCCTGTGGATCTTGGGCTTAAGTATGTAATGCTGGCAGTGGTGTCAAGTAATGAAGTACAAATACTGTGACCTTTCTTAAAGCTGCTGTGAAGAACTTTTGTTTTGTATCGATTCTGGCGCCCCCTTGTGGACAAAGCAATACCTCTTATCTCTTGTCCTATACATGCAAAAATAGTGTTTTCAACAAAAACCTCATCCTGTTGTCTTTTAACTGTCAGCTTTATCAGGCAATGTGATTATTTTCCATGAAAACAGTCAAATAAAGGCTGTTTCTGAAGCAAGATGTCCATCAACTGGTCTGAAACCTACCCCCTCAGGGCGGTTTCAGGCATTACAAATGACAACAGAGAAGGTGTCAGTGTTGCTGCTGATGGTCTTGTTTGCTATTGAAGGTCATAAAGAGGCATCAGTATCATTTTCAGTCTGTTTCTCAGCCAGTTCAAAAGTCCTTTAAGTAGAAATTTTTGGTATCTATACTTTACTGGAGTAATTATTGTTCAGCCAACTTTTTTACTTCTATTCCTTACATTTTCAAGCAATTATCTGTACTTTCTACTCCTTACATTTCAAAAATAGCCTTGTTACTCTTATTTCATTTCAGTTTGTTTTCATTCTGCCTTGTCATCGTTCAAAAACCTATCCCAATAAATCATGCCATCCGGATAAAGAGAATTTGATTGTGGTTGGATTTGAAGTATAAACATGATACATTAACATATTAATATAACATTAAAGTCATTATGGCCTTTAGAGAAATGTTTTTTTAGGGAGGTAGGGTAGTGCACTATAGGACCCTGTGGCGTAGCCTAAGCTTTTGTCCTACTTAATGGCACTTTTTCCCATGACTTTTACTTATATACTTTAAGTAGATTTAAACCAGTACTTTGACACTTTCACTTTAGTAAAAAGCTTGAGTTGATACTTGAACTTCTACAGAAGTCTTTTTAAACCCTAGTATCTATACTTCTAGCTGAATAATGAATGTGAATACTTTTGACACGTCTGAATGCAGGTAAGGTGTCTGAAGTTACATTGCACATGAACATTGTTTACAAAGTTGTGTTAATAGTGTATGCTGAGAGGTTTTTTTAATGATTAGGTCTGGATATTAAAGCCAGAGATGGACATGAGTTAAAAATCTAAACATCTGCCAAGATTTGAGCTTTCTATTAAGTATGAGACGTCCTGATATATTTTCATTTATAAGTTCATACTTCATAGATTTTTTTTTTTTTTTACAATTTGGAGGAATACATTGATATATTTTTTGCTGGTTTGAATGGGACTTCTAAGAAAAATGAATACAGCCTGTCTTATTTGTTTTTAACACTCAGAAACTTTAATTTGCTACATATGTTCAAGTCTAAATTTAGCAACTCAGATTTATGCAAGTTCATCTTTAGCCAGTGAAACAAGGTCTGAATAATGCTTTATTTTTATTTTACAGCCTCTCCCGACCCGATGGCTTGTAGTATTTTTATATTTTTTTATCAGGTCTGATGGGAAGTCCCTGCTCTGATAACCAAGGAAACCTCACAAATCCGTCAGCTCATGTTTTATTTACCCTGGCTTTTCTGGGTGTGCATAGTATCATTAAGTGTTTTAGGGGGAGGATGAGAATTACAACATTTCTGTTCTAAGCTTAGCATTATTTCTGACTTCCTTATTGCAAATTGGCATTAGACATCAGGCTCATTAGGTGAAACAGTACTCCACAATCTGTTCCTTTGTTTTCCTCAAATTTACTTGGAATTATACAACATATCAAACATCCACCCAGAAGGGTTTATTGGTGGGGATTACTCTTCTGTGCATTTTTTGCACATGTTAACACAGTGTCACGACATGTTAACATGAAGACAGAGGTTTTACATTACTGAACAGGTAAGAGATTTTAACACAGTACGCTGGTACAGCATTGTTGTTAGATACTGCCCCCCTTAGGCCCCATACTGTAAAGACAGAAAGTCTTGAATCAGTACAAGCTGTATGCTGTACTGTACTTCTGCTGACATCTACTGTTGGCCTCAGTGATTGACATGTATGCATACTATTCATATAAGGCCTTTTTTGATAACAAGTCTAAAATTCTGCTGCTCTTTTTTTTTTGACTTCACAAAACTAATAGATATAACTAGTTACCCAAAATTGGTGACATAAACTACCTGAGTCTGAAACGGTTTTCTCATACCCGCCATAATCACTGGATGACACTTGCATAAAGCTTTTCGCTGTCACTAAAAATAAAACATTCTGCTTTTGTGAAAAATATTTCCATGCTTTATTTGCAGTTATCAGGAATATAGATCACTTCAGTGTTAGACAATGTTGAACAAGCAGCATCAAACTCCATCTATGTTTGAGTGAAAATACTTAGGGTATGGTGTTGTGTCATATTGCAGTATTATTTCAACCTTTATGGTACAATGAAGTGAGAGCATAGATACAGTAAAATAAACTACAGTAAAATAAGACTCTTATGAGCATACTGAAATGTAACTAGTAACAATTTACATTTTCAGTCAGGAAGCACATATCAAGTAACTCTGATATCTGTAAATCAGCCCACTTTTCATGCTGCTGGTGAAAAAAGTGCTGTTTTTTTTTTTTTTTTTTTTACAATGAAACAGTTAATGCACATTGAGAAATACCTTTTGAGCTAGTCCTGCGAACAAACACATGTGCAGGGCAGGATACGACTTGCCTGGGTTTAGATTGCCAGTCAGGACTAGGGAAAAATGGGAAGGTGTGTCGACAACATGGGTGCAGCTGAGATTTACTCACATATACTGAATGTAATTGTTTATGTCTGAGTGTGTGTGTGTGTGAGAGAAACAAAGAGCGGGTTCTAATTGGATCTCACAAAAGTCTTTGTCTTGCTTTTTCCCAACTCATGCTCCAGCCTCTAAGCTTTGATCTGCATAGAGCGCTGGATAAAAGACAAGAAGGGACAGAAAGTGGAGAAGAGAAAACACAGACAGAGCTTGGGAGGGAAGTGAAGATACAGTTACAACGGGTCACTGGATTTAAGCCTATCAGATTATTATGTACATTCCTCTCACACAGGACTGAGGAACCAACTGATTCTTTGGCTGGAAAATAACCACTGCCTACAAGTTTTGTGTCTGGCTGTCGTTAAATCTGATTACTTAACAAGTTTTATTACTTCCTATTAGAAACATGAAACCACTAGAACATGTGTTACAGACTGTTTTTAAAGCGACTGTTAAAGTGTGTCACTGTGTGTGTGTGTGTGTGTGTGTGTGTGTGTGTGTGTGTGTGTGTGTGTGTGTGTGTGTGTGTCTTTTTGTACTTGTGAGGACTAACCGTTGACAGGCAACTTTTCTTAAGAGGACATTCTTGCCTGTGCGTGTGTGTGTGTGTGTGTGTGTGTGTGTGTGTGTGTAATGGAATGTACACTTTTCACTGGGAGTGAAATGGAAGACTACACTCATAGGATTATGGACATAGGGGAGCAGGCTGGATGTCATTATGTCAGGAGATGTTTAATGCTGGTATTGATCTAAAGTCTCTGCTGAAGAACGTTTTTTTCTCAACAATAAAATGATGTCTTAGCGTTCATCAAGTTTAGCACCAATCTGGTTCCTTTAATACATAGTTGGTAGATTTAATTGATAACTAAAAAAAAACCTACATATAATTTATCGATGGTACATCAAAGTTCACTGCAAGTTATTTGAACAGAAAACATCTTGGATGCCAATTTTTAAAAACATCCATTGGCGGAAATACTTTGCAGGGAATCTGCGCCAAAATCAATTTATTAAGAACTCATTAAGCTGTTAGTTATGGATAAAAAAAATACTGAGACATTGATAGTGCATCAGCATCAAACTGAGAGAGAAAGACAATCATTTTTCAAAATATTGTATTTTAAATTGCAGCTCAGTGATAAGGGCCGGTGTCCATTAACACAATCTTTTGCACAGGCGTCGCTTGTCTTGGTACAGAACCAATGCTTTAACATTTTCAGTGCTTGATGTCCAAAGCATAAATACATCCTCAGTGTCAACTGTTACTTTTTTTTTTTTTTTTTTTTAAAGTGCCATTTTTCAACACTTGAACACGGTTCTCCATCACTGAGCTCTCAAAATCAAGAAGGGACGAGACTTCTGCTGTCAACTTACATACAGAGGAGACACAAAACACACTTTTTCCTAGTCTAGTGCTTCTCTATATTTTAAGACACGATTTCTATCAATATTTTTATGTTTTCTTTGTATACAGCATGTTTGTTTTAATTCACTGGGGATAAACAGAGTGTTTCAAGAAGGACTTGACGGTCACAAATAAGGGAGCAGAAGCGCGGTGAGATAACTTGGTAACCTAGTGGGTGAGGAGTGCTCTGTCGTGGGAACTGTCAATGCCAAAGTAGCATTAAAGGTCAAAGACTCTAAATCTGCATTGTGATTAAATTATATTAGAAGACTGCCTATATCAAAATGTATTTATAAAGTAACAGAGGTTTCTGTTATGTGTGTTTGATGTTGGACTCTGAGCCTAATGTGACAGAAAAGTTAGCTGTTGCAAGTTTTAATAGACAAAAACATGCTGTAACCAAAATTTCTCCTGATATGCGTCTGCTAAAAAAGTTTGCACAGAAACAAATAGAAACAATGGTAGAGATAAAAACAGAAGATGGATGGATGAGGAGATGGATTAGCTGTGTCATTTAGAAACATTATGATATGGCCCCCAAAGAAAACAGAAGACAGTGTTCTCTCAATCCAGATCTCTCAATTTTTTCCCAGTCTCTTTGGCGTTTTTGCAGCTGTACAGCCATTTGATAATCCTTGCATTGCGCTCAATGACAGACGTCCCCTGATGAATCTTCTCATGTAACTCTTCCTCCAGCAGCCCGTCGCTGTCCCCACTGTTCCTGGAGAAGCCATCCTCCGATGTAGAGATGCTGAAACTCCTGACGATGGTATTAGTAATCTCGTTTGAGCGTGCCGAGAAGTTCTCCTTCCCCAGAGACTCGATGACCTCCCCTTCCAGCCCACAGTACTTGAAAAAAGCATCAAAGTCTGCAAAGTTTTTGGAGTACCTGGAGCTGATGTCGGAGTGCGAACGACTGACTCCTTTCCCAGACCTCTTTACGACCTCAGGAACCGCCAAGAGACAAGCAGATTTGTTCCCACCAGGAGCTGTCACCTTTGTCCCAGAAGCACTGTTTCCTTTGCTGTGTTGTTCTGCTTCCCCAATCTTCTCTTTCTTCTCTGTAAGGGAGCTGCATTCCTTCTCTGTTCCCTCAGGTGTGGTGATTTTCACTGTGTTGCTCTCACCCTCGCACTCTTTATCTGCTGCCTCAGGTAACGGAGCATTTTTCTGCTGTAGCTTTCGCGATCTCCGATATCTGCGGCCACTTGCTGACCCTCTCAGTAACTCACATTTCTGTCTGTGAATTAGAAGAGAGTCTGGTCGTTTTTTGGAGCTGGATCGACGAACCTGCACTGGTGAGATCCTTTGGGAACCACATGTTGCTGCAGTTGAGATACTCAAAGTGCTCAGATTCCCACCTCGGTTGGAGCTCCGGTTCGAAGACCCGGTACTGCTTACAGAGCCAGATCCAATGGTGATCACAGATTCCTGAGTAGAGCTGACCACCTCTTTGCTTTTGACATATTTGAGTTTACTTGCAGCGAGCCTCTCCACAGCACTCATGTGTACTTTTGTCTCACTCTCCAGCTCCATTTGCTTCCTGAGGTATTCAGGTCCTTTCTCTAGGATTTTTGTGGCATCACTTGCTGTATCCATTGTGGTCAAATCAATTATTTCCACAGAGAAGGTAATCCTTTAGTGTGCAGTCTCTTCAGTGTTAGAGGTAAAAGATTCCATTCAAGCCTGTCCTTTGCCTGAGCACGTACCACAACAGGAGCCTTCACCTTGTCTTTTCAAACACACATCACCCCACCCATTCTTGCAGGCGGACTCTTCAACCAAACACAAGCCTGTTCAAAGTACACCTGATACGATCACAAGTGTGAACAGTGAAAGCTGACACCGCTGCACACGTTTTTTCCCCTCCCCTTCAGGTGTAAAAAGTGGACTTTTATTCATGTTGCTCAATATAGGACAAATCTTGCTTAGCTACAAACAAGGAAACTGGTGTCTGTCTTACCAAAGTGTTCTCTGATATCTTTTATCGACTCATTCACAAGAGACTGACTCATCACGTAGGCTTGGCACATGTCACAGTACGCATCTTGGGAATATAAATGTTCAAACACTACTATTCATTCTCAGTAGTTTGATGTCTCTTGCGGAAATTGTTAAAGGCAGGTAGATATGAGTCAAAGCCATAAAAAAGGGTTACGCAATTGTAGTGAGTCAAGAGGAATGCTTCTGATGGTTTTGGTATCTTTCTGGATGACAACAACAGAGGTCCTTGATAGTTGCCTTAATAATGCTCCTGAAAACAAACTGAAGCAATGTCTGAGGACCCAACAGCTCCAACAGGAGATGTTCCCATCATCACAGAAGGTTTAAAAAAAGATTTTCTGGCTTTACAGCCTTCGCAGGGTCTGTGATTTGAGTGCTTAGATGAGAGAAAAAGCACAAGCAGAGGCATGAAATTGTGCAACTTGTAAATATTTTTCCATAATATTCCCTTCACACTCAAAAATTCTTAAGCTCTGGCACAGACCTTTTCAACATGTGTGTCGAAACCCTGTAGGCTTATGAGTGGCAGAGAGATCAAAGTTTGGATGCAATGTTTGGAAATCAAAATAAGGAGAAAAAATCCTTACAAAAGAATTAAGGAGGCAACAGCTGACTCCCTTTTTTGAGTTCTTGTATACTTGGAAACAGTTTGTGAGCCTGAATCTGAAACATGTGTGTTCAAAGTGAGCCATTAAGATACCAAATCCCAAGGTTTATATGTTGAAAAGGCAGAGGGCAGCATGAGAAAGCATGAATGTCATTACATTAAATCTTTCATTCCCTTAATTACCCTTCAACGACATTAGACTATCTTGCTGCTTGTTAGTTTACAGAACTGGCCTTTAAATTAATTCCTCTCAAATCATTTAAGCCATGCCCATATTTCTGAGTATGTTTGTACAGACATTTCCATATCACATCTGTTTTTTCGGCTTGATTGCATTTATTCAGCCGTGTGATTTCTTTTGATTGGCTTCCCTAAAATCAAAATGAACAGTCCACATGGGGATTCTGCAATGTTTACTCATTCTTTATCCTCATTTGACCTAAACTTCAAATTAATGGTGATCTGCTTCATAGCAATCCTCGTATTCCCAAGTGAGGAAAAGGTATGCAAGTGGTGTCTACGTGATTAATGAGTCCTCAAGGGAACGATTGAAATGCTTAAATCTCTTCCTTTACATGTATAAGGTAGGCATGCATGTTCCTAGGATATTCGGACATGTTATTAATACTGTTGCATGACATAAAGCAAGTTATACAACAGGAGATGTGTGTAACAGTTGTGCAAATTCTTATATAACAGTATTTAGTCTGGCTTTCAAGCCTGAGCAAGACTAAACAATGCCAACAGCTATAAGAGGCTACTCTTAGACATAAGCTACATTCACCCTGAATACCAAAAGAACCAACGTGAACACCAAAGAGACAGTATCTGTGTTTGCATTGAAGAGCTGCATTTTTGGAGATGCATTCTTTAAGGCTGACTGCATCACAGCGGTGCATTAAAGGCTGTCCCATTTGAAAGGCTTCAAGTGCGGGTGACAAATTCATCCTACTTTCCTAAACTATGGAGGGTATATTGGGTGCATCTTTAGTTCAACATGTACCGTTATTCTTTACTTGCAACTCTCAAGTGGCCACAATACTCTGTTAATTATTATTTCCTCAGGACGCTGTTGGCCTAGCGGTCTAAGCCTGCGCCCCCTATATGGAGGCTATGGTCCTCTCATCCACTCCTGTTTTCTCCAACTCCGCAATATAGCCAAAATCAGACCAATGCGTTCCCTTTCCGACCTTGACACATTACTACATACTTTCATTTTCTCCCGTTTAGATTATTGCAATTCCCTTTACACCTGTCTAAATCAATCCTCTCTTCACTGCTTACAGTTAATCCAAAATTCAGCCGCCAGATTACTAAATCGCACCAGCCGTCAGTCCCATATCACCCCTGTTCTTGCATCACTCCACTGGCTTCCTGTTAAATTCAGAATTAATTTCAAGATCCTCCTAACCACGTACAAAGCTCTGCATGGTCTCGCCCCCAGTTACATTTCCGAACTCCTCGTCCCTTATTCCATCCCTCGTCCACTCAGATCATCTAATCTCAGCCCTCTATCCATCCCAGCTCTAACTATAAAACAAAAGGTGACCATGCATTTTCCATCTACGCCCCCTCCCTTTGGAATTTGCTCCCTCAAACCATCAGGTCTGTTGAGTCTGTTGACAGCTTTAAAAAATTACTCAAAACGTATCTGTATACACAGACCTTCATGTAACCTCCCATCTAACCTCTACTGTTGTCTGTCTCTTGCTTTATTTGTCTGATTATTTTTGCTTATGTATTTTGTTTTTATCTTGCTTGTTTTTATTGTTTTGTGCCTGTAAAGCACTTTGTAACTGATCGTTTTAAAAGTGCTATATAAATACATTTTTACTTACTTACTTGCTCTTCGTAGTGGTCCCAGGTTCGACTCCTGGCCTTGACCATTTGCTGCATGTCTTCCCCCGCTCTCTATTCCCCACATTGAGTCTGGTTCCGCTCGAGGTTTCTGCCTGTGTTCGCCAATGTTACTTGGTAAATCTTTTAAAGTGCTTTACTCGTGGAGGATCAATGTTGGGTCTCTATAAATACTATAACAAAAGATAGAGTTCAGTCCTTCTCTTTCTGGAGTCTGGAGCTTGTTTCTCCAATTACTACAACACAGCAAAGATGCAAGGGGGATATTCACTATGACCGCTATATTCATTTAGCAAGCAAGCTGTAGTTTGTGCTCTCTAATAAACAAACACAAAGTAATGATTAGGATGATAGAAGTGTAATGAGTTATGCAGAGTTATGTTTAACCCAGTAAAGGCAGCTGATGGAAAGCAAAGGCATGACCGAATTTTCACATTTCAGATTAAGTAAGACAAACGTGTGCATCAAATTTCATGTCAGTCGCACAGCTGTAATATCATTGCACTCAGAACCACAACCTGACAGCAGAGGTAAAAGCCAGATGTTGATCCCCACACATAGGATTCACCCTCAGGGGACCATGAACACCAGTGCAAAATGTGAAGACAGCCCATCCTGTAGTTGTTGAATGACTTTCACTTGAAATCGGATTGACATTAGTATTCAATGAGCAATGCACACAGCTAGCACCACTAGTTGAAACAGGCGATTGAAAACAAAATCTTGAAGTCATCATTTCATAAATAATGGTCTCCACATGCAATCATGACTATTTGGTTTCAGAATCTAGTTTATCATGCACTTACATACTGCCTGCCCTGTGACTCTGCTTGAATAGACCCAAATGCTAAATCATTTGAGATGCTTGAGTTAAATCTAAGTGCACTGGAAGTATTTGTATCATTTCCATTTCCCTCTCTGACTGATCGATGAAACCTGTTTCTGCTTAATTATAGAAAAGAGTGGGGGAGCAGACTCAGGAAGGCATGGAGGGGAGCTGAGTTAACAGAGCAAAGTAACCATTAGTCACCTCTCCCTTGAGTCCATTCACTTTTATTTAATCCTTAACTTACGCTGCTAGCTGACAAACATATTCAACACTTTAATGTGATACTGCATCATCTGCTACTTGTGTTTTAATTGAGTCATTCATAATAATTATCCTCCATCCTTTAGACGTGAATGAAACTGAGTTACTCAATTAACAGTGGCTTGCAAATTATGAGATGTAATTGCTGCAGAGATCTTTTGCTTGCAGTTATTGTTTTAGTGTTATGTAAAGTGACTTGTAATTGGTAATCATGCATGCAGCTCTGATCACCAGGAATATGAGGTCACGTCCCAGTTAATTAGTCTATTTATCACAAGCTCATCTTACTGTAGTTCAGAAAACAACCATGTTTGGAGGACTGCTGCTTCAGTGAGGAAAGACATAGGTTGTGGTTTATTTCCAATGATCTTTATTTCTGTTGGCAGAAGAACACAGTCGTCATCTCTCTAATAAATGTAATCATTATCAAGAGGTGTCAAAATGGAAAGCTATCAATAATATATCAAACTAATGTAAAGGTTCCTATCATAACTCAACAGTTCCCCACAGCTTTGAGGAACTTTTGAACATTTCACAGCTCATTGTTTTTGGCTTGCGGGTTGTTTTGCTTCTCTCTCACTGTTCTCATGTTGTTTTCAGCAGCTTATGACTTTATGGAAGTGATCTGATTTACACCATGTACTCTATCGGTGACCACAGATGAGCATTTAGCAGCAAAAGGAACAGATGTGTCCTGCAGGGGTTGGTGGGGAACCACACAGGACAAGAAAGTAGGGTGTAGATAATAATAGATATGTTCTTTTCTCGTGAATGTTCTGAATGTCAAACAACAATCTGGCAATATGTTCTGGAAAACCGATTAAAGTCTTGTCTAAAAACAGTCACTTAAACTATTTGACCTTAACACTACAAACATTTAAGAGTTGATGGGAAAAGAATGCAGTTTCATTAATCTTTCAGGTGAACATTTTAAAAAGTCTTAAAGCTCATGTAAGGAATTTTTAGCTGGTTACGATCACACTGAAATTAATATGGATGATCCTTTATAACCTAAAGTACCAAATGAAACCATCACCAAGAATAGGAGATATAGGGGCCACTTCTACATCAGAGGTCGATTGGTTTTTCATGGCCGATATACCAGAGACCAATAACCGATAGATGGAACCAATATGCATCTACAGTAAAAAAGAAAAACTTTGTTGAAATATAGAATTTGGAATATTATAAGCAAATATTCATTCAAAACTGAAACTTTCAACATCATACACAGGAGTTAACAGTTAGCCAGATATAGTTACAGTACAGTTACCAATCAGCCAATCAGATCTTTTGGTTGGCAGGACATTCGGTGAGACCATAGACTGTATAATATATGGACGTAGTATCCGTGACGTCACCCATCTGTTCCTGAGCGCTGTTTTGAAGCCAATCGACGGCGGCAGTCATATTGCTAATGTGGAACTCAACCAGGCAGAGTGTGATGTAAAGAGGCGGAGTTTGAGCCTCCTAGCCAACAGCTATGTGTTCCTGACCGGGATTCAAGTTAGTCATGTACTTATTTGGGCAAAAACTCGTAAACATTATTCTGTCTTCGCGTTAGAAAAAAAATTCACCCCCCGTACAGTGTGTGCCGATAGAGAAATTAGCTACATAAAGCCAAGCTGTTTTTTGAACCAGGCTGTAAACATGTTTATTAATGCTGCAAAGATCATCTTTTTCCCATTCATGTCTATGTGGTTTCTGGTGTTTCTGCAGCCAGCCCCAAGTGGATTCTCGATGAATTGCAGTTTATAACACTTCCGCATGGGCTTTATAGTTTGAGACCGGAGGTTGCCGCTTGGGTGAGACAGAGTGGTAAGTGAAAACAGTCCGAGAGGTAGCCGAGCCAAAGTGGTGCACTTGATTCTAATCATTGGTTCTACTACTACTATTGTTCTGAAGAAAATAGTTTGATTCTGGGACTAAAACATTTTTTTTCTAGTTTCTAATTATGTATTTTTGCTGTTAAGCTGGCCATTATAAATGGGGCCTTAATGGGATCAACTCACTTGTAGGGCCAGCCCCTAGTGGTCTGTAAAGGAACTGCAGTTTGGGCACTTCAGTCTGAGCTTCTTTTTTTGTCTCAGAGGTTTTCACTTTTTTTGGCAACAATGTCATTTTGATCCAAGACTTTTCTTTGCCAGCGATTAAGTATTCATGTGCAAATCAGTCTTTTTTCTGACAAAATCTAGAGTTTGAATTGATTTTAGAAAAGATTGTTTGGATGAGCCACACAAAGCATGGGCTTGAATTTCATAACCTACATTTATACGGTCTTAGCTAATATTGTATGCATTCAGTGTCTGGAAAAGAGTCATCCAATCTAAATTTTTTAATCTAGTCATTCAGAAAAAGCAGTTTGGTTGCTTTATTCTGAGCAGTCCTGTATCATATTTACAAAAATGAGCACATCCAAAGCATCCTCTTCTTTTAGTTCACAGCTGCAGTTAACTGACTGGAAACCAAAGCTCCCACACGTCACAGGACTAAAAAAAAATCTGTAAATGCTCAAAATAAGAATAGCATTATTACCACACAGACACATGTCCCATAGCCAGTAGAATGATTTCGGAAGAAGATATAACATGCATTCTTAAAACCCATCATAATGTAGAGCAGGTAAAAAGAAAACCAAAGGATTTCAAGTCTCATAATTACACCCAGTGAAATGGTTGTGATTCACTTCAAAGACAAGTCGTGAGTTACATGAGCCAGGATTTCCAGGATTTTTGGAATCCTGTTATGTTTCTCACAGATCAAGAAAAGTGTACTCAAAAAAAAGATACACATAGTTGGTTTGATATCTCCTACTATTGGAAATAAAGGGGGAAAAGCATAGGCTTGGGCTCAATACAAACTGTTTTATTGTGTGCTAGCTTATACATTTTAGATGACATACAATTAAGAACTTAATGTTGTTTTCAACACACGTTCTTTGTGGATGTCTACCTGATGTAGACACCTTCTTATTTTATAGATGCCCAGCAGACTGCACACTGTACAGTGTGACACTGCCCCCAGAGACAAAGTGGATTTCATGCAGCATCTCTGCATTTTCTGTCAGAGATGTCAGTAAATTTGTGTACATTCCAGACTTTGCTAATCATCTGTAAATGTGTTACACCAAACTCTGATGTCAGGGGCTCATTCACAAATGACCAGAGATCCCCAGGTAATACTAATCTTGTGCAAATAGTGCTGAGGCCAACCTGGAAGTGGATACTGTGTGCATTTGCTTTGTTTAATAAGTTGTTGTGGTAAAGTTTGCTGTAAAGCAGTGCAAAAGTCTATGTCCTACTGTTTGTCCTAGTGTTTTACTTGTTTTTGCTTATTTACTTTCAACATCAAACATGAAGTTCAGAATCATGTTCCACCCTCCGGTGGGGGAAAGCCTGAAAACATTGTCTCCACAACAGAAGGCCACCACACTAATTTGATGTCTTGCAAGGCTTGCTTGTTATGGTTTATTAACTTTCTAGTTTGTTCTGAACATTTAAAAGTGTGGTCCAAACCCAGAGGGAGACAGCCACAAAATTTAAACCCCCACAAAGAAATTGAACCCAGAAAGAGCTTTCTGTGAGGCAGCAATCCTACCACCCACCAATGTGCTGCATTGCAGGGCTTTTGTTCTAGGTTCATTTACTGTCCAATACAATGGGGTAATGAAAGCATGGTACAAAGTCCAGTGGAAGGAAGCTAAAACACTCGGCAAAGGCTGGGATTTGAACCCACAGCCATCTAGTGCTTACCTTTTGGGGTTTATTTACTTGCCAGTACATAACTCAAGTTAAAAAAAAGCACAATTTAGCTTTTAGTTCATTTCATCTCGCCACAGAAAGGCCCAGATGGGATTTGAACCTGTAAGTATGGTGTTGTGGTTACAACACAACCACTACACGGTGCTCCAGTTTAGATTTATATACTTCTCTAGACACTGTGGTAGTTTAAAAGTTCAGGTGAACACCTGTACATCTATCTTCAGATAGAAAGGCCTTAGCTAGGATTTGAACCCAAAGCCAACTAGCTTTAATTGGTGGCAGGGATAACCACGCAAACAGCCAATTTGCTAAGGCAGCTTTTTTAGGGTAAATGTTCCTTTCTAGGACATTATGGTAGTTTAAGCAGCGCAGTGTATACAACAGTGGGTATAATCTAAGACACAGCGTGCCCCCAGGTTTTTTCCCCCAAAAGTGAGGAGAATTTAAATATAAGTTTGGTTTAAACTGACTGTGTATAAATGGTAGATTTTGATCATAATTGTAAACCCCTGGAAAACGACGAGGTTTTTAGGAAACTGTATATATGTACACTGAGTGAAATATTTCAGTTTGTTTCATGTGAAGGAAAATACAATATTTATCTGGGTATTGTGCTTTTGGCCTGTGAGGTTCTGAAGATAAGAGTAAGTTAGTGAAATTGGTGAAAAGCTGCAATTTGCTGGTTTGATTAAGGAAAATTCTGCTAAGATTAAGTTCAGACAGCCATAAAAAAAGAACACTGAAAAATGCTCTTTAGACAAAAAATGTTTCACAATGCTTTATTTTCCAAAAGGGTGTATTTACGTTCATTTTCTGAATTAATGGAGTGTCCTTACTCCTCTTTTAAGCTACTTTTTGGTTATTCTATGCAGTTTTGACATTGCAATGGGTATAACCACCTGTTTGAAATAATATTCTATTACATACTACCTTACATACAACCTTCTCTTCTGAACAGCAGATCCATGTTCACCCAGGCAGTGGTAGACAACTCTTTCATAAACAATGTAAGAATCCACAAATTGATCCAAGACTTCGCAGAAAACAATCAGTTATATAATGGTCATGGGGGAAACAGAACCGCTCAGAGATTACTCTCTAAGTCGTTCTTATTTCTCCTTGTAGTTCCCCCAGTAAAATTTAACTTCTGAAATCTTTCATTTTACTAGTTTAAAAAGAAAAAAATTAATCCCACATTTCCTTTCACATGCGTGGACAGAGATCGCATGCGAGAGGATGATTTAAGGTGGAGATGTTCTTGTGTTTCCTTCTGCAAAATGTATATCGCCATTGTACTGTTTGCATAAATCATAAATACACAAATGTCCTCAGACCTTCCTTAAAGGCCATCTTAACTTCTTCAGTTTTGATCAATTAAGAGACAATATGTCACAAAAAGAGTGCGTTACAAAAACAGATGTTTTATCTGTTCTTCCATAGCAGCTCAGATACTATGACGCTCATACTCCTAAGCTTATAATCTTAAATGTTTTTTTATTTTAGTTTTCCTTTTGTGAAGTTTAGTTAATGTGCTTTTGCTGTTTGCTGTCATTTTAAAGATGGATAATCCCATAAAAAAAGAAAAATTACAAAACAAAACAAACGAAAAACAAAGAAACAAGGATAATGGGTAAATTAGTTACAGGACGGATGCAAGGAAAAGGGATACAGCTACAGAGAAAATTGTTATGTGTTTCAAGATCTTTTTCAATCTATGGAATGAGGAATGAATGTTAAGTCTTGTGAAATACTGTGGCTTTTTCTCTCCCGGGTCCTCATCTCTTGTCTTATTTTTTTGCCTTTCTGCCTGCACTGCAGTTGCGAAGAAACTGCAACTTTTTGGGTTCCTTAAAAAAAGTTAGATTTAGCAACTGATTAGATATTCAGCATCATTAACCATTCACAATGTGAACATGGCAGACATTTTTTCCTGATGTCACAGTCAGGGTGGGAAGCTGAAACCCTGTTGTTGAAAGAACAATGTCATTTCTTTTAGTTTTGATCAAGCGTATGGTTATGGCTGGCTCAGGCTTGGACCAGCTCTTAGTTATGTTGCTAGTCTTCGACTGCCGGGGGAACTGAAAGGAAGTTTGTCCTTGCCGCTGTGACTTGCTAAATGCTGAAAACTGCTCTGCTCATGGTGGATTAAGATGAGATCAGACCGAATTCTATCTGTAAGATGGGACTGGATCTCATCCTGTCTTGATGTTGGGTCTTTGTTAATAATATAACATAGAGTATGGTCTAGACCTCCTCTGTTTGTAGAGAATCTTCAGATAACATTTGTTGTGATTTGGTGCTATATAAATAAAGATTGATTGATGATTGACCAAAAGGTCATGCTAGCTTAAAACTGAGTGAATAGAAGATGAGTCATCAAATGTTATCAATGTTAGGTCGAAACTACAGATTCACTTAAGTATGAAGAATGCCTTTATTGGGAGACCAAAGACTGAGACCAGTGTTTGATGAGGACATAATAAGTCAAGATAAATTCTCACTCTGGATGCTGACAGAATAAGCTCTTTTTATTATTTATTTTTAGGGCGGTGCATGCTGTTTGACTTGTTAAAGCTTGCTGAAAATAAATAAATAAAGAAGCTAGTTACAGTGGCTACATCAGACCAGAGTGGAATTGCCCTTTCTCTATTGGAGGGTTAAACTACATCAACACCACACAAAAACATTTTAAGCTTCCTTTTTTATCAATTTGGACTTGTATATAAATTTGAAGCAGACGCTTCAGCATTAGAGCAGAAAGAATGCTTTACAACACCCTGTAATCCGTTTTCATAAACATCTTTATGTCTGAGTGAGGGATTTCTTCATGGCTTGCATACATTATATCACAGCAAAGCACTTCCTGCATACGTATTATGAATGAATGTTGAAAATTACCTAACTGAGAACTTCTTTCCTATATCTCGTGTGATTATTTTCAACCTGTTGAGTGTAGAAATTGAAAAATTGCAGGATTTTTTTTAACCAAATGTAGTTTTGCAATGATTATTAGTTTCGAAGTGTAACTTGTAACAAGATAAATAGTACTTACAGGTGACAAAATAATCAAGGTAAAGACATTTTCAGTACTGTACCTTTTTTTACTTATATTTTTGTTACTTTCCATTCAAACTTACGTCCTTAGCACTGTAGCGAGCTACAAAGTAAAAACTAGAGGTGGGCGTATCGATTCTGTCGTACTGATATCGATATTTACACGCTACTCATTGAAGTATCGATTACTCTAAAAAAATATCGATACTAATTAATAAATGCAAAATAAAAGCACATGTCACTTCTGATTCTTTTAGGGTAACTTACTCTAAAGTTTTGTACCGACAAATTCAGAGACATCATGATCACAGTGTCATTTTAACAGTAGTCATGGTGAAGAGGCTGTTTTAAGATAAGATAAGATAAGATAAGATAAGATAAGATAAGATAAGATAAGATAAGATACTCCTTTATTCGTCCCACAATGGGGAAATTCATGGAGTTACAGTAGCAAACAAAAATAATAATTTAAGTAATTTAATTTTAATAATTTAATTTTAAGCTTTCCACTCAGAGAATTTAAATAGAGGATGTTGATTATTTATTATTTATGTATTTTTCTAAATTTATTTAATTGTTTAAAAAAGACCAGCAAAGGATTTGCGTATTAAAGTTTTTAAATTAACAGTATTTGTCATGGGACTTGTCTTTCAAGGGTTGCATTTTATATTTTTAAAAAAATCACTGGAAGTATCGGTATCCAGTATCGAATAAATTGCCAAAAAAGTAATCGGTATCGTATCGAATCATAAAAATGTGGAATCTTCCAGCACTAGTAAAAACCTCTTAAACAGCAAGAGTTTTACAGGCCTATTGAAGCACCTTATCATGCGAACAATAATCACATTTTCTAAGCTAAATTAAATTACTTTCGCACACACAGAATAAAAACAATACGTTTCAATAAAGTCAATCACATTCTAATACATTTTCCAAAGTTAAAAAAAAAATAGTATTCGAAATATTTGTTCAGGCATGTAATAGCCACTACCTATGACGTCAGACAAGACCCTTCACAACAACATGGCGGGATCCGGGTCGAAGTCGGTTTTGTTCGTGTGCTTGGGTAAGAGACGTCCATTAGTCCCTAAGTAGCTCATTCAAGCATCATAGAGTTGTGGCAATGTAACACAAACATAGCAGACAAAAAAATCTACCAATTCAAAGTATATTTGCAATTTGTACAGATTCGCCCAAAGAGCGACTGCGGAAATGTTTCTGCTAGCGAAATTGCTTCTGGAATATAAAAGTGTGACGAGTCATACCAGTGTATGATCTTTATTGTATCAGAGTCAGATCAGAGTATCTCGATTCTCATGCTTTAGTTAATGTAAAGCCAGGCAAACGTTATTCGGTTTTCTGTTTGAACGCTGAGTAACGTTACAGTGGTTAATATTTGCCAAGAGGTCTACTGACAAGCATCCTGGTGTTTCGTCCTCACGAGTGACCGTGTTAACTGTTGCCTTTCAACCCTTTGTATTTGTGGTTGTCGTAGTTTAAAGAGCTGTTTAAACACGGAAAGAGTCCTCGCGAATGCTTCTTAGTTTAATTTTAAATGATAATGACCAGGTTTACCCGCCAAATATTTACCTAATGACCAACTTAGCAAAGATAACGTTGTAAGGAAACTACGGAAGCACCTGACGCCCTCAGCTAATAGTCGCCAGATAACGGTAACTTTCTAAAGCGGAACACCGGGAAGTAATCAATGAAAGGGTCAAAATCCAGCTCTGAAGCTGCGTGTTGTCTGAAATTAGGTTCTCTATGAATTAATAAGGTAGCATGGTGGGTGTAAACCTAAACCTATAATGTAGCATTTCAGCATCTATAACTATTAGTTTTTTAAATGTACTAAATAATTTACATTCGGACCTTTTAAATTATTGGCTTCTTACGATTTTTTTTGTTTTATGTTCCCAGAATATTTACAGTATTCGTTATTGAGAAATCTACATGATGGTTACTTTTCTGTTGATTAATTTTTACTTTGCTCAACTTGTGCTGAAGCAATTTGAATAAAAGTTTTCCCCCGTGAAGAAAAGCTCAACAGTCCAACTTTGTAATTCAGCTGTGTAACTTTACTTTGATATTTTAAATTGTAATTTTTAGTGTGTTTAAGTGTCATTAAAATGTGTCATTTGTTTTTGGGTTTAATCAGGGAATATCTGCAGATCCCCCATCGCTGAGGCTGTCTTCAGGAAGATGGCAACTGATGGTGGTGTTGTTGATAAGGTGACGCAATCATCAATTTATTCTTTAGTCATACAAAAACAGTGTTTATAACATGCCTTTTGTTGGCCCAGAATAATTCTAGCTTATGTAATTTTACTGACATTTATTTGCCTTATTTTATAATTGGCTATCCATCCATCCATTTTCTTCAGCTTATCCGGGGTCGGGTCTCGGGGGTAGCAGTCCAAGCAAATTGACCCAGTCAGAATTCTGAGAAAAAAGTCAGTATTTCTGAGACTAAAGTCAGAGTTCTGACTTTAGTCTCAGAAATTCTAACTTTAATATCAGAATTCTGACTTCAATATCAGAATTCTGACTTTAATCTCAGAATTCTGACTTCAATCTCAGAGTTCTGACATTAATCTCAGAATTCTGAATTTAATCTCAGAATTCTGACTTTAATCTCAGAATTCTGACTTCAATCTCAGAGTTCTGACATTAATCTCAGAATTCTGAATTTAATCTCAGAATTCTGAATTTAATCTCAGAATTCTGACTTCAATCTCAGAGTTCTGCCTTTTTCTCAGAATTCTTACTTTAATCTCAGAATTCTGACTTTAACCTCAGAGTTCTGACTTCAATTTCAGAATTCTGAGTTCAATATCAGAATTCTGAATTTAATCTCAGAATTCTGACTTCAATCTCAGAGTTCTGACTTTTTTCTCAGAATTCTGACTTCAATCTCAGAGTACTGAAATTAATCTCAGAATTCTGACTTAAATCTCAGAATTCTGACTTTAATCTCAGAATTCTGAATTTAATCTCAGAATTCTGACTTTAATCTCAGAATTCTGACTTCAATCTCAGAGTTCTGACATTAATCTCAGAATTCTGAATTTAATCTCAGAATTCTGAATTTAATCTCAGAATTCTGACTTCAATCTCAGAGTTCTGACTTCAATCTCAGAATTCTGACTTCAATCTCAGAGTTCTGACATTAATCTCAGAATTCTGAATTTAATCTCAGAATTCTGACTTCAATCTCAGAGTTCTGACTTTTTTCTCAGAATTCTGACTTCAATCTCAGAGTACTGAAATTAATCTCAGAATTCTGACTTCAATCTCAGAGTTCTGACATTAATCTCAGAATTCTGAATTTAATCTCAGAATTCTGACTTCAATCTCAGAATTCTGACTTTTTTTCTCAGATTTCTGACTTTTTTCTCAGAATTCTGACTTCAATATCAGAATTCTGAATTTAATCTCAGAGTTCTGACTTTTTTCTCAGAATTCTGACTTCAATCTCAGAATTCTGACTTCAATTTCAGAATTCTGACTTCAATATCCGAAATCTGACTTCAATATCAGAATTCTGAATTTAATCTCAGAGTTCTGCCTTTTTTTTCAGAATTCTTACTTTAATCTCAGAATTCTGACTTTAACCTCAGAGTTCTGACTTCAATTTCAGAATTCTGACTTCAATATCAGAATTCTGACTTCAATCTCAGAATTCGGACTTTAATCTCAGAGTTCTGACTTTTTTCTCAGAATTCAGATTTTTTTCTCAGAATTCTGACTTCAATCTCAGAATTCTGACTTCAATCTCAGAATTCTGACTTTAACTTCAGAATAATCATTATAAAAAAATGTTTGACCTTAATTTCTCATTCTTCTCCAGTGACTCGCATCCTCTTCCGTAGAAATGAAAATGATCCGAACTGTGACTTTAAAAACGTAGCGAACTTAGACTTTGGTGTACCCTTACACCGCTAGTTCATACTCACTATCATTATATTGAAGAGGCCTCTGAGACACAGAGTCATTGTTTTGGTGTCATTAATCACCAGGGATTCTAATCACCTGGCATAAAAAAAAAAATCACACAACAAAAGCAAAAAAAGACAACCAAACAAATTCTGACCACTCAAAATGTGAACAGTTGATGTTAGCATTTATAGTGCATGCACTAAGCACATGGGAATGATGTCGATTCAACCCAGTGGAATCTCATCTCATTGTTCCAAAGTTCTTTATTAGTTTTAGTAACTGTTGTTGGATACAAATGAGTACATACTTGAGTTATGTGCGTTGAGGTCTGCCAGCGGCTGTACCAGTCTGTGCAATGATGTGCAGACTAACATATAGATGTGTTTGGTGCATCTACAAGAACATCATCTACTGAAACACACTAGACATGGTCACACTGTTTTGAAAACTACACGTGGATTACCAAGAGCTGTGAAAAGTGTTCTCTGAAACTCCAAATCTAAGAAAGAAAGACCCAAAAAACAAGAGTGGCCAGATCCAGAACTCATAGATTTATGGGGAATTTAAGAGTGCATGACATGACTTTATTGACTTAACTTAACATTTTTGCTCCATCAGTTCAATATGCAAGGATAATTGTAAACAGAAACTTAAAAAATGTACAAAGTAGTTTTTTTTGTTGCAATTTAGTTTGTTGGGATATTAATGCCTCTAGGCGTACACTCTAATGACCCAGCTGCAGCCTCAAAGTCTCCTTCTAATTCTCTCTGTAAGTGTACAACATCACCCTACAGATGCTCAACGACCTACCACATTGATTGAATCATGTTTGCTGTGTTGTTGTGTTCCCCCTGCTCTGCTCTGCCATAGTGGAGGATAGACAGTGCCGCCACCTCAACCTATGAGATAGGAAGCTCTCCGGACCACCGGGGTCAAGCCTGCATGAAGAAGCATGACGTGCCCATGAGTCATGTGGCCAGGCAGGTATGAACCACCCACCTCTACACCTTTTAGTGATTGCTAGCGTTTTTTTTTGTTCTCTGTTGTTGCAGTGGGTCATAGACAGTGGTGCCACATCTGACTGGAATATAGGCAGCTCACCGGACGAACGCGGTCTGGCCTGTCTAAGGAAGCATAGGATTGAGACAAGCCACAGGGCCCGACAGGTACAACCGGCTGTCCCGTGGCTCCTCTCAGCTCGTTGATGTTTGTGTGCATCAGTGTGATGTTTGTAAGATGAGACACACAGGCACTTACCATATGACTATCTGTCCAAATCTTTTCACTTTTAAAGAGGTTTTAAGTGATTCAGTTTATTTAAACAGCATCTGGTCAGGATAGAAGAATCATTAAGGAGTTAGAAGAGTGTACTTAACTTTCAGAGTTCAGTTTTTTCTTAAAGAGTGAGCTATAACCTGCTTGATTTCCCCTCAGTCACATAAAAAACATTACAAACCAGACCTTTGATTTAGACCCTTGTCTTGTAAACGGACTGCACAGATGCATGCACGTGACATACAAAGAAAAACAGGCCATCAGGAAGAAGATGGCTTTATCATTCATTTTAATTCCTTTCACTGCTTGGGACAACAGGATTCATTGCACAGAAGTGGAAAGAGCCGTTGTTTACATTATCCACCTCACACTTTCAAAGTCAGCTCTAAGTTTAACAGTTTAAAGGAAGCAGCGCTACATTGTTTGCGACACACTATGCTTGCATGTACAAATAGATTCAAGATTCAAGAAAGCTTTATTGCCAAGTGAGCTCGCACACACAAGGAATTTGACGTGGTGAATAGAACACTGGTACTTAACAGACAGTGAGGACACAACAAGACAGTAAGGACACAACAAGACAGTAAGGGCAATATAAACCTAAACACAAATCCTCAAATTCTAAATAAAAATAAAAATGCTGTCTGTACAAAGAAAGTAAGAAGTAAATACAGTGTCAACAAAGAGGGAAGATGCACCTCGTTGGCCTCGAGGAGCATCAAAATCCATTCTCACTTTAAAGCTAGGGTTGGTAGTCACGGAAAAGTAGCATGAATTTGAATGTGGCATTTCCTCAGGAGTCCGTCTAACCCTCCCCTCGGAGCTCCTCCAAAATGACGCCCCCGCTCACATGCACGAGCGCCGCTGATTAGCGACTATATTATCGTTTGATTCAAAACCGGTCCTCAGCACATCGTTTGTGTTTTGCACTACCTCAACTCATGTCTCACTCAGCCGTAAGAAAACACCAAAACATTATCATAGTGGAAGTTAAAAACACAAACAAACATGAAATAAAAGAACACATTCTGTATTGATTGCCATCAGGACATAAAGATCATTGAGACACCTTTGGACACTTTTTAAATTTACTTCAAAAATATGGCACAATAATGAGACACAAAGCTACATCTGTTAATAAAACAGTTGCAGCTGTTATTTTGCGTAAACAACAGATACAGTGAAGAAAGATCATCAGCCTGTATTGCTTCTGAGGACAAAATAGCAGACTTTTTAAAGCTGAATGACTCCAATCAGACAAACTCATGTTTACATGTTGCTTTAAATGCTACCTGCAGCTGACCTAGTGACAGAGTAACAGCCATAAATGCTTGACAAAAGTATTCCTCCTTTTTTATATATATACATATATTTTTAAGATAAGATACGATAATATTTCATTGATCCTGGGTGGATATTTTGTTGCAGCAACACAGACATAGCAAGTTGTAGTTCAAGAAGAAGCAGAGTAGACAAAAATAGATTACAAATAAAGAAGAAATAAAATAAAACTAAATGAATTAAATCAAGTAAAAATACAGTTAGAGGTATTAATATTTTCTAATAATTATACATGGTAGTTAGGACGTGATGCAGAAGTGACAGTCACACGATAAGGTGACATGGCGTGATACAGATGAAAGTGATGACCACCTTCTTTGTCTCTACTGCTGTGCAAAATAACACCAACAGTGGTGTGTGAGAAATATTGATAGAGCCACTGAATCATTGTATCACCTCCCAGCATGTGTTTCAAATCGTGAAACAGGCTTGAAATCATACCAAGATGTTTGTCCATGTAGGGCCTTCAGACCTTACGCTGTACTGGCTTATCCTCAGTGTAACTCCCACTCCCCTGTGCCCTCAAAACACTCTTTTCATGTTTCCCTGAAAACACTTGGGGGGGGTTTCACCCTATGCTTCAGATCTGCTGTCTAGTTGGTTCGTCTCCGCAACCCGTTCAGTCAGACCCCCGTCTAATCTCCTCAAAGCAGGGATGTGAAGGCTGAAAACCTTGGCTTAAACCCAGCAAATCCAAGTACTTTCCCTTTATCACCCTTTTAGTTTCTATCACTTGCTTCTGCTCCCACCCTCTATTTTTTCCTCTGTTTCCTCACTCTTGAGTTGTGAACTTCGCTGAACTTCTGCCGCTGCCAGCATCCAAGCAGACTGGCCAAATGGGAGACCGCTGTGTCTCCACATACACAAACGTGTTTGTTTAATACAGCAAACATGCTTCAAAGTAATCCATGATAAATTATGTGGAGTGTTTAATGTCTTATCAGAAAATGCCAAGCAGACGTTAGATTTAAGATAGCTCACATTTTGAGTTCATTCTCATCAAAACGTTATCATTGAGTCAACATTTAGATGAAGTGTTGCCAATGATTAAACTAGGACATAAACCAGAGACAGCCTAGGGTCGCTTTGATGCAAGGGCCATATATTTATATACACACTTATACAGTAATATGTTATTATTGATAATAATAGTACATTTATTTAAACTGTTTGAATTTTAACATAAATACACAAGAATTTATTGGCATCATAAACATTTTTAATATTGGTTTAAAGCATACTACAATGAATAAAAAGCGACATATTATGTCTTTGATTTACAGGATTTATATCATTGCTCCTGTGTTAGTTGCAGTCATTTATTACACAAGCCTTCATCAATAGATCGACATAAACAATTCAGGCAAGTGTTGTTGTTTTTTAAAGGAATAACAAGAAAAAAAATATATATATATATCAGGAGGTAAAAATAAACTAAGCAACAAAAGCGAAAAATGTGCAATAAAGCATTTGACATCATGCAAAAAAAAAAACATATACAGATTAAACACATACACATTTTACAAAATGACGTGTTATAGAAGGCATACGATAACCAGACATATGACAACTGATGTGAAAATAAGTAGACATATTAATCAATTGATTAAAGCTGCTGTGAGGAACTTTTGTTTTGTATCATTTCTGGCGCCCCCTTGTGGACAAAGTGATACCTCTTATTTCTTGTCCTTTACATGCAAAAGTAGTGTTTTCAACAAAAGCCTCATCCTGTTGTCTTCAACAGTCAACTTTATCAGGGAATGAGATTATGTACCATGAAAACAGTCAAATAAAGGGTGTTTCTGAAGCAAGATGTCCATCATCTGGTCTGGCACCTACCCCCCCAGGGCAGTTTCAGGCATTAACAATGACAACAGAGAAGGTGTCAGTGTTGCTGCTGATGGTCTTGTTTGTTATTAAAGGTCATAAAGAGGTATCAGTATCATTTTCAGTCTGTTTCTCAGCCAGTTCAAAACTCCTCACAGGGCCTTTAAGTAAAAAAATATTAATAATTAAAACCACAAGTGGATATGTGTGGGCCGTCGTTCAAGCACCGCCTGATGTGCACGAACGCCTGATGTGCACTACCGCCTGATGTAAACCACCGCCTGATGTAAGCCACAGCTTGATGTGCTGCAGGTGTTGCTTTGCTGCCTAGGCTGAAACTGTGAGCTTACCTGTGCAGTTATCAGCATAGTGTACATTGCAGTACTGCCTGTCACCAGTAGGTGCTGCTGTGTCTTTAATTATTTTGTGAAGGATTGTTCATCACAGATCATTATAGAAAGAGTTGGGATCACAAGCATGTTAAAAACATGTTCTGAGAGTAAATACCGCTTGTGTCCAATAGGTGGTGCTATACAGAAGACAAACATGTGTATATAGATGAGTTCAGGCTGGGTCCATGATGAAACATGTCAAATTTGGAAGAGATCGGGTATTGTATGTAAATGTCAGTACAACGTATTTCCTGTGGGTGGTGCTATGGCTGTAGTGGATAAATGAACCCATAGGTGTGTTGAGGGATGGACCCTGATCATGTGTATGTAACTTCAAACAGATTGATCACTGTATGAAGGAGCTATAAGTATTTCCTGTTTCTGCTGCCAGTAGGGGGTAGGGATGGGAATTAACCGTAATCCTTGTAATCGATTACTCGAATTTCCTGATGAACGACAGGCCCGAGGACGAGTGAGAGGGGCAGTAAATAGAGTCAGGGGAAGTAGAGGCAGGAGACGGGGAATCGGAGGAGTGCACGCCGGGGAAATGTACGCGCAGGAGGAGGGCAGAACGGCAGGACGGGATTTGATTGGTTTAAAATTTGGGGAGCCAAAACACGGTGATTGGTTAGTGTTTTCCCAGGTTTACTCCGGCTGTAGATAGCAGTTTTTTTTCACTCTTTTTGAGGAACACATCATGTATCGATTGCCATCAGGACATAAAGATCATTTTAACCAGTATGACAAAAAGTGTATCTAAATCTGATTACCAACCCCAGCTTTAAAACAAATCTCCTCATTTCCTCTCTCCTCTCGTTTCATTTCCTTGCATCACATGGTCGCAGGGAGTAAGGCGCAAGTGATCGACGGAAGTGGAGGAGGCGAGGATGGAACTAGAGATAGTATAAATTATAACTAATAAAGAAAACAGACAGGGAGGAAACAAGGTATGAAACTAGGGCTGTAACGATTCATCTACTACATCAATGTATCGATTTATATTCCTATGATCCGATTACATCGATCTGTGCTCGGCAAGTTGGCCTTCCAGGCGACATGTATCAATCTAACATCGTTTTAAAAGGTAATAAATTGCTTGTATCGATACTAGGAAATAACACATTGGATTTAAGCTTGGCAGACTTTATATGGATGTGTTTTTTTTGCACTTTTAATGATAAAGACGTTAAACGTGACGTCATCACCACTCGCCAGCAGACAACAAAACATAGCATGGCGGATGGTAGAGGAGAAGCGAGAAATGATCAAGCCACCATTGCGGTCCAGCATTTGGAAACACTTTGACTTTTGCAAAGATGGAGATGTTCTAACTAATTAATTCCATAGTTAATTTATACCTGATTCCCTTACAAGAAACAACAGGAATCTAGGACTGTCCAGTATCAAGGTATTTATTTCACAGTCACACTGGTTGAATTTATGGCTTAAAAAGTTACTGAATCAATTTCAAGTCACTGAATCGTTCCGGATCGTATCGTTCTAAATGCACCAATATAGTCCTTTAATCGAATCGGAAACCACGAATCATGATACGAACTTATCGTTGTATCGGTACACCCCTATATGAAACACAAGGAACAATCCCAAACTAAAGATCAACTCATGACAGATACGAAACACAGACACGTGGGGTCACACGCTCTTTTATAAAAGAGCCACAGCTAAAAACAGAAGATAGATCGAGGATCCACCAAAAATACTCAGTTGTTTTTAAAGTTTGATTGAGATGTCATTCTGCTATAAAGCCTTGTTTGTACACTTAATGAAAAGGCTTTTGACAATCTAGTTTTGGCACATCAGATTATGATTCTGTGTGAATGAAAGGATGTGAGGTTCGTCATTTCGAAAATAAAGAGATCAGGCCCTTAAAGCTACAACCAAACACTCTAGGGATATAAACTAAGCTTCAAAACAGTTGTGATAAACATCTGTTTATCCTTCTGTTGTTATTTGAATGACCACAGCTGTCTGTTGGATTGAGTGTCTATTTCTTGACATCTGTGCATAGCAGGAGATTTATTCGCGCCCTGTTTTCTCTCATCTTACCATCGTCTCCCGCTGCCCTCGCCGTCTCCATGGCATTCCTGTATGTTGACTCTGACAACGCTTTGAATCCGTTCTGGATGCTGCTTTTTTATTGCTCCTCCTTATTCCATTAAATCATCATCGAGCTCAGTGAGGATTTTGCACAACAGCCTTATGCATGGTTACAGACGTGCAGCTCGAAATCCCTTTCACAACCAAGTTTTCTGGGTACATTATAACTGTTCAGCTCTTGGTTGACACTGTTACGCAAAATATGGCTGCAGCCCATCAATTAAACAGTAATACACAATCAATTCATAAAAAAAAAGGTGTCAGGAACAAAAAGTAAACTGCTTCAAAGAAGTTTTCTTGTGGGAAAATGAAAGTTGTTTCAAGAGGTGACAAATTGTCATCTGTTTGCTTCCTCCTTCCTCATTAAACATTTGCCGCAGTCATTTTTTTTTGGCAGCTGCTTTTCTTGGCACATCATCACCACCTGTGGATCAGCGAAATAGTGTGGAACAATCTGCAGGACAGTACGAGTGCATTCTTGTATGTACAAACTGAACAATCATCCACTTTTGAGGAAATACTTGTGTTTAAAAAAAAAAAAAGGTCAAAAGCTTTCCTGGAAAAATGTAATTACAGCTTTGATAAATATCCTAAGAGAGCACAGTAAACTGTTGTCAGTGTGACCATTAAAAACCTTTACCTTGAGTTACCTGTGGGCATCGTATTGTTAATCCCTCGGCACGCAAAGAGAGAATTGGAGTCCAGCATGGGAACTGCAAACCCTGCCAAAAACATTGAAAACTATGAAGAAGGATAATTACATGTGATAACAGTGTCTTGGGAAAAAATGCAGACCATAACTGCTTTAGGAAAACAGGGTTTGATTTTATGACAAATCTTGGTTATAGCTTGAAAACGTGCGGTTTAAAGAGCAGACTGTGTTTACTGCTTTGTAATGATTGAGTATGCTCTCTGAAGGACTGTGGGGAGACTCAGCAGGACACACTGTGTTTCAACGCAGAGCCAAAAGTAATGTTTTGTTTTGTTCTCACCTCCAGGTGACGAAGGACGACTTCCTGAGCTTTGAGTACATTCTCTGCATGGACGACAGCAATTTGAGGTAAAATTATTTCAGGCACGTTTTTTATTGTTTCTGCAAACATGCATAGCAGCAGTTGGTCACACAGTGAGTAAAAGAGTGTGTTAAGTGTCCCTTCAGAAGTGTTAATATTTGCCTGGGACCATAAATCAACCTTAGCCTTGAAGGAGGTCAAACTAGGATGTAATGCTAGTTGTCTGGATATGTATCTGTGCTACTCCTTCACATGCACATGCACATGAACATGAACATGGTGGTAACATTGAGCTATGACTAACGTGTAGGCGAAGGCCTCCCCTTAATGAGCAATATCCTTGCTTAAGCTTCTTCCAAAGGTCAGGGGGAGGGATATTTTTTGATACTTTGAACGTTTAGGGATCATTTTGAGATCACATGCCTGTGGCAGATCTGATCTGTAAGCAGCTTACTGAGTTCTTTGGATGCCTCGTCTTTGCTCTTTGGGCACTTTTTCCTCCCCTTTCTCTCCAACATTTTTTTTTTCCTTCGCAAATTTTAATCTGACTAGACTGAGAAAATGAGGCCCTGTCTTAGACAAAAGTCCCAGGTCGGTGTGGAGTTTTCTTTTAACAACACCCAACTTATTCATATCAAGATTTAGTTTTAACGTTTGTACTTAAGAAACATAATTTAGATACCGTTTGATATGGCTTTGTGGTTATTAATGACATTGATGTTGCTGTCCCAGTCTTTTTTTTTTTTTTACAATCCATCCTTTATTCGAAGTTTTCTTGATATGATAAAGTATTCCCCCTCATATATCAATTTCAGACAAAACAGGGAGTTTAACATTTCAATCTGAAGACAGCAGATTTTCGTTCAAGTCCAGGGGTCATGTGTTAAAACCTTTGAAGTGTTTCCCTCTTTTTTTTTTCTGCTCCCCTTGGGTTACATGTTCTTCTCTCATCTTCACAGCGAGTTGGAGAGGAGAGCTAAACTGGCGAAAAACAACCAAGCAAAGATTGAGCTTCTCGGTACTTATGACCCCGAAAAGCAGAGGATCATCAAAGACCCGTATTACGTAAGTATTAAAGTTACATTTTGTTTTATCTTCAAGAATAATTAAAGTGATTCCTCAACGTTTGATCTGCGTTAATCCCCATAGTTGGCTTGTATATTAAATATTACTGTGAAAGCTCTTGTCGTAGTAAGTCATAAAATAAAGATAAATATAGGTCCGAAATAACAGCTGTTTATGTCACTATTAAAGTTTAATGTTCTTAAAGACAAATGGATTCAGCACAAGGATAACTGTGTAAAACTCATTAGTAAAGATGGATTTACAACAAATTTTTTTGTTTTTTAACAAGTCACCAAAAAAAACCTGTGTGGAAGTGCTGAAATTGTCACAGAACTTCTAAGCATGCAGCTTGTTTCAGTTCTCCCCGTCAGTCTGGGGTGAATTTACTCTCTACGGGGAGTGACTGGATCATGCCCCGGCACGTTTCATGATATAAACAGCACCAAAACAAAACAGACTGGAGTACAATAGTTGCACAGCAGCACAGTGGGTGACCATAAAATCGTGTGCAACCCTTCCAGCCCAGTAAAAATCACACTAAATAACTTTTACTAAACTCTTATTTGATTACTTGGACATCTCTATAAAAGAAGGCTTTTCACGCTCCATGGCTCGCCCATCCGTTTTATTCCTTTCGTGCTTTCTGAGCAGTCTAAAGTCACTGCCAAATTATTTTGACATGTGTTTTCTTGGCTTGCTTTATCATCTTGAAGGTTATGAGTTAGAAAAGTAGGAGTGGGAAAGTTGAGGGAGTAAAGGTTGGAAAAGGTTTTACATTTTTGATTAGTGATGAGAAGTTGTCAGTTTTCTTACATGAGACGTGCGGAAGTATGTTATATCTCACTGAAAACTGTTTTCTTATTTAGTATTTTATCAGTTTCAGTAAAATATATTTTTTTCTATGGGAAAAAAAAACGCTTATTTTTCAGAAAATATCCATCTGATGGGTGTGGCGTATTAAAATGTGGGTTTAATAGAATGGTTTTAACATGTGTGTTGGCCTCGTCAAAAGAAAGGCCAGTTAATTTGAACTATGTAACAACTTTTGAAGAGGTGTGCAATAACACTACAGAGTTCAGGAGTATCAACAAGAGCCACAAATCAAAGTGTGTTTCATTACCAAAAGCTGTCTTTTGCAAGAACATCAAAATATGACTGCAGATTGAGTGAAATGACAGTCAGCGCTATTGTTAGTGCCTTTGTCTTCCGTGGCTGATCAAAGTTGATAGATTTTGGCAGGAATCCCAACATGCTGTGTTTGATGTCGATCCAGAGCAATGTATAAAAACTTAAGAGAACTTCAAACATTCAGGTGTATTATCATGGTGCAACTCAAGAGGATGAAGATGGATTAATAAAAGACAATGGGCCGTCATGATCTCGTGACATTACTGTATTTCCTGTAATTGAAACTCCATCAAGGGACACTCTTGTTTACGATGTTGACATTAAAACACCACCCAGGCGTCATTGCACTAGATGTGAAGATCCTTTGTTGACAAGGTTACATATGTTCTCTGGGGATGTGAGAGAAGCGGCAAATTCTTTAAAGGCAACTTATGGCAGTGATATGTATGTTTAATGTACAGACAACTACAGCTATAATGAACATTCCTGCAATCAGTATGTCTACTCCACATTACCTTACAGTACTGTGTAAAAAAAACCCATCACTTTTAATGGCACCTGTGCGTGAAACATGCTGTTTGAGCAGCACCTTACTGTACCACATCTGTCATTTTGGCAAAGCAAAGGTGTTAGTGACACAAAAATCAAAGAAATATCAATCAATCAATCAATCTTTATTTGTATAGCGCCAAATCACAACAAACGTTATCTCAAGACGCTTTTACAAACATAGAAGGTCTAGACCACTCTATGTCAAATTATGAACAGAGACCCAACTTCAAGACAGGATAAGACTCAGTCTGACCCAACCTTAATCCATTAATCCTTTTAACAGGCAGAAACCTCAGGCAGAACCAGACTCATGTCAGAAAGTTAGAATATCTGAGACATTTAAGGTAAACAAGTCTTTTGTTGACACAGAAAAAGTTTTGATCTTTCATTTCATCTCATGAAAAAGTGTTGTTGTTTTTGTTCAGTTTAGAACTTCTCAGATTTTTGGCTTTGAACGCATCCTTTTGAGCAAGTATCAGTATGAGTGTTCTTTCTTATTCTCTTGTTGCCAAAAAAAAAAAGGGTGAATGAACAGTTCTTTATTGACAGTGGGGTTTGGACACATGACAATACTGGAACGTGCCCCCCTCCCCCCTCCTGCTGCCAGAAACCACATAGCATGCCAGCAAAGTGAACAGTGAGGCGCAAGACAGTAACTGTCAACGAATGGAGACAAGTTTACTGGTCTGTTTGGATCGTTTAAAATTACAAACTCAAAGCGTGACTGATTCTTCAAATCCCTTTCTTAACTGAGACATTTTTATTTTTGTCATCACTTGACACATGTAATAACCTTCCAACTTAACAGCTTAATAACTCAGTACTCAGTAGATGGACAAAAACAATGAAAAAGCTAAGTTAAAAACTGATATTTTTTCCTGTTTTTTCAAACTAAACCAGCTGATTTTACTTCCTTCTTGTGTTTTTTAGGGGGGTGATGAAGACTTTGAGAAGGTATACCAACAGTGTGTACGATGCTGCAAAGCATTCCTGGAAAATAACTCCTAACAACAACAACAACAACAACAACAACCCTAAATCCTCTGTACTCAATCTGTTGAATGAACATGAAAAATCTTCCATACATGCTTCAGCTGTAACACACAACCTCTTGTCTGTATAACCGTCTCACGCATGTTGCTGAAAGAACCAGGACACTTTGTTTCAGTCTTGTTAATGTTATACAAACTACACATTGTGCACATCTAGAAAGATGCGTGGGGAGACATGTCAACTGTAAAAATCAGGAGATTAATAAAATATATAAATAAACAGAACACCCCAGGGATTCTTTTTTTTACACACAAGTCATTCATCATGCAAAGAAGAATCTATATGAATGAAGGTATCCTGCAGACCATGATGAATTCTCTAATCTCTGAAGTTTGCAGATCAAAGGTCAACACAGGGGTCAAAGTTAATTCTAGCCTAAATGTTAATCTTCTTTGAAACTTAAACTGACACTTTGTGATGAGGCTTTATTTTCTTGGTTTTCCTTAATTTAGGCATTCTTTGATCTAAATTTTTGAACACAAGTTATGTTTATAAATGTTAGATATCAAGTTTATCACAGAGATGTTGAAAGAATAATTAAGAAAACAACATATTTTCTGACCCATTCCCTTTGATGTCTTTCTTTTTGGTGCAAAAAACCTGTAATTCTGCAACACACCAATCACCACCTACGCTTAAATAATAGGAATCCCACGAGAGAAGACTCAGCTGTGCCCGTGTCAATCAAAATTGGCATTCAGTTTGATTCATTTCCACTCAGTTGAGTCGAAATGCAGAACTTTGAGGAAGTTGCATAAATTGCTAACCTAAGGGAGGTGTCAAAATTGGAGGGTCACGTATGGTCCACAATGCCCTTTATTCTACACCAAAATGTCCCGAAAGCCATGAAACACACACCAAGGGCTAACAATCTAAAATCCCCAAATTTTAGGATGCTGTGTAAAATGTTTATAAAACAGAATTTGATGGTTTGCAACCTTATTTTAATCAAATGATACTGAAAAATTAATTTGTTTAATGAAAAATATATAATCAGTTTACATTTGATGCCAGCAAGATGTTTTAAAAAAGTTGTGACAGGGACAACCAAACTCTGAAAAAGTTGTGTAATGCTAAAAAATATAAATACCTGGAGGAACATCTCTGAACTATTTAGGTTAAATTGCAACAGGTTAGTAACATGACTGGGTTTTAAAATGGCATTACAGAGAGGCTGAGATTCATCACTCTGAGAGACTGCGTGAGCAAATACTTAAACAACTTCAGAATTTAAAATTAGCAAAGTTCAGTTAAAGACACTTCGGTATATATATATATATGTGTTGTAGATATGCTTACTTTTTACCTTTTTAATTTTAATTGCTAATAACTTTTTAATAATTGTTACTTTAAAGGCTCTTGTTTGCTTTATGTATATATATTTTTGCACTGTCTACTTTGTTACTGTGACACTTGAATTTCCCCATTGTGGGACAAGTAAAGGACTATCTTATCTTATCTAATTCTTTTGAAATGCCTTTTTGGCTTGCTTGCTGAGTTTTAGATGAGCAGGTGGACACCACTACGTGCATGTAAAATATGAGGCTGCTTTCACACAATTAAGTCAGCTTTGAAAAGCAGCTTTGTGTAACTACTGCACCGTATATGAGCATCTTCACATTCTTTCTTCTGATGAAACACTAACCTGTAAGAAGGATAACCAACATCTTTTATTTCTGTGAAAGGCCCTGCATATATGTTTCATGGAGTGTAACTTGGGTCTCTTGGTCTTAGCTTAGCATTCTCAGCATTACAGAGGTAATGGCCCTGTCACACCTTGACAATTTAGTCAGCGTTTTCTCAACGTATCAAAATGACTAAGACGCTGACATACACTGAATTATCAATATTTTTTTCAGGTTTGGGCTCATACATAGCATATTCATAACTTATGCCCAACTATAGTCCAATGCTGACAAAGTGTATAAAAAGGCTGCAGCTCGTTAATGACAATATATACGTTTTGAAATTCGATGCACTTGCATTGGTGATTGCAAAACATGAACTCTGCTGTCTCTTGTTGTAATAACATGATGAGCCGTGGAGAGTGTCATAGGAGTGAAACCAGCAGGAACACAGCCTCTGGTCTTTACAAGGAGTTAAACTTATTGACTATGTTTTCAAAAATGTAACATTTTGAACTTCATTTAATTCAACAACAGCAGCTTTATCATTGAACACCACCAGACTCTGACATGCTGGCTTCAGCTTCTGTTTCAGAGGCTCTGCTATTTGACACTGAGTGAGGGCTCCGAGGCTTCTCACGCTCACACACACGCAGACACACAGCGCTACGTGTGTGAACGTGCGTCAACGATCGCGTAACTTACCTACAACTTATGGCAGGCGTGTGCTGGACGTATGATCCATCCGCTGCATACGTTGCCGTACTACGACGTATATCAGCGTGCTTCAGCGTTCTCTTAACTTATACAAAACATACCTATAAATTATGCGACGCCAATTTTTTTTATAGGCCGGTATACGCTGGCTAAATCATCAAGGTGTGACAGGGCCTTAAAGACACCAACCATACCATTGATGGAGAGGAGAGAAATGAGGCTGAGCACAAGTAAATCTCAGACTTGCCTTAAAGATCTTAAAGAGTGAATTAGACTGAAACACTTGACAGAGCCACATTGCAAAAATACCAATACCTGCAAGTAGGTGGAAACTGCTGGCCTGGCTCTGTCTGAAGGTAACCAAATCTGTCTAAGCACCTCTAAAGCTTTAAGTATGTTGGACTAAAGCTATTACAAGGCTATTTCTCCTTTGTTAATCCATATAAAACCCAGTTCTTGAAATTTAATCATAACAATTTGTTTTTCTTAACAAATACCTGCTCCCAAACAAAGAACACTATGTAACAGTTAAATTTGCAGTAGTCGGGGTCAGGTGTCATAGATTTCTGCATCCCTTTAAATACAATGACTGGACGGTGGCTCTTATGAGAAAAAATCAACAGCAATGTTAATGTAAAAGTGATTCTTCCAATTGGTAGATATTTTCAAATGATCAGAGAACAATGTCTCAGTTGACCCATAATTCAGTGTCGCTATTTCAGTAGGTAATTGACAGAGTGCACTGTCAACAGACCACATTGGGGGTAGTTAGGGGTTTAAAGTGACAGTCAAAAGTTTTCAGTTTGGGAGAAATAACACAATGTTTTTGGGAGGGGGAGATAAGATTTTTAAACTGACAAGTATTTTCTTTGTTTCGTAAAAAACTTGCTACCTTTTTAGCATTTAGGTCATATATGTTCCTATAACAGCGAGTCGACAGGGAAGGGTCAATAACACACAGCACATTCTCTACAAGAGTTGAACAGGGAGGGTCACTTTTGCTTGATCTGCAACCTAAAACCAGTCCACCATCAGGTCGACTTTACATTTAATTTTTTAATACTGTTAGCACTGGATGTTCCAACATTATTTTTTTTCTTCCTCCTGACGTCTATTACGATACCTAGACCTGTGTGTTTGCCAATAGAAATACCCTTCAAATACCACTGTGATTTTAAACACAAGCAAATAATTGGTGTGAAACTCAGATTGCTTATGTTTTTCTTGCTTTTGATAACATAACAGTCTATGTCAGGGGTTCCAAAACTGGGGGTCGTGACCCCCTGGGGGGTCGTGAGATGTCTTCCAGAATGGTTTTTTTTTAAGTTATCTAAAAACAGTACATTTTACCCATTATAGTAAAAAATATCGACATAAATAGTAGACATAAAACCTTGAAAATAGAAAATGTAATGAGTTTTCTGCCTTTCTTTATTGCCAGATGACTCCTAAGTTTAGGGTTAGTGAGCAGTTAATTATCAAAAGCATCAGTAGCAGTAGGTTAATTCATAACGGCACAGGAAACACAGCCACATGCTCATATAGGTAGGGTCACTTTCTGCAGACCAGCTAAATGAAGCCACATCAAATCACTTTGAGGGACAGTGAGAGTCGCAAGTCTTTGGCATCTATATTTTGGGGGTCGCAGGCTAAAAAGTTTGGGAACCCCTGGTCTATGTGATACAGGACACAATATACAATACTGTTGACTTTCACTTGATTGAATTTACCTCCATTGTTTTGTTGTTGCAGCAGAGGTCTCTGAAACGTTATAACATTTTAATGAAGGGACTAAGTTGTTTTGTAATTTGGCGAGCTGACATTTAAAGAACTTTATCTTGTTATTAATTTTTGTATGACTTCGTCATAAGTTATGGCTCATCTAATCATTTTTCATGAAAAACTGATTTTACCCTACTCCATTAGATAAAAGTAATTCACTCTCTGAGCTGCCTCCGTTTAACACTTTAAAAACCGCTACCCAAGAACTCATCCTGTCATGTGCTTGTTTAGGGAAATTCCACAGTTCAAAATAGGAATGTCAGAAAGAATTCTGCATGAGACAAAAAGACCATTCATATCTGTATCAATCTTATAATTTATTTAAATATATTTCATTTTCATATATTTATATATATAGATGTATTTAACAGCCATCTGATAAATGCCAGTCACTTTAATTTAAAGTAGACAGGGGGAGTCCTCTTAAACTTTGCTTTACAGTATATACATATTTCTCGTTTCAAGTGATCCTGGCATTGATTATGTATGGTGGAACCTTTGTGACAACTCAAACATATAAATATAGACTGCATCACACTTCACAAAGATCCACAGGAGGGCTATGTCTTACAACCACCACCTGTATTTGGACACTTCTCTGCAAATATGCGAAAATATGTTCATGTCATCAATAATTGAAACAATTCTTTTTCAGTGTGAGCAAGAGTGGGTGAAAGCTTGTCGCTGACTGCCAGCCATGGTTCTGTGACAGCTTTTTGTCTGCGTTATGGGTAGTGCAGTAGAAGGGATGGGCCTTCCAGTCATGCTAAAAACAGTAGCTACATTTGGATTTTGTTCTTTTCTTAAAGAATTGAACAAAATGAAAATATGCAATCCCTTTTCATTTGTTTCAGCAAATATTTGGATGGCAGCAGGGAAAATAGCCACATGTGTGTCCCTCAGCCACTTAGCTGTCCACTCTTCATTGCCGCCATCTCTGTGTTGGTCCGGTTCTTCCATGTGGTGAAGGCCAACCATCAGGGCCCAGCCAGACAGGGGGTGGCAGTAATCCACGCCTCAGTAGAACAGACCTTACTGAAGGGCAAAACTGTGCCCGACATTAGTTGGGGCTGCTCCAATTTTAAAGCTTCCCTCTTACAGTCCAAGGCACTATTTTCCCAAGTTTTTTCCTCCTGAAAAATGTATTTTACACCTCAACCTGCAAGGAAAAGGAAGGGGAGTTCAGCACAGTGTAGAACTTGGCAGCACCTGACAAATTGTCTCTTTAAAAAGAGAAGACTACATCGAAATAAGAAACTTGATTTGCTACAGTTTCTGTGCTTTTGCTGTGCCACTGATGGGCCCTGGGTGCATCAGCACAGCAGTGCATATCACCACTGTAAGTATTCATCTCAGTGTCATCAAAACACGAACTTAACATTGTGAAAATCTTATATGTATATATAAATGACATGGAAGTATACAAGTAGGTGTTCCCAGGAATGTAGTAGTTAAAAAAGTTTGGCTCTCGTGTGTGTTGTGTGTGGTGGTAAATGTGCTGTATTTCAGAAATTGTGCATGTACCCTTACAGAAGTGGAGTATTACACTAGTAATGTGTACTTAACTTGATCATTAGAATTATCCGCCACTTTAAACTTCAACTATTTTCCATTTCTGCTGTATCTAAACAATACTTACTACCTACTTTACTAATTACACTCGTAGAAAAGACGATGTTTTCTTTAAAAAAAAAAGGGCAACAAAAGTAAATGCTACACGTCAAACCCAAGCAGCAACCTCTGGTCTAAAAATATGAGTCCAATGCAGAAGTGCTAAAAACGGCAGTTCATCAAGGAGCCGCTTGAGGCTGGCTCCGGAAGTATCCGAAACCACATACACACCAATTCAACGAAGCCGATCTTTACAGCAGAAATAAACATGTTTACAGCCTGGTTCAAAAGACAAGTGTAGTCTGGACAGCTCATATCTCAATCAGCACACACTGTACAGGGGGTGAGTTTTTTTCTAACGCGGCAATTTCGAAGATATTGAGATGACGAGTGTTCCAATGAGAGGCACAGCTGACTTGATTGACAGGCGGGAACACTGTAGCTGTTGGCTAGGAGGCTCAAAGCCCGCCTCTTTACCTAACAATCGCTCGACAGCAGCAATATGGCTGCCGCCGCCGATTGGCCTCAAAACAGCGCTTCAGAAACCGACAGGTGACGTCAAGGATACTACGTCCATATTTTATACAGTCTATGGTCAAACCTCCTGTGAGGAATTATGCAACAGCCTGAAATTAATACCGATGACTCTGTATAACCTATAAAACCAAACAAAACCAATATGAACAAGATTGATTATTTCTATGACTCAATTTTTTATTTCTGAAACTGCTGACGTGGGTCAGTGTCAATCAAAGTGATTAACGACCCACAGTCAAAATAGCCCTTCTTTTTTTACATTTGACGCAGTAAAGATTATCAGTAATGATTGACTGTATTAAAAAAAAAAAAGGATAACTGCTATTGGTTTTATAAACTGCTTCAAGAGGCATTGATTGGCCCAGCTGTGCCCCATGGACAGAGACCATAACGGCTGCTGGTTCGACTCCCGGCCATGACTCTTTGCTGCATGTCTTCCCCCTCCTCTTAACCCCACATATTTACTGTTTCTCTTCAACTGCCCTCTCTAATTAACACAAAAGTACCCCCAAAAAATAACCTTTAAAGAGTGCTGCAAAATGTAACGAAAAAAATCAGCAAAGAAGTGAGTTATTCTGCTTTGTCCACAGGGGGCGCCAAAATCAACACACCCTAACAAACTTAAAGTCTCTCACAGAAGCTTAGTAAATCAATAATGATGATAAAATATGTATTGATGTAACACACAGTCGCCATTTCTCAAGTAATCTACTTACTATGCGGAAATTCAGCTAATAGCAACTGACTATTCCTATTCAGATTACATTGACACCTCAGGACACATCATTTTAAACATCATAGTGTCATTGAATATCGCTCTCACCAGTGCCACCTTGTTTAAACCTTTTGAAACTTGAAACATGCCCTGGAAAAACCTGCATTTCTAACAGTGATTTCTTTCCTCCACTATTCCTACTATTATTCTGTTTATATCAAACAGGTGCAACACCAGCACTTAAACCCTGTAACCTGAGTACACACATCATCTCTTCAACATCATAAAACATAAATTAGAGTTAAATATATAACATACCTTGCATGTGCTACCCCTCTGTGCACTGTGGGCTGCCAGCAAGTCTTGTGAGAAGCCGTGCACATCTTCTATAGACTGAAACGAGAAGATGAAACAGAGATGAGTGGAGTGTGATTAACAAAAAAAGTAATTCCTCATAATGTCATTGCAGCTTACACGCAGGTATGGTGCAGTCTCTGGTGTGGTGATATAGCCTGTAGACATGCTTCCTGCACTTTGGACTGAAGTAGAGCGGACCTGGAGAAGAAGAGAGAGGAGGCTGTGAGGACATTTCCAGCCCCACAGGCACCTGTGCTGACAGCTTTCATCTGATTCTAGTTAAAGGCTAACATTCAAGTTTTATTCTTGCTATAGACACGGAAGTCTGATTCATAAACATACCTGTTATATGTTTCAGCAACCTCTCCTTTTTTCTGAGATCTCTTGGGTATACAACTGTGGGAAGAAAAAAATGTCAGGATTAACTATAGATTCCCTTTACAATAGTCTTGTATTCAATAATTGAAGCTGGGGTTGGAAGTCAGATTTAGATACACTTTTTGTTATACTGGTTAAAATGATCTTTATGTCCCGATGGCAATCAATACATAATGTGTTCTTAAAAAAGAGTGAATAAAAGCTGCTATCTACAGCCGGAGTAAACCTGGGAAAACACCAGCCAAACCCTGCCATCAGGAGCCAAATTATGAAACCAATCAAATCCCATCCTGCCATTCTGCTGCCTCCTGCGCGTACAATTCATGTTTGTTTGTGTTTTTAACTTTCACTATGATGATGTTTTGGTGTTTTCTTACCGCTGAGTGAGACATGAGTTGACGTAGTGCAAAACACAAAAGATGTGCTGAGGACCGGTTTTGAATCAGTCATGATCATATGGTCGCGAATCAGCGGTGCTCGTGCATGTGAGCGGGAGCGTCGTTTTGGAGGAGCTCCGAGGGGAGGAGGGGAGGGTTTAGACGGAGTCCTGAGGACATGCTGCATTCAAATTCATGCTAGTTTTCCGTGACTACCAACCCTACCTTTAATATAGCCTATAGGTGAGCATCTACCTAGACTGTCATGTCATCTCCTTATGTAGCTTTTAGTCATTTTTAATCGTATGGTGCTATTTGAACTTTTCTTTTCTTCTCTTTTTATGTTTGTTTGTGTGTGTTTTGGTTTCTCCTCTACCTTCTTATTTTGATCTTATTTTACCCTATTTTATCTTTGTTTAATCTTGATCTTTCTAGGGAGCCTTTGTAACATCTGGCACGGGACTACGGATGTAAACTAGCATTTTGGCTAACTTTGCCATATTTACAGAAGTGTTAATTAATGTGCAGGGTCCTTTTAAATAATAAATAAAATAAATACAAATAAAATAATAACCTAGCATAGAAAATAATACTATTTGGGGTACATTAAAGGGTAAGTTCACCAAAAAATATAAAAAAAATAAAACTGCATGTTTTCTTTAGACTGGCCCCTAGTTTTTGCTAGCTATACAGATACTTTTAATAGACTTATTCAGATTTTGAAACATATCCCTGTGATATTTCTGCTTCTAAGCTCATTCTGCATGGTTACAGCTCTTATGCTTTGAGAAAATGTGCTAGGAAATGTTGGATGTAGTGCACCTTTAATTTCATCCAACGACCCCATCCATCGCTCTCTGATGACTTTGCATTTTGAACACACATCCCAGCATCCTGTTGAGGTTTATAATAAGGGTCACGCCCTGGCGACAGTAAGCCCTCACTCACCGACAACCTGATCCCCTCTGTCCGTTTTCAAGCTGTGTAAATCCTTAGGCTCCACCAGAGAACTCCTCGTCACCGTTGTTGTTAACGCAGCCTCCACTTTGCCGGCGTGACCACCACGGTTCTCCTCCACGTGCTTCACGATCTCCACTATCCGCCTCAAGTCCTGCTGCTTGTCCTTGCTGGCTGCTGTTGACGCCGGCGGCATCGCTGAGGGCGCGCTCTCGCTGCAGTGTCCGGTCAGCGTGCACATCAGTAGCACCAGTCCCATTCTGAAGTGCCCGCGCAGGCCGCTCATAGCTCACGCGGAGTGCGTAAAAAGTGAAGTCCTCCTCGACCAGATATGTGGGGAAAAAGTTTAACACCTGCAAGAGGCATTGAGAATGAGCGTCAAATCAAAGAGTTGCTCTTGTTTTACAATTCTACAGTGGGCCTGAACATGGTTAAGAATATATTGATGTTCACATTGATTCAAGATTCAAGAAAGCTTTATTGCCAAGTGAGCTCACACACACAAGGAATTAGACGTGGTGAATGGAACACTGGTACTTAACTAGACACTAAGGAATACAAATATATAAAGCTAAACACAAATCCAAATATTCTAATAAAAATAAAAATACTATCTGTACAAAGAAAGGTACAGAAGTACTGAATTATTATATAACTACTATATAAGTATTGTTGTATTTACTTCAAAAAAAATCTTAAAGAGGCCAGTCTAGATACACGTGGAGGCACAACTTTTGCCAACTTCGGAATTCAATTTTGGAACTTTTCTTCCGTCTCCCCCCCGATAATCCATATTATAGTTAAGGTATATTTGCTTTGCATTCTTCAAGAAATGTTCAGGCAAATCCCTGGATGCTCTTTTGCACATACAGCAATATAAGTAGGCTTTAGATTTATAGGCGGTAATAAGTCCTGTAAAAAGCACAGTGGCTTTAGTTTTTTAATTATCCAGCACAGCTCAATGCATTTTGGATACATCTGAAAAAGACCCGAGAGGTTCTATTAAAGAATATCGCAAAGGCAGCAACACAGCAGTGAGGATAAAATGTAATTCTAAGAAGGGATATAGAAATGTAGCCTAACCTACCTGTAGGTCTGCAACCTCCTCCGATACTGACTGATCGCGTCCCGGTCCCGTGCGTCCAGAAATATGGAAGCAAGAACCGTGCGTAACTTTACTTCCTTCTTCTGCCCGGTCCGAAATGCGTCCCCTTGACTTCTGCTCTCATGTAGAAACCATCAAAGCTTGAGAAAAAAGGCAGAGTGTCGGCTGAGCGGCTGTGGTCATCCTCTGAACAGCGGCTGAAAGTAGAATGAGACTGGGGAAACGGCTCGAGGATCCGGTGCTACTGGTCCTGTGTGCGTCCTCGTTGAAGTCTCATATAAGTCGCTTTGAAGTGAAGCTCACTTTTTATTCAGTCTCGCAGACGCGGTCACCTGTCCCTCGTGGGTTACTCCGTCGTGTCTGGGATAATAATAGGACACATTATTGGCACCCCCGATGCATAAAGTCCACTGGAGTTGAGTGACCATCACTTAAGCGCCGTGATAAGTTTTCTGCGCCCCCCTCCCTCCTCTCCGTTACTCCATTTATCTGTGCGATACACAGTTACAGGAAACGTTTTTCCCACTAACACTTCCTCTGAAATTCCCAGTGAGCCCGGAGTAGAGCTGAGATACCGGCATCCTATTAGAAGCACTCCCGTGTCCTTATAGTGATTCTCAACTAATAACTTCATTAGGAGCCATTGCGCATTTAACATCCATCCTGGGACTGAAAGACGATCACACCGTTTAAAGAAACTTGGCAAATTAATCAGGCACGTTTTTTTCTTTTTTAAAGTGAATGCACTTCAGTTTCTGTTCAAACAAACGACGACTCATAGCAAAGAGCTGAGGTTACAGAAGGTTTCTCGTCGCTGGAGATTAGTTTTTCCAGCCTTCTGTGGTTGGTACAGCTTTCTTAAAGTCAGGGTGTGTAATTGGCTCCCATGCTCCCCCCCCCCCCACTCAAATCTGACTGACCAGTGAGGCTTGAGCAGTTTACTGTGAAAACACAGAGAGAAAAATCATCATATTTCAGACCTATGAAATAACATTACAACAGGAAAAAAAAGAACAGAGCTGCATATGTAGTCTCGTCAGAACAACAATGGCATTGACGACTTTATTATTTGCTAAAACAACAGTCAAAGAGCAAACCCCCTCATACATCCTACTTGTCATTATTGGATCATTTCATGAGTCTTATAATAACCATTTCAGTGTTTTCGTTGTAGTCACTCCTGTGTCCGCGTGCGTAAAACTTTGGTGCTGAAAGGACAGCGCGCACTGTCAGTGCTCAGCTCCAAACCTCTTCTTTGAACAGGCACTGCTGCGTATTATACCTCAGGGGTCATTTAGTCTCTATGCTTTGCAATACTTGTGGTAAGGCCGGCGGGTTTTCTTTTTTCTAACAACTATGCACTTTAATTTTAGCGACCGAAACGAAAATACAACGGACGTTGTTTTGTTTCACCCGAGTCACGTAAAGACACTTGATCTTCGCTCTTAATAAAGAACATGTGCTTTTTAATAAAGACTTACTTTGTCCGGCCAGCAAACCTCCCTGTGTTTGCATGTGCATGTAGACTGATATTGCATGCCTGATGAGTGGAAATCTTGATTTTAATCCAAGGTAACTGAGTAGAATCCAGATTTGGGAGCAGGTGGGTAAGATCAAACTGTCCTTCACACAGACAGTGATGTTTCTCAAAGTGAGCTGCAAGGGCAAAGCAGATCATGGTGTAAAGCTAGACCTCTGACATACATCAGGACGACTTATGTGAACACAGTTTTCCTCTGAATAAGCACATTTAGATGCTTTGCTGTTTCTCAATCTAAATACTCTTGAACTAATCAGACTGTTATCAATACAATAATAACTTAATGCAGTACTCTGTGATAAGCGTCAGTAGTCTCAGCAGGGGGCGCCATTCTGCAATCACTGTTGATTCAAACCCTCCTAATGTTTGTGCTGTCTCATGCTTCTTGTTGATAATAACAATAAAACGTAGCAAGAAATTAATCTGGATTTGTGGCTTGAAATCCCTCCACATGGATGGAAAATTAAAGAACCATCACAGTGCTATATACATACACCGACATACTCAATTTACACCACAAAATGGGGTTAGAGGGCCATAACTGCTGAACAGAACATCCACATCAGATGTTTTCAGTCTTTGGCAGAAGTGCTTTTCTAAGAAACAACAGCTGCACATTTAGACGGACTTCTAGAAAAAGAAACAATTATTCATGAAGCGGTTTAATAGGGCTGTTAAGATAACAGACTGCTGATTTATGTTTTCATTGTTGACAGTATTATTTTAGATGCTCTGATAAGAAGATAAGAGAAGACAAGATAAGCTTTTCTAAAGGTGTATTTTGGAACTCATCTAGTGCACACTGTGAGAACAGACAAAGTTACAACTACGGTGGATATATGACATTGCTTTTGAAGATCAATGCTCGGATGTATTACCTCATTTAACCCCAGCTTTTTTTCATCTGCAGTTGTATGACCTCTCCACATTTGGATACAGTCACATGTTAAAAGTGTGTCCAATAAATGTGAGTCAATGAGTAATGTTCATTAGATTTTTTTAATAAAACCACTTGTAGTCACAGGTTTCAACACTCTGCTCGTCTCGTTCTCCTTTCCCTCCTGAACTCTTTGATATTTCCCTTTGAAATAAGTTTTAATTCATTTTGAAAAGAAGGATGTGGTCACTTTTCCATGAACATGCCTCTTTCTCCCTGAATTGATTGTCCTAGTTGTGAGTTTCACTTCCTCAAACGCATTCTATTAAGTTAGTTTAAACTGGAGACTTTCTCAGATGCTGGCTGCGGTAAAAGAACCGTGTTCTTGCCTACAGAGTGGTGAAAGTACTGACAGACTTATTCACTGACAGATAAAATATCTGGCTACAAGCAACATATCTTGATTTGTGTGACAATAGGAAAAATTTATTTGAATAAAGAAGAATTATCACCTGCAGAAAAGACCTGGCTCAGAAACTGGTGTTATTTATTGAGTTGTTTTTTGTACCAACATGCATGAAATGTTGGTTTTCCAAACTTGTGTTCCACTGCAACATGAGTTATCACTGGTCTGGAAGTGGTAACAGAAAGATGTCTCCATGTTTTTCCGTTTGAGTAAAGCCCTCCCAATAAAATAGAAACGGTCCTTTGCTAATTGTAATGCTCCAGAGTTTTTGGTCACTTTATTTTGTCTTTTTAAACTTTTTAATCTCTCCCAACTGTCATTCCTTGAGCAGATGGTTTGCCCTTAATTTTTTCATGATTCTTAAGTTTCACAGTGCCTGGCTCTCTTCCTCTCAACAGTCACACAAAAAAACTTTCAAAGTTACTCCTAACTGGTCCTTGAGAACCTCATCCTTGAGCTGTCTTTCCCATTCTCACAGCTGTGCCTTACTGCGTCAGTAGCTACTCTCTCCAAAGTCCACTTCCTTTGCTCCTCTACAACACTTGGTCTTGTAGTTACCTCGCTGCAGCTCTGTCTTTTTGTACGTTCCCCCTTATTACACTCGCCATGTTGATTGCTCCGTCTTGCATTTATGCTTTTTGACCTCCGGGTCAAAGCCTGTTGTGTGAACTGTGGAGCATGTGCAGAATGCCTAGTCCAGTGTTAGTCAGACTAATGGAATAAATACATTGTGTTAACTGTGTAAACATACTGGTTTGGGAAAAATATAACACAGTAAGTCTCTGTTTAAGATATTGAGTGTGGTTGCTGCTCAGAAGGTTGAGTTGATCGCTGACTTATAAGAGGATATGTGGTCCAGTCGTAACAAAGACATAGTGTGGATGTGACTTGGTTGGTTAGTTCTGATCTTGACAGATTAGCAATGTGAGATCGATGTAAAATGTGCTTTGAGATAACAAGTTAAAAGACACTAAAAATATAAGAAGAGTCCATGCTGGTACTCTACCATGCCCATAGCCTGCAAGCTTCCAGCCTATATCTTAGCTTCTGAGCTATCATCCTAGTTTACGTTGGCCTGTTTACAACAACCTTGGATATTTACTAGCTATACCTAGGAAGAATTGGGGTTTCACAAAAATATGGGTAGGATTAACATCTGCAGAAAAGATCTGGCTTAGAAGCTGGTTACATGTAATTGCTCTGGCAATCAGGCATGAAGTTCCGTGTCTCCCAAACATATGTCCTTCCAACAAAACAGTAACTTATCACTGGTCTGGGACTGGTGCAAACAGGCCTCTCCATGTGTTTCTGGTTAGCTGAAATTCTCCAGTCAAAACAAATTGTTTATCTATCCCAGTACTACTAAATGTTTTGATCATTTGGACATTTGCTTTTTCACAATCTCTTAATTTCTCTTTCACTTTGCTCTTACTGCTCCAGCTTCCCTTCTTCAGCTATTAATTTTCATTCCTTTTTGGCACTATTCCTTAACTGTTCAGCATGAGACGACCCCAAACTTATACCCTGTCATTTCAGACCCTACCACTCCTATCTAACTACCCCCATGTATTAATCAAAGCCTAATTAGCTACTCTACACAACAAGTCCACTTCTTTTGCCCTACAATTATGTCCCTTTTCCACCGGCCCGTCTTAGCCCTACTCTACTCGACTTGACTCGACTCTACTCGGTTTGTGTTGTGTTTCCACGGGCGCAGTACCTTGTGTCAGATACCAGTTTTTTCATACCTGCTCTGCTCTGGTTCCTAGCGAGCTGAGCCGATACTAAAAGGTGACGTTGATGGACTGCCGGCCACTGATTAGTTAGAGAAAGTCGTCACCGAAGAGTCATGATCGCGACGCCCAACACAGGAATCAAACCCGCCATTTAAAAAGAAACTACATCAGTACTGTACAATGTCTGCATGCAAAGCCACAGACCGAGCAGCAAGTACACCATTGTCTCCATTGTTTGTGATTGTTGTTTGTGTCGCGTTCAAAATGACGTGAACGCAGTTTTGTGCACAGCAGTTTCACACAGCTGTGTTATGACGACCCCGTCCACCGTGAGTCGGTACTCGGGCTGGTGGAAAAGATACCCAAACCTAGTCAAATCGAGTCGAGTAGGCCTGGAACTGTGTAGTGGAAAAGGGCCATTAGTTTGTCTTTGACATTATGTTGCTGTTTCTCTGTATTTTCTTCCTACTTTCTGCATTGGTGTCATAATGCCTTCCAGTACCTCCCTCTAAATGAACTTTTGTACAATAAAATTAATGAACTGCACCAGCTTGCATGTTCCTTCTGCATTTGGGTCCTCCCCTTGCTGCCTATACTTCCAACAATACAGAAACAACTGACCAACCATGAACCGAGCAGATGGATTCCTAACTGTAAGACTATGATAATGACTTATAACCTTTTGAAACTCCAGTGACCAGACACATACCTCCAGTATTGATGTCAAGAAGGGACTCTTGTAACTGACACGTTGAGGAAACGTTCAAAGCTTCTGTTAGTTTAGTCAGGTTCTTAGTGAAGTTCTTACCACCCATAGTAGCTCAGTGTTTCTCATCAGCCTCTAGAGTTGCCGTGTCTTTGTTGCTGACCTCTGAGACAACTTCCTTAAGTGCCTCTCTTTCTGCCCTGATCCAAGGCCATTCACCAATGGTTTTGTGCTCAGTCTTTAGCTCCACTTGGTCCTTTTTGGTTTGTCTTTAAGTCCTTCCACCACTTCCTGCACAAACCAACAATGTATTACTCAAATGTGTGCTGTTGTGTATGAACAGCCCAACAATGGTGTTGAATAAAAGCTTGGAGGTCTTTCAAGGAATTATAATTTCAAAGCATAAAAACACATGGCCAGCATCAAGTATCCCTCGACACGAATGTTTTTGTACTGATTATGCGGTATTGGCTAAAGTCATAACTTGCTCTGAGTATCCCCGACACCCACACACTCACATAGACCACACTTGCACCCCTTGGCAAAGAAAAAACAAACAATGAAAAAAATTAGAAGTTAAAAAAGAACTTTACAAGCTATTGCAGCCAACTAGTGCAGCTAACTTATTATTATTTTTCATTTTGTCTGCACTTCTTCTTTCTGCATTGCTAGTCAGTCACACAAATCACAGAGGTCCATCAAGCTCTTTTACTATTAGGTCCACATTCCCAGATTTTTATGGCTCCAATATCTACCTGTGACATCACTTCAGGTAATTAATCAGCTTTCTTGAACTTCATCAGCTCTAAGAGTATCAGACTTTAATGGGCAAAGCTGATAAAGGTCCTATTGAACATGAAATCTAGAAGAAAATTTCCTGAAACCAAATATTTGAATGAGGCTCAATCTGGGGAAAGTTTTAAGCATTTGTTTTTGGAGGAGGAACAATCAGGATTGTTGATAAAAGCATGCAGAGAAGTGCCCAGATGAATGATGGAGGAATGAAAAATCTTGGGTATGACTGGTTGGATTTTAGATGTATTTGTGTAAAACTAACCATGTGTGTGCCTGGACTTTAAGGCGAGCTCATTTTAGTTCGACTTCAATAAACTGGAAATCTCTCTGCCACCGAAAAACAATACAAGCTATGTACTGTGAGCACAGGAGAAGGAAGTGATTGTTGTATATTTATGATTTGTGCTTCATGACCAGATTTACTGGAATACATGTGCCACCATACATTCAGCAATTTACATTTTTGTACGTGCATGGAGGCAGAGAATAATTCATTTTGAACTGTGGATGATGCACTACAAAACTGTACCCAAGTTACTAAGTATTCCATATCTCATGTCATTGCAATATGTATACAGTACACGTGCCAATCTGATAAAAACAAAATCCATGCAGTGTGGAAAAATGGATTTATTATTTCATGTACTACCACACAAATGTTTTCAATTATGTTCCACTGATTAGTCCCCTCTTTATGAATGTGCAGGCATGTACAGTTCATGCTTGATCTACATCTTTAGGACACATGATTAGGATGGAAACTTGACTTATTCTGAGGTCATAAACACAGTGTTCTTGACCAGCTTCATGAGTAACGAGGCTGAGACAAGAGTAAAACAATATTCAAATACAAGAACAAATTTTGGATGCACTTGCCAACTAATGGCATGGTTATCTACAATATCATCAAACGTAACAAATATGTAACAAACACAATGTGGTTTTCATATTCAGCAAAGCACCATTGTCTTGAGTTACAACAATACAAATGTGTTCAAGTGCTTGAGTTCAAGATTACAGTTTTTTGTTGAAAATAAGCACAGATGAGAATAAGAGATGTGCATTACCCCCCTGTGCAACTTTCTTAAAAGGAATACTTAGTACTTCATTTTAATTTTCATAAAAGTGTTTTACATTGTTGTCAGTACACCAGGTCAGTAACAATAAACAAAACAGGGTTCCGAGCATAGACTGTATAAAATATGGACGGAGGATCCGTAACGTCACCCATCTGTTTCTAAAGAGCTGTTTTGAGGCCAATCGTTGGCAGGAGCCATCTTGCTGCTGTCCAGTGATTGTGACGTAAAGAGGCGGGCTTTGAGCCTCCTAGCCAACAGCTACAGTGTTCCTGCAGTCAGCTGTGCCTCTCATTGGAAGTCTCGTAATCTCAATATCTTCGAAATTGCCTTGTTAGAAAAAAAATCATCCCCCCCTGTACAGTGTGTGCCGATCGAGAAATGAGCTATCCAGACTACACTTGTCTTTTGTACCAGGCTGTAAACATGTTTATTTCTGCTGTGAGATCGTCTTCTTTGAATTGGTGTGTATGTGGTTTCTGGTACTCCTGGAGCCAGCCTCAAATGGATCCTTGATGAACTGCAGTTTTTAGCACTTCCGCATTGGACTCATATTTTTAGACCGGAGGTTGCCACTTGCACCAGACTAGTAGGTCATATGAAGAGATGGACTTATAATGAAAAAAAAAACCAAATACATTACTACTACTACTAATAATAATATAATAATAATAATAATAACATTAAAATGAAAATAATGAATAATAGTGACAATACCAATAATAATGATACAACTACTACTAATAATATAAATAATGATAATACAAGTAATACAAAAATTATAATTATAAATAATAAAAACAGTAATATAAAAATAATAATAATACATTGAAAAAATAATAGATGCAATCTTTATACCAAAATTATAATTTTTAAAAAAATAAAATATAAAGAACATTTAATTCCAATGTATATTCCCTTAAAGGTGACAAATTGTGCTCTTTTTCATCAAAATATATTGGTCTAAGAGGTCCTCAAAACATGTCTTTAAAGTTTATGCTCAAAAAAACACTTTGAAATCAGATTTTGGCATGCCTGAAAAACACTCTTTGTCAGCCCTGCTCAGAACACTCTGTTTTCCCTCTGACCACGCCCCCTCAGGAAGTGGATGTGGCCTCGGCTGTCCAGCACGTTGATGTAATGTTTACATGTTAGCTGAATATACACGGCTGCTCAGAGATCACGTTACTTCAACCCTCTGAATCTGATCCAGAATCTGATCCTCATGGAGAGGCCCCCTCTAGCAAGACCTTTCTGAATGATTGGTCACAGATTTAGTGTTTCTTGTTGTTTTATTTGTCAGTATGTCAACGTGTGTCTTGGTACACAGCTACGGACATGTAGCTATGTGGCTATGCTAACTAGCGCTAGCACTTTTCCATGAAAAATAAAAATCATCCACTAGATCTTCAAATCTGCAGACGTGGGGAGTAAAACCGACCTCTACCAGAAACGCAGCAGGACCTTTCTGAAGGATTGGTCACAGATTTTGTGTTTCTTGTTGTTTTATTTGTCATTATGTCGATGTGTGTCTTGGTACACAGTTACAGGTACGAACATGTAGCTATGTGGCTATGCTAAAGATAAAAAAAATAAAAAGATAAATAAAAATCATCCACTAGATCTTCAAATCTGCAGACGTCGGGAGTAAAACCGACCTTTGTGTTTATTAAGACAGCCTACAACTAGCATGCCTCCCTCCTAAGCTCCTTGTTAGCACACATGTGTGCAGGTAATGAAAAACGGAGGAGGGGTTGAGTTGTTTTTTTATACAGTCTATGGGCTGAACAAGGTCCGAGCTCCGACTTCCTTACAGACCGGATATTGTTGTGATGTAACAAAAACACGGAAGTCTGAAACGGCTCGTTTCACACACATTTACAGAAAGGTGGAGAAACTAAAACGGGCAGAATGGATTTTTTTCATTTTCGGGGGATTTGTAGACATGCCAGGGAAACATATTTCAGGTAGATTACCATTAAAAAGTTGATTTTGCATGATATGTCACCTTTAATAGGCATGCCACACTGCTGAGTGTGTTATACTTAACAAATGCCCATCTTACCAATATATTTCAGGTTACCTCCCCACTTCACCATTTGCAGTCTACAGCTAAAAAAGATTTCTTCATATTTCTCTGTTTTGTCCAACTCTGTGTTCCATTCATGAAAAGTGCGCATCCCCGGGTTTTCTTCTGTTTCTCATGATAATCTGTTCACCAACCATTACGCTGGTCTGAATGGAGTCCATGATTCCACTGTGAGATGTCAGGAGTGGATCACTGAGAATAACCTTAGGCAGAACTCAGAGCTTATTTTTAATACTTTCATGAAACTTCAGCCAGGAGATCTGAATCATGGGACATTCTCAGAGTAAATGAGGACGACTTCAAGCATGTCCAAAAGTCACTGTTGTCCCCTGGCTTAATCTTAAACAGTCTGGAGGGCTCCAGTAATAGCAATACAAAATCTTAAATTGGATTAGTTTAATTCTTATTTCTCTTGATATTTCATAATGTTTTTGCATATGTTTCCCCACTCTTTCTCTGTAACATCAATCTTCAAATCTGCCTTCCAAGTTAACTTCAGAGCAAGAGACAGGAACCATCTGCTGAAAAATCATTGCATACTTAATAGATGCCTCATGTTGCAGATCCATCACCTTAATAATCTGAGAAAGAAGATTTTCCATTCACCATACCATTGGCGAGCAGGTGTCGTGGTTTCAAATATTTCCAAAAATTAACTCTGGGCAGCTTGTATTCATTAACCAACCTGTCAAACAACTTCAGATTATTTAAATCATATAGTCTGCTAATTTTATTTCAACCAGGAGAGACTTCATTATGAGAGAACAATTATTTATTATACAAGTTTAGAAAATACAGGTGAACAATTATTGGAAAAATCTAGACCTGGTTTTGTTGGTGAAGGAAGGATGAGAGTTGAGAAGGTGGAGCTGGACATTGATGAGATGAATTGAAGGTGACTGGAGTGTTTGAACTGAAATGACGACTGGAAACATAGCACAGGAAAAATCTTTGGCAGCAGCCGGACAATTGGTCAATAGTGGTCGAGGCTAAATCTGGTTGTTAGTTTAATGCCTGAAGAGCAAGTGTATTTAAAGCTGCTGTTGGTCGTCACAGAGTAAACATCTGTTCAGAGGGAGGGACTTCGAATGTGAACACTTTACCTTCAAACCAGATTTCCTCTTAGCCCACAAACACAGATCGGCGTGTGCAGTCATGATAGTGCCGGACTCATAGCCAATCGGAGGACGTAGTAGGGGCCGCCCCTTAACCAATCAGGACAGAGGATTGGAGATTAGCCATGATTGGTCCGTCATAACGGGAAGGAGGGGAATAATAATATTGCTTGATACAAAGGCATTGGAAAACGCTGAGATTTCGCAATAGTCTCAAATTACCTACTTACCGATGAGTACAGACAAGAGTACAGTGGGTTTTATGACCTTTTCTCCAAACCCAGCAGAAAAAAGTAACGTTGTTTACACCATTCCTACCAGCAGCAGCTTTAATTAGCTAATCACCAGAACAGAACGAGACGGAGAGAGACAGACATAGGGAGAGGTGTTGATGTTAATAAATGATGACTTAAAGATGAATGAACGAGTACAAAACAGTCTTCCTGTTGAACTTACACTGATATTTGGCAGCAGAATGAAATGTTTCAAAAATAGAAGAGGTCTGCCTGAATCAGGTATGCACTCTTGCAAAGGTTTTTTTTTTGCTCTGTGTGTGTGTCTGTCCAAATACAGCAGATCCTCTTCACTGACTTTTAAAACTGAAATAAACATGCAAGTGACTGAATTGATAATGACTTTTGATGTTTAAACAAGGGTTCTACATTGCAATGTGATAATTAAACGGAGACAAGTAGCCTCTAGGAACTTTATCAACCAGCTTTTAACTTTCCCAATCAAGCATATCATTTAAATATCAAATATTTATTCAAATGAGTTATTTGTTTAACAAAGCTTTGCATCCTATGCTCAAATTAAGAGGTATTCAGAAAACACACACTGTATACATAATAAGGCATTACGTATGACAACAATTTCTGTGATTCTGCTTATATTTGAAAGACAAATGAAAACTGTACGCATCACTACCTCATAGACTGTATAAATAATGGACGTAGTATCCGTGATGCCATCCATCTGTTCCCAAGCGCTGTTTTGAAGCCAATCAACGGCGGCAGCCATATTGGAAATGCGGAACTCAACCAGGCATAGTGTGACGTAAAGGGGCGGAGTTTGAGCCTCCTAGCCAACAGCTGTGTCTGGGAGTCAAGTCAGTCATGTCCTTATTTGGGCAAAAACTCGTAATCTTAATATCTTCTGAACCGTCGCATTACAAAAAAATTCACCCCCCATACAGTGTGTGCTGATAGAGGAATTAGCTACGTAGGGCCATGCCGTTTTTTGAACCAGGCTGTAAACATGTTTATTAATGCTGCAAAGATCGTCTTTTTTGAATTGGTGTCTATGTGGTTTCCCGTGTTTCTGCCGCCAGCCTCAAGCGGATTCTCTGTGAACTGCAGTTTATAACACTTCTGCATGGGCTTCATAGATTGAGACCTGAGGTTGCCGCTTGCACTACCTACACGTTTCAAGGTGTCCATTACATGGGAATGTCCCACCATTTTCAAAAGTATCCATCTTAGTTGTGTTTTGCTGGTGTGACATGAACTGTTGGCCTTACTGCTCAACACTGCCCCCACGATTTACAGTGGTACTGCAACGCTTGATCCATATCTGTACGCTCCAAGAAAACCTGCAGAAATAGAGACAACATGAATGCAGAATACAGGCTTCTGTCTGTAGACGTATGTCTATCAGACGTAGAGCATTAATCAGTCTATAGGGAGACAAGATGGGATCAGTGTGTGCTGGCAGAGCACGCAGGGCGGGAAAGTGCTGTGTGTACATGCCTGCCTGTGTTTGTATGTGAAGTTCCTACTGTGAGTTTACCTCTTGTGCTTCTGTATGCCACAAAACACCAAAAAATAATGGTGTGTGAAAGCACACACCATTATTACGCTGGATCAACATGAAAGTCCAAAAGCGTGTTCATTGTGGTAATGATGCTGTTGCAGACTTGCAAAATGAGAAGGGTGAGAAACTGTGTAAGCAAATAGTTGTTCTTTTTGGACACTGTGCAGATTCAGAGCAGCATTCGTATTCATTTGGAGTCATGTCCGAGGCCAACTTGGATTTGTAAATCCTAAACTCACTCTCTTTTTTAGCTCTGTTTCCACTTTTACTCCAACTTCAGGCTATTTAGCCACCAAATGCTCCAGTACGTCTAATCTGCCTGTCACATACTGTGTTTGTCTGCTGTTTGGTGCTAGGAGATGAATAATTTAAGAATTAGCTTTTTGTCTGCTTGAGCCCTCAACCAAAGTATTGGAGAGAGTGGATGTTTAACCAACAAAGTAAGGTGGTGGGCCAGTAAATCCTAGCAATGAGCTAAATGTTGATAATAGCTGTTTTAACAAATATATCCTACATGTAACTTGGCAAACATCCCAGAGTTGTTCCTCTGAAGAAGTCTTGAGTCAGTCATATTTAACAGCCAGAAGGAGAAGAAGTCTTGAGTCAGTCATATTTAACAGCCAGAAGGAGAGCTGCTCCTGCTCATGGACGCATGGAAGCTACCATGAATCACATATATTGTTATCAGAGTGTCTGTCTCCTAGGTTTAGCTTTGAGAGTAATACAACCCTGCTGTCATTTCATTCACACAAACAGCTGTTAGAAAAACCAAGAGCACGCTGTCATTTATGTGTTGCAACGTGAAATATTTTTTGTGAATGGTCACCCTCACCAAGACGCATTGTAAATGTCATGCAGCGATTTTGAAAGTGCACATAAAATTAATAACATACAAATAAACTGCACATGCTTAAGTACTCATTAATAGCGAGTCCCTTCATATTTTCTCCTCCCATAATTTAATAAAAATAATTACGCTGTAATAGGAAATCAAAACCACAACATCCTCCTCCCCTCCCTCATTGGAGAGAATCCATGAATGCAAAACATTTTCATTCATGTCGGATACATATGTTCTGTATTAGACGTTTGAGCCAAGGAAGGTAAAGTGAGAGTGAAAATATTCTTCTATAACACCGTGGGACTGCAGACAAACCCGTCCCGTCTGTTGCGTTACTAGAGTTGAAGTGCGTAGTTGACTGGGCTGTGGTTAGCACAACTTGTGCAATCTTCATCTGTCTGCCAACCTTTCACTCCTTGCTTACTGCAACTAGAAAAACATATGCCTGGTGCTATTGGAAGGACTCTTCAGGTCAAGTCTAACCTTCTTCTTCTTCAGAGCATCGCACACAATCAGGGAAGAGAAACATGGGAATCCTGTATAAACACACCAACAATATTTAGATCCAAACACTTGACTCAGATGTGGACCGAGTATGATTGATGAAATTTCAAGTGCAACGTGGGAACTATTATTTCCCCTGCATCATACAGACTATCTCACTGTTGAGGAATGATGCTGTAACCATCAACGCTGCAGACATTTCTACACTCTGGATGGGAGACCTTCAGCAACTACAGAGGACAACCATTCGAGTTGATGTGACATTTTTATTACCTGTTGATAAGGCACAGCAGGATCAGATAGGCTTAGTCAAAAAGTCTGACAGACTCTTGCTAACAAGAGGAGAAATGCAGTTCTGTTACTTTCTGCTTTAGCCATGCATGATTATACTGGAACAAGTACAAGAAAGGGTGAAGTGAGATTAGACAGTCTTACTTTTTGGAATGTCAGGACGACAGAAGGTTGTGATTTGACATCGAGGTTGCACATGAAAGGAAAAACTTAAAGCAGGGAGGGAGAAAATATAATGGATGCAGAACTTCTACATGTACAAGTGACTGTATTTATACTACAGTTAGCCATGTGATACGTTAAAATAAACATTTTAGAGATAAAATGTGCTCTACGAGGATTAAATGACAACCTTTAAAGTGTCTGGCAACCATTCATCACAAATCTGTTTGTGCAGCTGAGAGATTAGAGAGTTGTTAGATTTTTGCAGCATGTGCAATGGAAATGACTTACTGTAAATTACACTTTCTCACACATTACTAGTGTCTGTTTTGTTTTTTTGTGGCTGAGGGGTGTACCTGTACTTTTTGTAAAGGTCAAAGTTTTATTTATGTTACACGTTTCATAAAATCACAGCCAATTAGAACAATATATCAATGAAGGACAAAAGAATACACCTGTCAATTAAAGTAAATTAATGACATTGCAGGTAAAAAGGACAAAAGAATAAAATTGAATACAATGAAATTAGCATATTTGAAAAAACTGTGTTAGAGTGTTTAGTTATCTGTTGTTTACAGGCTTACAGTATCTCACAAAAGTGAGTACACCCCTCACATTTCTGCAAATATTTAATTATATCTTTTCATGGGACAACTCTGAAGAAATGACACTTTGATTCAATGTTAAGTAGTCAGTGCACAGCTTGTATAACAGTGTAAATTTACTGTCCCCTTAAAATAACTCAACACACAGCCATTAATGTCTAAACCACCGGCAACAAAAGTGAGTACACCCCTAAGTGAAAATGTCCAAATTGGGCCCAAAGTGTCAATATTTTGTGTGGCCACCATTATTTTCCAGCGCTGCCTTAACTCTCTTGGGCATTGAGTTCACCAGAGCTTCACATGTTGCCACTGGAATCCTCTTCCACACCTCCATGACAACATGAAGGAGGTGGTGGATGTTAGAGACCTTGTGCTTCTTTAGCAAGGCACAGGCCGTCATGGAGGTGCGTTTGTGGTCGATATCATGTTGGAATACCGCCCTGTGGTCCAGTTCCCGAAGAGGAGGGGATCATGCTCTGCTTCAGTATGTCGCAGTACATGTTGGCATTCGTGGTTCCCTCAATGAACTGTAGCTCCTTAGTGCCAGCAGCACTCATGCAGCCCCAGGCCATGACACTCCCACCACCATGCTTGACTGTAGGCAACACAAACTTGTCTTTGTACTCCTCACCTGGGCGCCTCCACCCACGCTTGACACCATATGAATCAAATATTTCATCTTGGTCCCATCAGATCACAAGACATGGTTCCAGTAATCCATGTCCTTAGTCAGCTTGTCTTTAGCAGATTGTTTGCGGACTTTCTTGTGCATCATCTTTAGAAGAAATGTGAGGGGTGTACTCACTTTTGTGAGATACTGTAAATGTTAGCACCAAATTACACAGGGCTGTAAACCTACATCACCAACCACACCTGTACTCACTTTTGAATACAGAACAATATATAACTAACAATATAACTTGTAAGTGCAAGTAAAACCCCACCACAGGACCATCAAAAGTATATTAAAAAGATATCAGCATGCACAGAAGAAATACATAGAGGTGTGTTTAATGCAATTTCCATTGCATAAACCTAATTATAAATTGGAAACACCCTTTCTGCTGAATCAACTCGTGTATCATGGGTGGATTTGATAGCCATCAAAAACTCTGAGTGCATCCAAGAAGCCGTCAAGTTTAGGAGAAGGCCAATCGTTCAAAGCGATCTCAGATGTTGTATTGAAAAGGTGCAAATGCACCAATCTTTTCCCAACTCATAAGTGATGTTTACATCACCAGCTCTTACAGCAGTAAGCTGTCTGCTGAAAAAAGCCTGTACAGGCTCTGTCCTCTGGGATAATGGCAACTGAAGGCCAAATTACACTGAAATTAGCCGCCGTTTCTCCGTCTCAGAAAGGCGACCATTTCAGCTATTTCCGCTGTGTGATGAGTTCAGTCTGTACGAGAGAGAGAGAGAGAGCCCTCTGAGTGAGTCGCTGAAAGTTTAGTCTCACTCTGCACCGTATGACTCATCCATGTGTTTATGTGTTTGTACTGTGAGAAGTGTAAGCAGCCGCCTGTGAGTTCAGTAGTGCAAGCTCACATTGCTCTAAAGGGATGTGGGGAAAACTGATACGTTCAGATGAGTCACCGTACACCATACGCTAAACTATTAGGTGATACAATAGATCTTTTCCCACAGTTTATCAGCACTCTCTTTGTACGCATTCAGCATATCAGTCCATGTCTTTCCCTTTATTTCTTTTTAAGCACTTTATTTTCTTTCATTTTTGTGATTTCAAAATTGTCAAAAAAAATAAAAAAATGAAAATGCAGCCTCAACACAGTTATTAAAAATGAAACATGACTTACGAAGGTAAACCAAATAAGGTTACAGAATTTGAGGCAAAAATCATCAAGGTCTGGAAAAAACCTGTACTTCTAAGAATCCGGAATAATAAAAACTGTAACAATTAATAGCAAGATGAATCTGATTATTTGATTCAACATTGAGGTGTGCCTCAGGGATCAAATTTTGGTCCACTTCTTTTTTCTATCATAGTGGGTATTATGCTTTCTCATATTTAAAACATAGATATAAAGTAACAATGTTGGAAGTCCAGACTAACTGTGTACAAATTTTAAAATCGCTAGGTATGCTGTGTTGTAGTAGTCCCTGAATTTGTGAGTAAACTGCTAAAAATGGTCTGTCCTTTAAATACTGCAACATCTTCACTTGTAAGATCATATAGACTTGTTGATATGATGAGGTCATGGCGTAAGGATCTCCTAACTTGATCATCTGTGCTTCTGGCACAGCATGCCTAGATGCCTATAGCTCCGCCCTCCGACAGACCTCCGGAGTATCAGAAAGGGGTTTGTGGAGTTGAGGGACTTAAAGAGGCAGCTGCTAAAACAAAGTGTTTCAGACAGTGGCTGAAATTAGGGTTTTCTACAACACCAGTGGGTGAAAAATAGAGATTTTTTTGAGCTGTAAATAATGAAACGTTACAACCGAGGCACCAGAGGGACAATATAAAGCCTGACAGAAAGCACAATTCCCCCTCTTTAATGTTAAAAATGTATCTTCAATTAAGAAAAAGAGGCAGGGTTCAAGTCCACGCTGATGATACTTTCTTATATTCACTCAAATCTGATTGTCACAAATTCAAGCATCTCTCCAGTCTGATGTCAACCTTTTACAAGATTGCCTTTTCAAATAAACTACTTTAAAGAAGTTCATATCCCAGGGTCTTGTTCACTAGTTAGAATAAAATGAATTACAACTTTGACAGACGTGACGTAACACTATGGGCATTGTACCAGACTGTCATGGTGATGAGGGAGGTAGGCCTGAAGGCAAAGCTTTTGATTCATCGGTTGATCTACGTACCAACTGTCACCTGTGGTCCTGAGCTTTTGGTAGTAACAGACAGAGGGAGATCATAGATACAAGCAGCCAAGACCAGTCTCCCTTAAAGAGTGGTTAGTCTTAGGGAAAGGTTGAGGAGCCCAGACATCCAGAGGGAGCTTGGAGTAAAGTGGCTACTCCCCTGAATCTAAAAAAGTCTGTTTAGGTGGTTTGGGCATCTGTAAGTCGTAGCTAACAAGTCACATTTGTGTTGTATTTGTTTTAAATTGTTGCGTGTTTACGAGTTGGAGCAGCTATTAATTGCTTCTTTGTGTGCCAGATCCACGTCATAATTTTATGAGCTCCAGCTTGGCCCTTCTACCTCCTCCCACCAGGTTTTATGACTACCATGCCAAAGGATTACCTGTACCCGTATAGACAAACAAACAAACAAAAACCATTGGCACTGAACACATCATTCTTGGGCTGATGTCTTTATAGGGATGAAGGTTACTGCTATTTACATAATTGATGTTAATTGAATAGTTATGCTGCTCCTAATAGAAGAAGAAAAAAATCCCTTCTTTTTCTGGTACATAGACTTGGGTTCTCTTTGGGAGCATAGGCTGAAAACAGGGACAGAATAACAGCTCACCTTAGTGAAGCCATACCTTTTAGAGCTCCCCTTGATGACGGGCTGCAAGCCCACCTCTTGGAAAATACATTTATAATTTTCAAAAATGGTATCCTCTAACTCCCAAAGATCCTGAGGTACTGTTGTTACCATGTCCCACTTGTGACAGCAGTAGCTCTCTTGGTTCGTGGGTGTGGGTTTACAGTTTACTCACCTGCACCACCAGTTAACTCAGAATCTCTCCTGCCCTACAGTGCACTTAAGTTTCATTTGCATCAGCATATCACCAGGGGATTATAGTCCCATACAAACACTGAGTAGATGCATTGAACAAATCAATGACTAATTTTCTTTGCCTTGCCTTTGGTTGGAGTTTGTCAGGATTAGCTAATCTACATGGTAGGCCTTTATCAGACCCAAGCAGTTCTGTATTGAAGCATTCATTGTTCCTGAAAGTTTAATCTATGTTTCTACATGTGACCTCATTGTATGGCTTAAACTCATTGAACCAACAAAGCTGTAATGCATAGTTTCCTCTCACAATGCTGAATTGATTGCTTACCTCCCATTTTCACTCAAATAAACTTCTATCAGATAAACAGTATCAGTTTCTTGGCACTTATGGGAGTTTCTTCCTACATTTCATGTTTTGGTTTCTTCAAATAGAAATTGATGGACATTAAGATTAATTTGTTATGGCAGATTACTTAGAACCGTATCATGTCTTTAGGGTTAAGTTTCCTGATACAAACTTGAATTTGAACTTAAACAGCTGAAATAGGCCACAATAGAATCAAATGGACAAGTATGTCACTTGATATTTTCTCTCTAAACCTTATGTTTGTGATTGTTTATTAAGCGTCCTTGCCAACGTGCATATTTGTCAGGACTTTAAATTAGATGGTCATGGGAGGTCCCATCAGCAGAGCATAAAACCCGATGAAAACAACAGAGAACTGTTTATTATGAAATTATGTACAGAAGATTCATGTGTTGGTGCGATCCAGTTGCTAGGGATGAGATACAGAGTCTGCATATTTTCTAGCCTTGAAATGTGTCTTGAAAGCTATATTAGTGAATCATCATTCGTGACCATTGTTCTGTCCTCCAGCAGGGGAAGTATGGTAATAAATGGAGGTCACATTTTTTATTGTCCAAAATACTTTGAATTTAGAGTTTTTATTCTGGATCTCCAGTTGGATGGGACGGAACCTGGAACATTACATGTAAATAAACTAGTTAAACAGTCATAAGTAATATATACACCAGGAATTATTGGTTGGTAAAAGTCTTTATCCCCTTTAGGCCTGGACCCCATGCTCTCTCAGACAAGCAGCGCCAAAAACAAACACATTAGAAAGAAGAAAAAAAAACTCTGCCCAAGGAAGTTCTTCATGTTCCTCTGCTTAATCAACTGCCACATTTCTTTTGATCATCTGGTAATTTCTCTTTGCCTCTTTATGCACGATGACTCTTAGGGTGTTTGCTATTATCGGATTATTATCCTGCTGAGTGGTTGTGTGTAACCTTGGGCAAGGACATCAGATGTTGGAGCTCTCCTACGTGAGCCTGGGATCCTGTCTTTGGCTGACTGAGAGCACATGTTTGCAGCACGCTATCAGTAAAGATGGCTGATATCTTTTACGCACTACAAACTTTGAAGTTTCTCCTACAGCTGAATGAAATTCAAAGAGGTAGGACAGTAAGGGTGTGATGATTGAGAGCTTCAGTGAACAGTTTGTTGATTCAATCTCCGAAAAACAAATGAGACAACACTGTGGAATTTGTTTGTTTGGGCAGGATGCTCCATGTCTCCCATTTTCCAATATCCGCAACTGTAGATTTGCTCTGTTTATATATGTAAGAAAGTAGAAGAGATGACAGAAGGATAAGAACAGTTTGCTGAGGTGAATCGCAGCACTTTCAGTGAAATGGGAGCATCCTGACAGTAGCTCTGATCTCATACAGCACCTCTTCTTTGGCATCAACACAGGATTAGTCATTCCTCATATGATGCAACTTGATGGTCAGGATAACTCGGTGGCCTTTTGTTGCAGACCTTAAGGGGATAGTCCAGGTTTTTGGAAGCAGGGTTGTATGAAGGACTTTTAGCAGTATGTACCTAATGAGCAGTAGCCTGAACACTTGGTTGATTTTTGCTTGAAAACAGAGTGAAATCAGGTCTGAACGTCCACAACCTCATTTAATCCTTTTTTCTTTGCTAAATTACAATTAGAAAACACAGTTTTTTAAACATAAACTTGTTCATTGTAGCATTAAAATGGGCTGTCAGGTTGTTGTTTTTAAGATTCTCTATAGAAGAAGAAAAAGAAAACAGCAGACTGTTACTTAGGTTGTGCAGCTCTGATAACAAAGGAAGAAAGACTCTTGGATGTTAATGGAGTTAATTGATACCTGATGTAGTTTTGGGTGTAAGCAGTAGAAGAAAGACCTTGATGACTCACCGTCGTCTCCTGCAGGCTTGCACGCAGAAGATCATGGTGTTGGATCCATCTTGTCTCTCAAAATGCTTCTGTTGCTGCACCCTGATTCTACGACAGCTGACAAGGGCGGACGATCTGCAACAGCCCAAGTGATCTTCTTTTTGAGAAATGTACTGCAAGTGCTCATGTGATGCAGAGTTAAAAAACAACAGCAAAAACGCACAGCAAGTGAAAACATGCTGCAAAATGACGAAACAACTGCATCAACAGCAAACGCACTGCAACACAAAAGATACAAAGTCAAAAACACCCAAAGCAGCAAATAATTGCAAAAGATAAAGGTTTCTGTCCATCAGAAACTTTCTCTCAATAAATGTTGAGCAGGTTTTATTCACAGTCATGTTTTGACACAGTAGACTTGAAGTCAAAGGCTGTTTTCAATACCGCCTACTATTTTAGCAGTACGTACTGATTTTGCCAAAATTCAGTAAGTAGTATGTGAACAAGGGCAAAATCTGCAGTATGCCAAAACTCCCTGGATGTCTACTGATTCGGGAAAATTTCACAGTATGCTCCAGACCGGTTTACCTCACATACTGTTTCCAATAATGCAAACTGCTTTCCGCTTTTTCTTTTTCCTTCTTTTTTGATGGGGGAACTCAGTTTTTAGGTGCTGTGAAAACTACTAGAAACCACCTCTTAACTTTTCAAATCATAACTGGATGCTAAAGAAGCAGTTTCTCTATCAGCTTGGCCGTTGTTTACTTCCACATTCCGAAACCGGAAATCCAGTGACGTCTGGCCCAGCATGCTGCAACACAGATCGAACAGAACAATCATACTACAGACTAAATTCAAATGCAGTATGTAGTAGGCAATACCTACTGCCTACTACATACTTAGTATGTAGCAGGCCATTTTGAAAACAGCCATACTAATCAGACACAATCTGCTCCTACAGCATTTATCTATACATACTTATTAACAGATAACTTCAGCCTCTTCTTCTCTCTGCCAGATCAACAATATAGTTGTTTTACTTAGCACCCCCCTACAGGCCTGGAGTACTTTTACTTATTAGCCCTGATATGCATCGTTTTATCTTTTGCAGGTGCTTTTTACTTTCATAGGTTTTTGACTTTGCACCTTTGGTGTTTTTTCTCCATGTTTGTTGTTGACACAGTTGTTTCTGCTTTTTCAGGATGCTCATTGCATTTTCAGTAAATTTAGGCAATTTTGTTTGTTTTGGACTTTTTTGCGTGCCCTTGAATTTGTATTGTTGAGCATTTTCAGCATGGAGATCGGTACATAGGTATCATGAATTAAGCCATGGCTTGCGTTTTGGTGTGAACGTGACTTCATGGTTATGGTTTGAAGACTCTCACGGATATGGAGAGTTCAATGACTCTCTTGATTGTGTTCACCATGTTTTCTTTTGCCATTTCATGTTTACTATTTTACTTTCATGAAAACAAGCTATAGGAGCTGAAGATGTCTTTTTTTTAAAAATACATGATAAATTAAAACTGAACTCATTTGCAGTTCCTCTTTGCATACATGAACATCCAGAGGCTTTTCTCAAAATCAATCAATTAATTCGTAGTAACACTTTTCCATAAGGCCTCTGACCACTTAGCATCACTCTGGCTGGACCTGAAAACTGGAGAGAGAGAAAAGAAGACAAATCAGAGAGGGAGATGATTGAGGCTGCATCAACCCAGTGTTTGTAAATGTTTGAGAGAGTGATGGCTTTGTAAATGGATTCCCCCTGAGAATACAGTAAATGGTATGGTTTCTATTGGATTACATTGGAAAGTGGGCTTTACTGTTCCAGCATGCATCCATATGCTGAGCCAAAAGGACAATCAGAATGTTGGAAACAGGACGTACAGTAAGAGTTCCTATAGAGAAATACAACTGAAATTTACGCCCAGGGGACAATTTAGCATCTGACATTGTACTAGATCAGAGGCAATAATTAATCCATCCTGCTTGTCAGCAGCGTGTTCTGAAGAAAAAGGCCTGGCTCTGCGGAAAAGGCACTCAGTCATGGATCAGTAGCTGCAGCCATGGATAGGGAGACAATTCTTTGGAAGAACTGTAGTGCTAATGCCATCTTCTATGACTGCACATAACAACATTTTTTTTAAAACACATGTGCGTGAAGGTTTGCTTACAGTGACCATTAATCCTTAAATGTATGCTCTGACAGGGAGGAGCCAAACTTTATCCTTAACTGAACTATGGACTAATTACTAAAGGAATACAAAAACATGCCAGAAATATTTTCCAGATCAGTGTGATGTAATAATCCTCTGACAGTCTATACAGTATAGGCTTCATGTGACCCTGATGGAGGGATTATAGAAAGTAGCACGCTATTTGAAGCCAGTCACTTCCAGAAAGGCTTTTTGTTGACACACTCAGTCAGCCCACTTACTTCTGACTGATTAATAACCTTTTGTGGACTTCTTGCATGTGTCTGTTTGTTTTTTTATCCATCTCATTAAAAGTCCTATGCAGTGGTTTATTTTTGTGACAATCCAAGACACTACAGTTGTTACATTTCACAATTATAATCCACCTGAATAAAATAAAGGTTTTACTTTTTACCAGAACTCCCTCACTGATAAATCACACTCAAAACCACAAACCAGCAATGTCAATGACTCAGCACTGTCTGATTCATCCTGTCTGTGAAACTCATAGCCTTTTCAAAAATCTGGCTTTAGTTTCTATTACTTATTGTAACATGAAATTTATCATTTGAGCCTTTTCACACAGATTAAAGGCTTGCAGTAATTCTTTTTAACAGAAGTGCAATTTGCAACCACATGAAGGATCAGAAAGGTTTGCTATTAAGCCAGTTAAACTCAGTTTAACCACTTTCAGAAGTAAACACACCTCAGAGATATAAGAAAAGTATTTGCTCACAACAATGCAGGATATATAGAACTGATAAAATATGAATATGTATGTATATACATATATATTTTGCCATCGCATGTCTTAGATATTTCTCCCTTCACTTAGATGAAGACCTTGCAGTGGAAACAATACTGACTTTTACTCTCTATATCCTCTCGCAGTCGTCCTGCCCTGCTCCCACCTCAGCCCGGTTTTATTGATTGTTACCACTAACTGTGTACAAGGTCAATCACCTTTTTACAACAAATGTTATCTCAAGACGCTTTACAAACAGAGCCGGTCTAGACCGTACTCTATGTTAAATTATTAACAAAGACCCAACATCAAGACAGGATAAGATCCAGTCCCATCTTACAGACAGGACTCAGTCTGATCGCATTTTAATCCACCATGAGTAGAGCACTTTGCAGCATTTAGCAAGTTACAGCGGCAAGAACAAACTTTTAACCTTTAACAGGCAGACACCTCAAGCAGAACCAGACTCATGTTAGACAGCCATCTGCTTAGACTCTTTTGGGATTGAATAGAGGGAAAGAGGGAGATGAAGAGAGAGAGATGATAGTGGTGAGGCGGATGGTAGTAGTTGTAGCAGTTGGAGTCTGGCACGTCCACAGCAGCAGGCCGTCTATGGCAGAGATCCAGAGGAACCTACGAGACAAGGGAGCTCAGGGACTCCAGGAAGGTCTATAGCGAGTGACTTTAATGGGACAGGAAGAGTTAAAGCAAGTGACAGACAGACAGAGGAGAGAGAGAGGGAAAGATTGGATCTCAGTGTGTCAGTTACCCCGGAAGTCTAAGCCTATAGCAGCATAAATAAGAAGTGGTCCAAGCCTGTGTGCGAGCCACAACTATAAGCTCCATCAAAAAGGAAAGTTTAAAGTACATTCAGGGTTTTCACCTTTCCACCTTACATTGTACAAAAACGGATCTCAGTGTGTCAGATATCCCGGAAGTCGAAGCCTACAGCAGAATGAATAAGAATTGGTCCAAGCCTGTGTTTTCAACTTTCCACCTTACATTGTACAAAAGCGAATGTGATGTGATTGCCCAGTTTCACTATTAACAGTGCTTTGGAACATCATGATTGTTTCTCAATGGTCCTCTTAGAGACAGATATGGGTTGCTGGTCTGGCTAAGTTGGTAAAGTAGGTGCCCCATGTACCAGGGCAACAGTCCTTGTGGCATAGGATTGATTCCAGATCCCGACATGATTTGGTGCATTTTATCCCCCCCACTCTCTCTCTCTCTCTCTCTCTCTCTCTCTCTCTCTCTCTCTCTCTCTCTCTCACTACCAAACACACATCTAATCAATAAATTACACAGATTCCTCAGGCTAGCATAGTCTGCAGTTTAACAGCTTCTGGAGTGGGTTTGAAGCAGACACTCACAGTTATACAATGTTTAGTGAGTCTTGTGTTTAACGTGAGCTTTAATCTTACAGTCTGACTCAAGTCCTAAGTGTTTCCATGGAGGAGAAAAGCTCTATGACCTTTGCAGTCAGTCCCCAGGGGGAGCTCCAAATATGTTGGCTTCAATTTTGTGGAGCTGTAGTGTAGTCCATCTGTTTTCACCGTCTTTTTTTTTTTCAAATATATTTATTGAATTTTTCTGTTTATGAGGTGGGTACAGAAAAAAGGAAAGGACATTTTAGATGCACAACAATAAACAACTACTCAACTTAAACAACTCATTCACACCACAAGAGACAAAATGGACAAGACAATACAATCAATACAGTCAAAAAGTATTACAAAGTGGAGAAACAATAGAGCAGAGTGGGAAAGAGAAAGGAAGAGGAGAGAAAAAAACAAAACAATCATCAACTCAGTAGTTCATCGGTTTTCAGCTTCAATATGTAAGGTGTCTAATATGAAGTCAAAAAAAGTTGTGGATGGTCTGTAGGGAACCTTTCAGGGAGAATCTGATTTTCTCAAATCTCACGCACTGTAAAATTTCTTGAATCCATCTATTATGTGTAGGTGGGGATGAACGAGTCCATTTAAGGAGAATGAGCCTCCTCGCGAGCAGAGTGGTGAAGGCAATAACATGTTGTGAGGATTTGGACCAGCTGAATGCTGGAGGCAGGGTTCACACTACGACAAAGGACTTTATCAAACGTATCAAAGATAGCCCACCAAAATTCAACACATGTGGGGCATGACCAAAACATGTGCATGTAATCGGCTGGATATTTTCACAGTCTTTGATCTTAATCAACAATTGTTTAGGAAAACTTTTCCCAGATATTTTCAGAAAGAGAGAAACATACATATAATTCTGTTATAGATTGATTCATACTTGTTTCTTCACTTTCTGTAGCTCATGCTTTCTCAGCTTGGTTATTCTTCTCAGCTATAAACTCCCAATGATGAGAGTTTTGTTGACATAATTCTTCCTCTGGGTCCTGAAGAGTTCACAGTGAGGATGTCACGTTCATTTGATAATGTAAGCCCTCATTTCTCACGATGGAGTAACTGATCCTTTGGTTTAAAATCATAGAGTTCATCTGTGCACCAGTTACACACTTAATGTATTATCTGGATGTTGAATGTGACATGAACAGATCAGCACACATTTCCCCCATTAACCTTTGGTTTTCATGGGTGCTGTTCTCCTTGGTCACATAACCAGTGTGTGCTGTATTCCCCGTTACATCCTCTGGTCCTGATGACGGAGCAGGAGAACCTGACCTCAAGCATGTAACAGGATAGTTTTCTGTGGAGTGATGCATTCAGACAAGATGCATGCACTCAAATACAGACACTAACACTCATAATTCCACTCTCAACAGTTAGTAAATAACACATACAAGAGTTTGCTTACAAAGGCAACATCATTCTCTTAGTCAAATATTTTTGCTTATAAAACACTTTGTGCTGCTATCTGTCTTATCCTCTCTCAGCCTAATCAAAACTGACTCCTTTACATATTTGAAGAGAACAAGAAATACAGAAATAGCCAAGTGAAGTAACAAAAATCTGAAGAGAGACTCTGAAACAACAAATGGGAGAAGGAAAATGTAGCGAGGGAAGGCACAAAAAAAGGAGAACTGATACAAAAACAAGATAAGGGGAGACAGGAATGAAGACAGATGGTTAAAGGGCATTATTGTTTTTAATTTGTGTGTGATTACAAAGATCAGAAAAAAATCTGTAAAGGGATTCGTCGATGGACATCACTGTGTAAGACAACTGATGAAAAAGAGATTACAATGAGATGATGTTGAAACACTTGATAAAATGTTTGTTCGTGATACTTCTGGGAAAATGTTTAACTCTGAATACACTGAAAACTGTATCATGTATTTGTACAGTTGTGGTCATTTTTCTAATCAGATATAACAAACACATCTTAATTAACTGTTGACTTAGCCCATTCCCCCTGCTGTGTCACGCTTTCCATTAGGTTGCTTTATGAAATGACAATATGTAAATGGAAATATTGCAAGGGCTTTGTTGTGCTCATCATTTCATGATAAATATTGACGGCACAACATAAAGGGACATGAAGAAATGGCTACAGCACCAAAGCAGAGCATCAACCATTGTGCAACCAAAACAAGAGACAATTTGAGCTATTATTTTCCAGTTATCCATGAATTCCAAACTGTTCCTTTCCTAGGTAGTATGTCTGAAATATGAGCCAGCAGAGAAAGCAAACAAAGGCAAGGAATTCTACAAGCCAAGAGAGCACAAGGGTAAACTATCCCAACTGTCTATGGATTCTTATTTGCAACATCTGCTACTTAAAGCTGCGGTGAGGAACTTCCAGGTTGTTCTGATTTTTGCAAAAGTCATCGCTGATTTTATCTTGCATGTATTATAAGTGTTTCTCAAGCTGAGAGGAGCTTGCAGGCTGACAGACAGAGATCGTGAAGATGTATGATGTCCCACAAAAGGGACTTCTTTAAAAGCTGCTGTGATTATCGTATCTGTCTCGGCAGATGCTTGGGGTGTGAAGAACTGCAACCACAGTTTGGCTCTTCTGGGTTCCGTAGCTACAGGATTTCAATCAGGAGAGACACAATTTGAAGATTAAATGTTATTTATTACAACTTAATGAATACTGAAACTTGACAGAAATCTTTGGCGTAAGGACTCTATGGGGATAATTTTGTGAGCGTAGGATGTGTGAATTTGGCAGCAGAAGAAATCCCCCTAGAGTCCAGTCACTGGTGGTGGTGGTTGATGATTCCTAGGAATTGAAGACTTGCAGAGACCAGGTGGAGATGGGGAGGTGGAGGGGTGCACACCATCAATGCAAGAAGGAACTAGCTGGAGAAAGAGACACATTTAAAAAGACAGCAGAAAGTTGATAGACTGACTATAAGGGGGTGCCACAGAGCTATTCGATGCCAGCCGCCGCCGCTGATTAACCAATGACACTTCTGGAGCATGCAGCTGGAGCGGGTGAGCAATTGAACGAGGGAGAGGAGAGTTAAACAACTGCTGTGATTGCTTTTATAGTCTTCCTGTCTGAACTTTCGCTAGAGCTACATGTGTTGCTCTCATAGACTGTAAATAAAAATGGACAGCGTTGCTCCGCCTCTTCCCGTTGTACGGTTCTGAAGCCAAAAAAAACCCGCTCCAAGGCCAGCCATTGTGCAGCCAGAGTCTGCGAAGCCACAGAATTTCTGTGGTTGCCACAGTAATTTCTATGTCGGCACGGTAACGAGCTCCGCCCTACAGCGTGGCGTCACAAGATCCTATGAAGTTTACCTCTACGGCAGCTGTCAATCAAAGCAAAATGTAAAACCCCGTTTTTTAACCTCTAATAAATAATGAAAAAGAAACTTTTCAGAAAAAAGAGGCCTTGAAAACAAAACAGTCAAATAATAACTACATATAACCACAGCATATGGATGTGAGAAACATTCGTACAACGTGTATTTATTTTTTAAAGTTTGACTGCAGCCCCATTCAAATGAATGGGGGAGACAGAGTTTTTGACCTATACTGCAGTCAGCCACCAGGGGACAGACGCTTTGGTGGAAGCTTCACTTCCAGCCGAGCGAGATGCACCCCTGGTTGCCCTCCAGAGGCAACATGAAGAGGATGCAGAACTTTAACGCTTTGCATTGTGGGAAACAGTGCGCAAAAGAGACTGGTGAGCTGCAAATTTTTCCCAAACCAGTATGACATCCGACATAACTGCCCCTTGTCTCAAGTTCCTAATGGTGGCCAATCTTGCCATCACTATCTCAAGCATGTTAGCTGTTCAGAGACAGTTTACCAAATAAACTGTTAGTTCAAGAATGGACTGAGGAATGAGGAATTCTTATCAAAGTGTTTAATCATATATGACCATACACTCTGCCGGCCAGTAATGACTGCAAAACCTGCACCTGTTTGGAGGAGAATGTTGATTTCTTAACACTCTTTACTCCCTGGAGCAGTCTCAGTTCTGATGGGACACACATGCAAAAATAATATTGCCAAGGCGAGGAGTAAGGCAGAAAACTGGAATTTTTATGAATCATCAGACAGAGCAGAGTTCAGTGCATTCCAAAGTTAAAAATCCTCAAACCAGGCAGAGGTACAGAGGCAACAAGCAAAATCCAAAACAGGCAGAGTTCAAAATCTGGAAAAGGCTGGAGCACAAACCAAGATCTGAAACTGACTGCTTTTAATACTGAGAAGTTATTAACAAACAGGTTACAGGTGTGTTACAAGGCAGAATGTCCATGCAGAGGAGTGGCAGTGGATTTGCATTGAGTTGTGGCAGAAAAAGCTGGCAAATGCTGACTGGAGAATGAGCAGAGGGGTGTGAGCGGGAGAGAGAATAGGAGGGTGGGGCTTAGACAGAGAAGTAGATAGCTCCAGCAGCGTGCATGACAAGAGCCGAGCTGCATAATTCGGGCAAACTAAATACATATGTATAGCTGTTCTGGTCAATGTATATTAAAAAGATCTGTGTAATGGGCCTCTTAAAAAATAAATCAAGGAGTAAACAAACTTTCTCTTAACCTGTAGCAATCGAAGAGGATTTTTTCTCTCTGCATGTTATGTGATAACTTCATTGCCTTCACCGCTGAAATGAAACCCAAGTTGTAAAATTTGTAGTTCATTTGGCTCAATGTAAAAACAACTGCTCTCATTATGCAATTATCCTGAATATTAGCCTCTCCTGTCAACTGTGAGGCCATGAACTTTCTTTCGAGGAATCTGCCCTTAACTTGTCATACCAGGCATTTTATAGGCTGTGATGCTGGTATAGTTGCCAACAGGCATAACTCAACATGTCAAAGTAAAACACAAGCAGTTTCAAAGACAGTAGAAGATGGAAGTTGTAAAGAATTCAGACAGCTGGAAACTGGTATGTTACACAAATGCTGCTGCAGCTCAAACTCCTTTTACTAGGCCGACACTAATGATACAGCACAGAACATCGAGAGCAGAAAAATATTCATGGAAAACAAACATGCAGCTTTCACAAAAAACATGCCATTACATACATGATTTGCAAAATAATTAAGTCCATTTGCAATCTCCTGTCCATGCACTTTCTCTTTCTCAGCAGGCATCACAGCTATCTCAGACACTCCCTGCTTGCTTTGGATAACATACTCCAGCACATTTTGAAGCTGTAAATTTAGTTGTCATAGTTTTAATGAGATCTGATAAGATTTAATACTGCACTTATCCCAGACATTTCCTTTCCCATGCCAGTGGCCTCACCCTAATATGACTTTTGAAAAAGTTAAAAAGAAAATAATTTTTTTCTCTCTGGCATTGTCCCTTTAAAAGAATTAAACCCAGTTGAAATAATCTTAAATAGGCACAATAAATACACGGCCCATTCCTTGAACTTTTATTCAACTAACATCACTTACATCGATGGCATCATACAGTCTGCTTCCAGACCACAGCAAAGTACTGAGAAAACATAATTCAAGGATAAATAACTTTTGCGGAGAAATGTTCTTTATCAGTTTTTACTAAGTTTCTTGTACTTTGTCTTTTGCTGTGATAAACACCTTTTACTGTGGAATGCTTTGTCCATGGCCTCCTCTTTGATCTTTTGAAAATTGGTGTTAACTGTTTGAATACTGATCTGAACTGAACTTGCTTTCTAACATCTGCATGAAATCTTTCCACCTCCATTGGAGGAGCTCAACAGTATTGTGGTATTCCTCTGGGCTCGATTCTAGATCCTTTTTAATTTTTGTTTTTATAAATCCCTCAGTATGTAACAATATTTTACCTCTGCAAAAAACATGCTTAAGTGGAGTTATACATACATTTGATAGTTCAAATCTTGGGCCCTACTAGTTAAGAGACACACAAAGATAACTCTGATAGTCATGCCAATTTCAGGCCAGATTTCCTCCTGACAAAAGTCAGCAAAGTACTGACTTTTTAAATAGATGTGTAAGAATAAATACCTTTAACTTCAAAGGTCACAATACCTGCATTTTGACCAAGAGTTCCGGGGTCTTTTAGCCCCCAGAACTACTTTCCCAGGAACTATAAGGTTCCTGTGCCTCCCATTGTTGGCTGAAGTCCTGGGTAGATTGTGCAAATCAGGCCAGTGACGTGTGCAGAAAAAAAATCATACTAAATAATATGTTGAAATCTTAATAAAAAACTAAACTACTATGCATTTCCAGGAACTCCCTCTGTGTTTCAACAACTGTGTAAACTCCACAAACACCGTTACGTTCACCCGAAAGTCCCAGGACCTTTGAAAAGTACTACCCCTGAACTAAATTTAGACCCTGGTTCCTCCGGTTGAAACGCATGTAGTTCAGGGGTTAAGTCTCTAGTTCCGGGGTAAAGTTCCTTCGAATAACACCTATTGAAATAAAATTAATAAACCTCCAAGTCTCCCAAAAAGGACAAAACTTACAAAAAAATGTTGAAGGAGAATGAGAGAGAGAGAGAGAGAGAGAGAGAGAGAGAGGCAAAGTAGTGACCCACGCATACACCTGTTGCGGCCTAGTTGGGCTGCCAGGTCTAACGACACATATCCCACATAGAGGTTGAGGAACACCTGTTGATCTGTATCAATGTGAATTAGGGAGATCGTTGGGAGAATGTATTAAAATGAGGGGGACTCCCAACTTAATCAGGAGTGTTGGCAGGTCTGGATTTCCTGATGTGTGGGGGAACCCTGAGGACAGCCGAGCATGTACTCTGTGGATTGACACATGGAACAGAACAATGGCCAATCAGGAAGCAGGCCAACTAAAGAAGAAAGCACAACAAACAAAGTCATAACGACAGTGGTAAATGTAGAGTAATGCAATGTTTAGCTTCACAACCATCCCTTCTTTCGCTATGTTTGCGATGTCACATTTGATTGTAAGAGATTTTGCGAGACTTCCAGTTTTGCGAGTGTGGACTCTGTTGGTGAATGGAATCTTTTCATATGCTGTGTTGGCCATCTTGTTACATTCCCAACTCTTGGAGAACAAAACTGTTAAATCTATCAGGACTTTTTGTCATGTGTGGGCTCGCACATTTTAAACATCTGTTAAGATGATACAAATATTCAAATGTGGGCCAGAGTTAACAAACAGCAATTATCTACAAGATTCTTCTGATTTATGTTCTTTTGTAGTTATGTAAGACTCATATATTTCATTTTGTGCAAGACACAAAGTACAAGTTATAAATTTCTAAAGTGAGGAAAAAAATCCAGAGCACACTTTGAATTATTTTTCTGCACACTTGATTATTCCTTTGCCCTCTTACGAAGCTCAAAGGCCTGAATGTGGAAATTTCACTTTTATTTATTGAGGCTCCAAGCAAAGGGTAGAAGAGAAGAAGAGAGTGAGGAGAACAATGGATCATTACTAAGCCTGATATGCAGCCTCTTCTGACTTATCCTGCTTCAATCAAAGACTATAAAGCGTACACACACACACACACACACATACACACACACACACACACACACACACACACACACACACACACACACACACACACACACACACACACACACACACACACACACACACACACACACACATTTTCCAGAGTGTTTTTCACAATTGTTTTTAGGATGATTTAAACCATGACCAAGATGGGACCTCAATATGTTTCTGATTTGAAGGGAGTCCCCTTTGGTAAATTGTCTTACTCGAACAAAATCCCCTGTTAGATAGGTATACAAGTGCACACACATACAAAAACACACACTCACATTAGACATATATGTTGTTCAATGTAGTGTCTCAGAAAGAGGCATGCAAAAGGACCATACTATTTTTATTTTCTCTCTCTCTCTCAGGAATATTCATGACATTCAGGTCAACTCATTATCTGAGTCCTACTGTTCTTCATACTGTGTATGTTTTTTTAAATAACCTGGTGCAATTTTATCCGTGCAATAACATACCTATCTATTTATCAGATAGAAGTGTACATAGTGTGTATACATCTGTAATAGTTGCCATATTTTATTCTATTTTATTTTATTCTATTTTATTCTATTTTTTTCTATCTTACCTTCATCATTGCTATTATTATTGTTATTATGTTTTTTTTAACTATGTTAGTACATTGTTTTATTCCCCTGTCCCGTGTTGTAAGCTGCTGTAACAAAAGAATTTCCCCCAATGGGGGACCAATAAAGTATATCTTATCTTATCTTATTTACTCTCCTTGTGTCACAGCACTATCTGCTCCTCATTATCACAGGACGTCACTGTAAGGATGGTGTACCACTTTGCACTACAAAGATTGAATTTAGACAAAGTCAAAGAAGGACGTTGACGTAAGACACAATTACATGCAGGAATTCCTGAGGAATTTCAGGGAGTACCAGGATTCTTTGTCCTTATTTATTTTAGTTGTTCAAGTTTTTATGAGGAATTTGTTTTTGAAACAAAGGCGTATTTACTTAGTGCTTTTATCCCAAATATTAAGCTTCAACATTTACTCCTCATGATGTGCTGTTATAGGATAGGCACTTTATTATCATAGCAAAGAGATATGACAAAACTTTGTTTGGCAGCATTTCCATAGTAGTTTTCAATCTATCAATCAATAAATACAATTTAAAAAAGTACTAAAAATAAACATTTACCTATTTAAAAATATAAATACACTAGTCCCAGGGGGTCAAAAGTTTTAGAACACCCCAATTTTTCCACTTTTTTATTGAAATCCAAGCAATTCACGTCCATTTAATAGCTTGAAATGGTACAAAGGTAAGTGGTGAACTGCCAGAGGTAAAAAAAAAAGAGGGTAAGATTACTCAAAACTGAAAAAATAATGTACATTTCAGAATTATACGAAAAGGCCTTTTTCAGGGAACAAGAAATGGGTTGCTGTTCTGCAGCAACTGAGGTTAGTCAAGCCTTGAAAGTTGGTGCTACCAATTCTTACAGGTGTCCCAACTTTCCTTGATGACTTACAACCCCCTCTGTCTGCATAAAAGTAGTGTTGGAACACACTGTGGTACCATACCCTCGTGAGCATCATTTTAACAGTCTTGTACTCCAGAAAGTAATGTGTTGCTTAATAAATGGCCAGCAAAGGGTGCCAAAGATGGCTACCTTGATGAGTCAAAAGTTTAGACTAGATTTTGGTTTATGAATTGATTCCATGATTTATTTTTGAAATTCAATTGTTTATTTGTTCGATGTTTTAATTTCACAACACAATAAGACATTGAACTGCATCATTTTCAATACAAATCTTGAAAAATTGGGGTGTTCTAAAAACTTTTGACCGGTAGTGTATAAATGTGTGAATTTGTTGCTTTAAGTAAGTAACTGACAGTTATGTGCAGTGCGCTGTCAGCAAAGTGGCTAGGGTCAGTAATTACTGTTTTTTGGGTGTAGGGCTGGGTCATGGGTTCTGCAGTATGTCCACCGCTTTGGGGAAGAAGCTGTTCTAGAGTAAATGCAACTTTAATGATATGAGAAGGCTTGAGCAAGAACTTGCTCCCGTTACTATTATTGAAACATTTAATATAATACAGATCTGCCAGTTATAGTCATTTTGCTGCCATCAATAACACTCAGCAACAACTGAAAATGACATCTGTTTACACTGTGTCTAAACTTTGGCTAACTCCTGCCCTCCGCAGAGATATCTTATGGCTACACTTCACTTTTACGATACCATCAAATGGATTTAAATAAATCCAAAGCTTCCACACTTGTCATCATAACTGATACAACTTGGCACATGTTATCTCACACATTGCTGTCTTGGCTGTCAGGTCATTTTGCAAGATGTCCTGAAACTAAAGCTCTAAAGATAACCTTAAGTAACACCACAAGCTGTTTACTGTGGAAGTATCAATTAAATGAATAGCATCATTAAAGCTCAAGAATCAAGGAGCTTAAAATACAGATTAAAATAAAAACTAGCTGTACAGTGTTGTTAGTTCTACATCTCTACCAACAACTTTAACAAAAGAACCGAGCATGTGTCCTTCAGTGTCTCTAATGAGGTCTGCGTGAGAATCAGTGTGTGGGATGGTTTAGTTTTTATGTCTCTTCTGTCCTCATCGTTATTTTCAGTGACAGTTTAGTCCTGTGAGGTCATCTCTTTCATCACCAACACAGACATTACATTTTTTTTATAGCAATAGCAATTTTATTTATAAAGCACATTTCATTACACATAAGTTCAATGTGCTTGACATGGAGAATTTAAAACATTTGAACATTTTTCCAATTAGAATAAATAAAAACAGAAAAACAATAGATGTTATGGACCTGAGGTCAGCAGGGAGTGTGTTCCAAAAAGATGGACCACAGTAACTAAAGGCCCCTTCACCAGAAGTTGTGACTCTGGGTACATTTAAAAGACTTCCACCTGCCGACCTAAGGATCCGGGTCGGGTTATACACTGTGAGCAAGTCAGAGATGTACTGGGGAGCTGAACCATTGAGAGCTTTATGGACTAATAGTAGGATTTTAAAAGTGATTCTGTATTGAACGGGGAGCCAGTTAAGTGTTTTGAGAACTGGGGTGATATAATCATATTTTCTTGTATGTGTCAGGATTCTAGCTGCTGTGTTCTGGATGAGTTAGAGCCATCCTATGGAGTGTTTGGATAGACCTGTGTACAGTGAGTTGCAATAATCTAACCAGGTTGATATGAATGAGTGGACCAATTTCTCTGCATCAGTTTGAGATATGAATGATCAGAGTTTGGAGATGTTTTTTAAATGGTAAAATGATGTTCTTGTTATATTGGTAATGTGGTATTCAAAGTGAAAGTCGTAATCTAAAATTACTCCAAGATTTCTGACTGTTAGTGGCTTTGAATTGAGAGAATCCATAGTTGTCCTATTATGACCAACCATTTAGACCTTACTCATCAGCATATACAAGCCTGTTTCCAGATATAACCTTTACTTAGTATCAATTTACAACAGCAAGTTTGTAAAGTGAGAAATCTAATGGGCTTCAGTGGTTGTTATATGGAGGTGAAGAGTAATAACCCTGTAGAAATGAAAAGGCAGAGCCTACAGTGAGTGAGTGAGGGGGAATGATTCACTGAATAGTGTCCTTACATTAGTGTGTTGTTCTGTGTCAGGGTGAATGTGACATGCAGAGGTGCCTTGGGTGATTGGAACCAGAAAGGAGCTGTTTAAAGGCAGTCCAGTCACCATTCAAAGATTCCTGATAGAACTTTTTTTTTTTTTAACAGCCTGGTTGATTTAAGATCTGATCTTGATTAAATACAGAGTGTTAAAACATCAAATATAATTTTTTTTCTCAAACTAAAATGTACTATTGGGTAATTTTGTTCTTGTGTTGCCTGAAAGGAACTTTAGGCAGAACTGTAGTGTCCCTCTTGTCAGGAGGTATGCCAATTTTTGAGGAATATTCATCTTTCTTTCATCATTTTTATATTTTCTGTTAATAAACCACTTGCTTTAGCTCAACAGGGACACTTCCATATCTTAAGCTCTACCTTTCACAGAAGTTTTTTGTTAAAGCGACTTAATACTGGTAATAGTGTTTTATTTTCCCTTAATGTGGCCCTTGTACTCCGTCATATGCCTTGGAGTAGGTGTCAGCAGTGGTTGACAAAGTAAACGTCCTTATTTAAGTCAAAGTATAGATCCTCCTGGTCAAACATTACTCTAATACAAGTGAATGTTGTTCTGTCAAATTATTACTTGAGTTAAAGTACTGGAGTACTGTACTTGCTTTTAAAATATTTAAAGGTGACATATCACGCTTTTTTCATCAATATATATTGATCTAAGAGGTCCCCAAAACATGTCTTTAAAGTTTATGCTCAAAAAAACACTTTGAAATCAGATTTTGGCATGCCTGAAAAGCCCTCTTCCTCAGTCCTCCTCAGAACACTCTGTTTTCCCTCTGACCACGCCCCCTCAGGAAGTGGATGTGCCTCGGCTGTCCAGCACGTTGATCTAATGTTTACATGTTGGCTGAATATACACGGCTGCTCAGATATCACGTTACTTCAACCCTCTGAATCTGATCCAGAATCTGATCCTGACGGAGAGGCGCCTGTAGCAGGACCTTTCTGAACGATTGGTCACAGATTTAGTGTTTCTTGTTGTTTTATTTATCAGTATGTAGACGTGTCTTGGTTCACAGCTACGAACATGTAGCTATGTGGCTATGCTAACTAGCGCTAGCACTTATCCATGATAAATAAAAATCATCCACTAGATTTTCAAATCTGCAGGCCTGGGGAGTAAAACCGACCTCTACCAGAAAGGCAGCAGGACCTTTCTGAAGGATTGGTCACAGATTCTGTGTTTCTTGTTGTTTTATTTGTCAGTATGTCGACGTGTGTCTTGGTACACAGCTACGACATGTAGCTATGCTAACTAGCGCTAGCACTTATCCATGATAAATAAAAATCATCCACTAGATCTTCAAATCTGCAGACGTGGGGAGTAAAACCGACCTTTGTGTTTATTAAGACAGCCTACAACTAGCATGCCTCCCTCCTAAGCTCCTTGTTACCACACATTTGTGCAGGTAATGAAAAACGGGGGAGGGATTCAGTATTATTTTATCCAGTATATGGGCTGAACAAGGTCCGAGCTCTGACTCCGTGACAGACCGGATATTGTTGTGACGTAACAAAAACACAGAAGTCTGAAACGGCTCGTTTCACACACATTTACAGAAAGGTGTAGAAATCAAAACAGGGACAGAATGGATTTTTTTCATTCTCGGGGGGTTTGTAGACATGCCAGGGACACATATTTCAGGTAGAGAACCATTAAAAAGTCAATTTTGCATGATATGTCACCTTAAAGTATTCAAAGTACTTTTAAAAATATCTCAATGTGTATTTTCCCAAAGCATGAGTGCAGTCAAGAATCCATGGGTGAACATTCTGCTACATTATGTTTATCTAGAAAACATTATTTCATATCTAAAAAGTTTATCATGAAATATAAACTAAGTTACTACAAGCTGAGACAAGCTTAAAATGTTAATCTGGAAGATAACACATTTTTTAGCTACAGACCTCCACGTGCTTTCTCAGGTTAGATGGTGATGTTTTGTCGGCTGTGATGAAGTTTGTCTGGTAAACAGATCAGAGATTTACAACAGTACAAATCATTCTTTATTTCAAAAACCTCAAACATGGGCTTAGAATATGGCCATGGTGCTCAGGTAGAGAATCCTCATCCTTCTTGGCCATCATTACCACAACTAAATGAACGAACTGATCTGAATAATTTTTGCTCTACATTTGCTCTACGCTCAACAGAGGTACAGCTACACCATTTAGACAAATCACACACAAGTACACAAACAATTTACTGTCTTTGGGATCTTCGTAGACTCAGATTGTTTGAGTACGAGTGTGATGTTGACCTTCTATAATGCTGTCATGGGAAGTTTGATCAGATATGGGATGGCAGCCTGGTTTGGCCCTCTATCTGTTAAATGTAAATATAAGATCGAAAAACTTTTTAAATGTGCCATGAAAGTGATTGGTTAGAAAAATGACCTGTCCCTTCAAACCATCTTTGGAAATCCTGTTGTCAATCAGGCACAAAAAACCTTGAAGGACTCTTCTCATGTTCTTTATTCAATATGAATTATTGCCCTCTGGAAGACGGTTCAGAGCGAGCAGATATAAAAGTAATCGCTTCAAGCTCTCCTTCCTCCCTACTTCCATCTCTCTACTCAACAAGCAATCTGCACTAACATAATGCTCTTGTATGAGTATGAGGGTTCACTTACTCTGCACTAATGTTCATATGATATTGTTTTTTTTACTGCCACATTGGTATCTTATTGTTATTTATTGTATTATTGGTATTGTTGTGTCATTGTATGCCTCAGTGACATGGTTTTCTTATCTTGACAGTGGGCATGTTATTGTATGTTGGTATGTTGAATGAATGTATTGTTTGTGAGCAGCACTGCACTTATGTCCACGACAAATTTCTCCCCGGAGACAATACAGTGTATCTTATCTTATCTTATCTTATTTGATTTCAGCTCATCATCATCATCATCAGCTGACTTCAAAGCAGAAATAGTGAGTAACTAGAGCCTTGATAGAAATGTAGTGGAGTCAAAGTAATAAGTTCGCCAAAAAATAATAATCAACTAAAGTACAGATACTCAAAAAATGTACTTTAGTACAGTACCCAAGTAAATTTACTTTGTTACTGTCCACCATTGGGTGTCAGACAAAGTGTTTGTAACCGTACATTGTCAACCAGGAGGAGGCTGCACTGATCTTAGGTGGAGGAGGGTCACAAAGATCCATGCTGAAACAACAAACTGATGGTGTGGAGAGGAGAACAGATTTTAAGTTTGGCAGCAGCAGGCTGAAGATGTGGATGACAGTCCTACCAGACATACCAGGAGCTTCATTTAAATATTTGACACAGGAGGTTTAAAGCAACAAAAATCAGAATGGTATAAAAGAAGGTAAGCAACATTTGACTGCCTACATTTTTCCTTTTTTGATGTTAATGGATTGCATTTTTCACTGCCCAATAAAACGTTTTTTTGAGTCAAAATTACATCATTACATTTACAGAGTCAAATTACATCTTGTTCCTAAAGACTTGTCAAAACCTAAAATACCTAAGGGCTTAATGAAGAAGCACCCACAAATTGTGTCTGCATCATGACTCATAACCTTTCCACTTTGCTGAACATAATAACAGAGTTATAAGCAGCTGGAATCAAGTACTTACCAAAAATGTGCCTGTTTGCTTATTGCCTCTATTTTCTATCACTATGAAATCTAACATTTGTATTCAACATATTTTTTAATGTAATCTAGATGCAGCTTAAATGAATACTTCAAATGGAATTGTCCAATTATATCTTACATTGACATTTACAGCTAATAGAGTCAGTTTGTCTTTCCTTTACATTAGAAAGACCCGCACGGTCATCATGGGAAGGAGTCCTCATGTATTAACATTTTCTATGCTTCACAGCAAATCAGGTGCTCTTTGTTTCTAAAGCTCCTAAACTCTTTCAGAATCTCTACATCTTTCATTTTTTAACTGTTTATTGTTGTCAAAATATTTAACAGGCTGATTTGTGATAAGATTTGCAGATAGGAACTCAGGCTTTGTCAGAATTGTGAGAGCTTTTGTGTTTTATTTGGTTTGGAAGGCACAGTATCTGCAGTATCCAACAATTGTTCCAAAGGAAACATGACCATCTTGGTTTGGTTTATGGTTTTAATGCTGTTTCATGAAACTTCTTGTTATGGTGAAGCAGAGAGACAAAACTGATAGCTGCTAAACAAATACAGTCCTGATTATGAAGGTTTACCGAGGCTACTGTGGTAAGCACTGTTATAACAATTCATTTTACCATTTCATCTCAGATGCTTCAAAAAAGAAGTGTCAGGACAAGATTTGAAATATTTACTCATGCTACAAATTACATTCATTTAACCATATTTGGCCAACTATAGTTTGATGCACTTTATTGGTAGCAAAGAAAGGAGATTTTGGATATTGAAGCATTATTTTTGTGAATCAACATCATTTGTCCTCCAATTGCAGCTTGTTAACTCCATCAGAGATGCTTGTCTGATGTTCAAATAGCTAACAATAAATCCCCTTCCCTTACATCCAAGATGTGGGATGATTAGAACTGTCACTGGTCACTGATACCAGGGGTGTGTCCAATGGGTTTGCCAGAGGGTGACATGGCTCCTCCTTGGAATTAGATTGGCCACCCCTGGCCAAGACCAGTGGTTCCAAAAGTGTGAGATGGGACCCCCTGGGAGGGTCACAAGCCACTGATCATATTTGCATACTTTATCCATTGTTGTAAAAATATATACAAAAATGTGCGGCTAAATTTGAGATAAAACCATATAAATGAAAAAACATCATCTTCTTCTTCTTTGCCACATGACCCCTGAGGAAATTATGCTGCTTCAAGCCATTTTGAAATCCCAAAGACATACAGTATGTAGATTTTTGGATTTGTCTAGTAGTTCTTGCATTCTGCTGTGAGCAACATTTAACCACCCTTGGATTATGGGGTCTTCAGTCTCTGATACTGTTATTTTGGGCATCAGGACTTCAAGTTTGGGAACTCCTGTCCTAAACTGTATTTGTCTTAAAACTAACTTTTTGGAGTGTGTAACAGATAGGCTTTTAAAGCCTAACATAGTTCTTGCCTTCTTTGCATTTTAATGTAACTTCTTTTATTTTACTGGTACTTTGTAGTGTGACTAAGGTTTAAAAAGCTATACACAGGATTATAAAATCTGTATGAAAATTGAAAGTTTGCAGTTAAAGAAGATATGATTAGTCACAGATGGACACAGGTACATTTTTGAAAGTTCAAGTCAAGTCTCAAGTATTTGGTCACGTCAAAATCAAGTCTTTTTGTGTTTGAGGGCAGCAAAAAGTCCCAGTCAAGACTTTCACGGTTTTAATAAATAATAACAACAGAATAAAAAAATGTTAGTCATAAAATGGGGGGTTCTTGAAATTGAAAATATATTACTTTGTTATTTATTTATAAGAGGTTGGGTTATACACCTGCAAATGCAGTTCCAGACTTTTTTTTGACTGGGGTGTACAAACTGGTGCACCAACTTTTGCAGCAGGGGCATTAAATATGCACACACACACACACACACACACACACACACACACACACACACACACACACACACACACACACACACACAGACACACGAATAACCAGTCTTCATTCATCATCTCAGGCTTAACCAACCATTTTATTTCAATTGTTAACATTTATGTTTTAATCAAGATGTTACATCCCTGTGTATAAACTTTAAGTAGTAGGCTAACACAACAGAGCAGCAGCATATAAACAACCACATTATAACCTTATAACCACATTTATCTGCCAGACACCTGAATTTCCCTTCGGGATTAATAAAGTACATTCTATTCCTTCTACATAGCTTGCTTGATCCTTTTTGTTATAGTGACCCAAAGGTGTAGTTTATTCAGCTAATAATGACGATGTTTATTTTTGGTGCTGCACAGGACTTGAACTCAAGTCTCTTGGGTGAAAACTCCTGTGTTCCTTCTAGCTTTTCTGCAACATCACTTGACTTCCATATTTTCCCTGTCATAATTAATGCAGCAGAGTTGTGATACACAGATCTACAAACAACCTTTATTGGGGAGAGGGGCGATGACAGCCCATAGTTACTATGAAAGCCCATAAAAGTTCATGATACTTTTTCTAAAACGTAAGTAGCTGTAGAAGAGTTTTCTACAGCTATCAGCTGCTTGACCTCATTGTCTGACATGTCATTTAATTTGCTGAAAAGATTAAAAAAAACTCAACAATGTGCACAGGAATCCCCACCAGTGCAAGCCCAAAGAAATGCCTCGTTACTTATTGATGAACAGGTCGGAAAAAAGGAAAGAACACAAACATTTTACTTCAGGAAGTCAGGTAAATACCAGCTGTTATGAGAGGATGAATAATGCAGTGCAACAAGAAAGAGATGAAAAATGTATTACCTGAAACCCAAATATATCACAGGTGTTATCCATACGGTTGCATTCAGACTGATGTTTCACAAAGCCTGAATGGTGGATTAGGTGACAGGTTATACACTATGTTGTTAATTGTGTGTTTTTTAAGTCTATGTATTTTTGGTGAAAATGTGTGTTGAATAATAAATACTTTGTAATAATTATATATTATACCATTATATAAAAAAAAGAAGCTTCAAAAAAGGTTTTTGATATGCTATTTATACTGTTACAGATTTCTGCTGGTTCATACTAAGAAAAGGATTAAGAGATAGCCTTTCAGCCTTAAAATAGCCTCTCAAGATCAGAAACTGGTGGTGGAATGAATAAGTAAGGTTCTACTTATTTTCTTTTTTTTTTTATCACAGCTAAAGCCCTCAGGTCACGGCATGTTCCTTTTCCTCAACTACTGACAGTTTTCTTCCATTTTCCTCCAAATTTCCATCTCCAGTTAGCTCATTCTTTAAGTCTGTTTCCTCCCCCTCTGCTGTGAGTGTAGTCACTTTGTGTCCATAGATCAGAGACCCAGGCGAGAGCAGATGTGCGGCAGGAAGGATGAAGACAGTGTCATGTCACATAGACAAACTGTCTGTCTCACTGTGCCTGAGACTTTAAAAGCTGATAGTCACATGTGCCAAAGCCTTACCAATAAACATGTAAAGATTTGATAGATGTATGTTAATTTTTTTCAGACTTGCACATATAACAGAAAGCTATATGAAGTGAGAGAGGAGATATTAACGGACAGGAGCTGAATCTACATAAAGAGGATTAAGTTATGTGGATTTATAGTTAGAAACAAAAACCTCAAATATATCTGTCCTAACTTCTGGGATTGCTCTCCTTTAAGTGATTGATGGGGTACATTTATTTTAATGATGGATAAATTAGTCAGTTGAAGAAGCTCATTATGAAGTTAATGGATACATTGTTGTTATTATTGTTGCTAATGGTTGTTAAAGTATGACATAACTTGTTTTATGTCGTTTTTAGAGCAATAAGCAATACAATTCAATGTTTTTAATCCTGCATCTTCATAATTATTTTAATGGATTAAGAAGGAAATAAAAACATTGCAAGGTTTATTCCAGATGTGGCAATTTCCTGGGTACTGAGAGATCTTTGCTTCAAATTGGGGTTTCAAAGAGCTGGAGTAATTGCTGTGTAGACATCAAACTTTATACTGTTTCCAGTTTCAAGAATGAACTTCAATTACCCCTAAAATATCATTTAAACAACAAGCCTCTCAGGGACTTGATGAATGTTGGAGGAAGTGTGGTACATCTATAGCAGATCATTTTCATGTGGATAATGTTTGGAATTAAAGGTGTTTCCAGCTTTGTCACATTGTATCTTTGTAAAATGCCGAATGGTCTTGAGTCTCGGGACAGGTATTTTTACACAATCATTTTGGCTGCAAGCAAAAAAGCCATCACACGCAAGTGGATGCAGACAAACCTACCAACAAAGGACGACTGGACTGCAATTGTAAACCAAATTTATTCCATGGAAAAACTCACTTCCTCTTAAGACTACAAGCTGATGACTGTGTGAAATACTGGAAACAATGGAACTCATACACCAGAGTTTGTAACCCTTCATCTGTGTAGATGATATATATTGTTATGTACTATTGAATGGCCTGGAACAACCTCCCTTTATTTTATTATTATTTATTTTTAATTGTATTTATTTTTTTCCTTTTGTAAACCCCAAATTGATTTAAGTCTAAATTAAAAAGCTAATGTTCAAAGCTGTGATTTTTGTTATATGTCCATGAGTGTACAACAAAATGGATTCAATTTTTGTTTTCCCTCAACAATCTACACACAATACCCCATAATGGCAAAGTGAAAAATGTTTTGTAGAAATTTGGCAAATTACTTAAAAATAAAACACTCAAATATTGCATGTACATAAGTATTTAGACCCTTTACTTAATACTTTGTTAAAGCACCTGGAGGCAGTGGTTACAGTCTCCAGTCTTCTCAGGTATGATGCTACAAGCCCAGCACACCTGGATTTGGGGAGTTTCTCCCATTTTTCTTTGCACATCCTCTCAAGCTTGATGAGGTCTTTCCAGAGATGCTCAATCAGGTTCAAGTCCGGGCTCGGGCAGAGCCACTCAAGAACATTCAGAGACTTGTCCTGAAGCCTCTCCTTTGTTATCTTGGCTTTGTGCTGTGGTGGAAATCTGGAAATGATAGACTCAAACAACAACGGTTTGTCTTTGTGAGCTTTATTCCAGCCTTCAGTGAGCTTTGCAAAGCGGTCAGATGGCAGAGTGATCTAACAACCGAGACAAGGTCTGCTCAACTGACCCAGAGTGAAGATACAACACGTTACTTATCCTCTTCAGAGAATAATATTAACACATCATTGAGCATCTTCAAAGAACTGTAAGACAAACAAGAGAGTTTCTTATCACCTCTTGCTTCCTGGTCACCTTCCTGACTTCTCACCTTATGGTCTGCTCCTCGGCCATGGGAACAGATAGCAATATGCAAATCACAGAAGGATTGGTATGTGTGAATGTTTCTAGCTTCTGATCAAAGCAAGAACAACATACTATCATATCTGTATTTTTCCCACCACAGTGCTGAGGATCGTTGTCCTGTTGGAATGTGAACCTTCGCTGCAGTCTGAGGTCCAGAGCACTCTGGAGCAGGTTTTCATCAAGAAACTCTCTGTACTTTGCTGCGTTCATCTTTCCCTCGATCCTGACTAGTCTCCCAGTTCCTGCCGCTGAAAAACCTTCCCTACAGCATGATGCTGCCACCACCATGCTTCACTGGAGGGACGGTATTGGCCAGATGATGAGTGGTGCCATGGTTTCCTCCAGACATTCAGGCCAAAGAGTTCAATCTTGGTTTCATCAGACCAGAGAATGTTGTTTATCATGGTTTGTGAGTCCTTAGGTCCCTCTTGGCAAACTTTCATGTGCCTAGTGTGCCTGAGGAGTGGCTTCCGTCTGGCCACTCTACCATAAAGACTGATCTGTGGAGTGTTCTTTTGTGTTTGGTGAGTCTCAGTTTCACTGTAAATAGGGGCTTTATTCTGACTTAGAAGCAAATTTGCTTGCTTGCAATTTACTTGCAATAGACAGGTCTTGAGTTTGCTGTTATAACTTCCTGTTGCAGAATTGTAAAAGGTTAAAATGACTTCTTTGTCAAGCATGTCCTCAAGAAGAGAAGTAAACTCTAAAATGTGTATTTCTTGAACAAAAGTCAGGTAAATCCTTTCTGATGCATCTTAGTAGTCAGATAATCTTGTCCCTGATTGGCTTTTGTGACATGAAGCCTGCTGATATGGGATTGGTCAATACTACTTGGACGTGCTACAAATAGAAACCAGAACACTTCTCATATCATAAGTCCAGTCCACACATACAGTAGAGTCTGTGAAGAAATAATAGGTAGCATAGACAGCATGCTGTATGTTTAGTTTAACAGAACATGTAGTCACAGCTTGGAACTGAGACCACATAATGTTCAGTCCTTTGCCGTTTGAACTCATTGCCCCACAGAAATGAGCCCCTTCAAGTATTAATGATACACACATGTTTAAGTACAGGTTAAATGTATAGTGTAAAGGTGCTGTGTGGGGAATAATTTATAATGCATTACTAACAGAGGTCACAGTGACATGAAAATGCCTGCTCATACACAGTTTTACATATCTGAGACAAAACGATGATGTAGGTCTTGGTCTCTCGGTCGTTGTGTGTCTTTTTCTACAATCACGTTTTCTTCGTGTTCCGTCTGAGTCATCACACGTCGTCAGGTCTCACAGTATCAAGACAATGGCTTTGGTTTATCTCATTAGCGATGACATCATTGCTGCTGCATTCATTCATCTGAATTTGGAAAGAAAGTAACGGTGACCCCTTTACCACAAATTGTATTATCCTTGAAATCATATTATAGTATTGCGCGGGTACAACATAAAACCAATATTTCTCTGTGACTCAATGACATAGAACATCAGATACAATGTAAGAGCCTCAGGCAGGGTCTCACATGTGATTTATCAGCCAATCTGTTCTTTGTCTTGAGTGTTTTTAATGAATATATTTTTTCGAGAGCGAGACAGTGACTCATCTTTCCCCATCACTGAATATTGCAACAAATTTTCTGAGAATAAAAAAAAAAAGAGAAGCCCTGGTATTTTCTGTCTGCCCTTTGAGGTCGCAACATCCCTCTCTCATCTCCGTCTCCAGCCGGTGAACACCCTTTGTGCTATCAGGAGGCGCTGTAGGTAATGGAAACAACGATAGGCTACAAGGATTTGTCACGTAGTGGGAAATTACCTCAGTGATAGAAACATCGGTGCAGGGGAAGCATCAGGGGGAGACAGCCTCCTCATCTGAGACGGAAACCTCTGCAAACATGGCTGCTGACGCAAAAGGGTGTCTGCATAGGGGAAGACAGGGCTTCATGATTATTTTCAGTCCAAACTTTAAAAGAAATGGTGAACAAACCTGTATATGTTTCAACTTTTGGTACCTCAAATTTAAACAGAACAGGTTGGAACAATTGTAAATGCATCTTAAAAATAGAAGCTGGATATACGATAAGATGGATATCTTTCACTTCTAAGAGGCTTAAAGTGAATTTTCCATTGGTGGTCTTCCCTGTGCCCCGACATTCCCCAGACATGTGGGTGCACTTGTCCACATAAGTGAAAAATGTCTGTCTTCTTCTGGTGATGGACTGGTAAACCGGGCAAAGTTTAAGCCTGGTGTGTTCTTGAATATGACTGGCTCCATACAGGATTGAAGTAAAGATAACAAACAGACTGATTGGGTCAGATTGATTGAGATGGATTCTGGGAAAAAGTTTCTCTGAGATCCTGGATGAGTTTTTAATGTCTCTTCTTGTGTTTTTGTTTGTTTTAATACAGCCAAGTGAAATCGGTCTTAATCTATAAGGCTTCTGACAGGTAGAGTTTGAGTTTCTGAAAAGTGCACTTTCAGTTTTCTCATTCCGACATGTCAAATTGAGTAATTTTAAAACAGAAAATTTAAGTTTAAAGATGATATGAAAACTTTTGTGAGGAGTTTTAAGCTCATGTGATGACTTTTTAACTGATTATGAAGCAGGACAAAATGAATACTGATCTGTGGCAGTTCCTGGGGTTGGGGGCCAACAGGGGAAACTGAACCTGGACCCCCCTGTGGCCCCCCTCCACACCAAATAAATATTATACAAAAAGCAAAAGTTATACAAAAGCTTTGGTATTGCGCCAATGTGACAGGCGTCCACAAATTTGTGTAAATGTGCAGAAAGGTGCTAAATTTGCCATTAAACTGCAGCTCTCTCCAAACACAGGTCAGCAAATATTACTATTTTGTTCAGTCTTAAGCGTCTCGTAAGATGCACAGGGTACATTTATGTCTGCTGCAGACAGACAGAGAGCAGAGGAGACAGACCAAAATGTCACCTGGTCCATGAAAATGTATGAAAGTATGAAAATGAAAAAAGACAGACAGAGAGCACTGACTCTGCAGATACACACACCACTACACACCTTTCAATGACTTCTTCTGTACAAGCACTCATTTTGAGTACGTGCAAGAGTTGAATCTCTGATGAAGTGATATCAAAGCAGGAGTTATTATTGTTAGATTTTTTCTGAAATTCTGTTATTGTGACAGCTCTATCCATGTAATAATTAACATGCACTGATGTTTTGCCAGTTTGTTCTCAGAAGGTTTTCGCCCCTTCTCAGTCTCTTTTGTCAGGGTTGAATGTGTCCCTCTGACAACACCCTTGGCCCCAGCCTGGTCCCCCCAGTAAAATTGGTCCAGAACTGCCACTGATACTGATGCCTCTCTATGACCTGCAATAGCAAAAAAGATCATGCGCAAGCAGGTTGATTGTTTAAATCCAGTAAGGGCCTGTGTCCAATTACATCATTTTTTGAGCTGGAAGCGCTCATAACCTCAGTTTTAGAGCTCTTCTCACTGGCACTTACTGTTGCTAGACTGTTAAAAGTTGTGCTGTGGCTCTTCCTCTCCCTTTATAGTGACCTCTACGCCTGATTTAAACTATTTGTGGATGTAGGCCATAGCATACACCTCAGGTTTGCACTGCCTTGTACCTTCGTAGATGCCTGTGTATGTAGCTTTACACCACACCTCGTCTAAAATATAACCATGTATAGAAACTGTGCCCTGTGATTGGTGCACTGGGTGGCATTGTATTTTTGCATTTAAAACTTTGCAGATATTGCCGCCCTCTGTCCTCTGCCTAACACGTGACATGCACACGCAGACACAACAACATGCATACATGCAGGGTAACATCTTGAACATTTTTCACACAGAAACACACAACAAAAATAAAAACATGCACAGACACACTTTGAAATGTGTCATAAACACACTCACACAAAACAATGGATTACATATTTCCTGTTTGCTTGTTGTAGTTAGTTTGCTTTAATTTTTCTGAAGTTTAATCTAATCATCATCTTAGGCTTTAGCAATCTTGTATTCATTAAACCCAGCCATAAAAGCATAATGTCAATGAACTAATTCAGTTTGTTTGTAACTCTTTGTTTTTGGACTCAAGCTGAAATAGTTACACCTGGATAAAATTACCCTTTTTTAAATTGCAGCCAGTCTAAAATAGAAAAGGTTTTCACATGCAAGCCTCGCTAGTGCAGTCCTTAGAATTTCTCACAGCGTACTATTACTGTCTTTCCTGTTCTGAGTGGATCGTCCCCCTCATTATGTGAGGGTCAAACATGGTGACAAGTTCCTGTGAGCTTTCCCTGGTGAGCAGTGGGGGGCGTTCAGCTCTAATTCAGTATATTCAGGGCAACACTGACAGAGTTCTGGATGAAAACGCACTGTGCAGCACTGTTTCATGTGCAGAAGAAAAGCAGGCATCCAGCGGTGTCCGCCTGCGGTGCGGAAGAGAAGTCATGTTGAGGAGTAGCATCCTGCTTTGATAATGTTTTCTGCAAAGAGCCAATCATGGAGGGAGTACACGTTGTGAGATGCGGATGAAGAAACAAACTGACAATGCGACAGAGGAATGAGAGCAGGGAGAAGTGGAAGGATTGTTTTACATCTACAGGTATGCATGTGTAGAATGAGTGCATCACACATTTCCATCCTTAATGTAAGATTTGTAGCTGTAAGAGTGGACTCAGTCTTTTTCAGCCCAGCTTCATCCAGTTGAAACTTTTAGCTAGATAAAGGACGATCTTCTTTCCCAAAGACTTAGAGAGAGTGATACATTTATAATATCTCAGCTTGACTATTGTAATTCTTTGTATGTGGCCTTAGACATGTCATCCATTCAGCGCCCCCAGCTCGCTCAAAATGCTGCTGCTGGCCTCCTGAAAGAAAAAGAAGGATCACATCACACCTGTGCTGCTCTCTTTCAATTGGCTTCCAGTCCATCACAGGGTTGATTTTCAATTTTGCAGTTACAGTTGTGCTCATAAGTTTACATACCCTGGCAGAATTTATGATTTCTTGGGTAGTTTCTGTTGTCGTTATGATATAAAAAGAGTAAACACAGTTGTTTGACAATAAATGGGTTCACCCAACCACTAACCATGAGTGAAAAAAAGTTTTCCTCTTATCATTCATATTCTCTGAAAAATGGCCCAAAAAATCACAAATTCTGCCGGGGTATGTAAGCTTATGAGCACAACTGTAAGTACAAGGCCCTCAACGGATTGGCACAATCTCTCTTGGCTGATCCTCTCCATGTCTATCCTCAAGCTCGAGCACTGAGGTCAACCAACCAGGATGCTTCCGGATGTGACTAAAACTTGCCTTAGAACCAGGGGCGATCAAGCCTTTGCAATAGCTGCCCCCAATCTCTGGAATAGCTTACCACTTCAATTACGATCAGCTCCGACTATTGAATGTTTTAAATCATTATTGAAGACCCATCTCTTCTCTTTGGCCTTCTCCTCGAGATGAGAACATTAATATCCTGACAGAATTTTTTTTTTTTTTTGCCATAGTGTTTTTATTGAAGTTTATAACCACGAAAATACAGCTTTATCATTCATCTTTTTCCACTTTCACAGCTGTGTCTCAAGGTTCAGAAAAATGGACAAACAAGACAATAACAACTAAACAAAAAGGAAAGAAAAGTAATAATAATAATGAAAAAATAGAATTAACAAAGCTTTTCTAAATCAAACAAGGCTATTCAATTTGAAATAAATAAAATCAAGGTCAGTTGGTATATATTAAGACAAAATCAAATAATCTGCATTTCTACATGTGTTTTGGGACTGCAGTGTTGGATTGTTTTTTAACATAATCAATGAAGGGTTTCCACATTTTTTCAAAATCATTTTCTTTGCTTCTCTGGATGTATGTTATTTTTTCTAATGGGAGGGTTGACAACATCTGATTTAACCAATGGGTGGTACTGGGTCTGTTAGTGTCTTTCCAATTTTGTATTTGCAATACATTACTTTGCAGACAGCAGACTATGGTCAATGAATTTGCATTCGTTTTTAGTGTAACAATGTTTTTCTGGATATATTGCTAACAGAAACAAGTTGGGGTCTAGTATGATCTGTTTGGAAAGGATCTGCTCAATTATATTTTTAACCTCTTCCCAAAATATTTCCTAACAGATTTTACTATTTTATGTGAAAATGTTGAATTGTTTACTGTCGTAAACGCGCTGAAGTGCCCTCTTGGATTCTGTTTTAGTAGATAAAAGATTGAAAATTGCCTTCTCTGGTGCCCTTCCAGTGGATAACGCATAAAAAAGTGCTCTCTGGATAAACTTGTAGTTCATTCTGTTATGTTAATTATGCAATATAATCCATAATATAGAAATACATATACATAATTTTGTGTTTTCCTTATTTTAAATAATTGATTTCCACCACAATTGATCTCAAAAATATTAACCAGGATGCAGGGAATTAATTGGGGACCCGCAGACCCCCTTCCCACATAGCGGATAGGTCTGGGCCAGATCTGGCGTCAAGCAGGCACTGCTGGCTGACTGCTGGCATGGCAAGTGGTATGTCAACCAGATGTGGACCAGGTCTGGCAATGATGACATTGTATATATGATGGCATGCCACATCTGGCCCGATTGTGGCTTGGTTTATGTGGCCCAGATCTGTCCATGCCACATCTGAGCCGATTAAGGTCGAGCTTGTGATTAAGCTGGCCCATGTGTGGGCCGTCTCTAGTAAACTATATCTGGGCCACTTAAGGGCCGTCCTTCTTGGGCCGAGTGTAAGTGTATTGTGGGCTAGAACCGGGCCAGACCAATTTTGCTATGTGGGTTATTGTTACCACTTCACCAATACATTCAGGTTAACCCTAAACTGAGAGTACCAGGGTTTAAATGGAGGTGCCCTTTTTTTGTTTTCGACTCTGCCCCTCAAACAGCCTGAGTACGCCACTATATAAAAGCATTCCATTTGTATGCCTATTACTTGCTATCAGCTCTCATTGGTTGGGTTTGTTATGTGACACATCCAGCCAGGTCCTGACTTTACTTGGGTAAATGCCATGCTGTGAGCCGTAACTTCAACCTCTTTTGTTATTGACCATTTGTTTGTACCTTGGAACACTTTTCTTGAATATTTGGATCTGCAACTAAGTTTATCAACAATAAAAGTAGTTTATTATGTTCTTTTTAGTAACACTGAACACTTTACTTCTTACCAAGCTAACACCAGTAATTGTTAAATTAGCTAAGAAAGGCCCAAGGCCACAGTCCATTGAATTAGTTTTGTTAGATTTATTGCTGCTTTTGTACCAGTACTGTTCATTACTGTGTTCAGATGGTTTTTTTGCATTACATTTGCATGTCAAAATTCTGTTGTAGAAAACTTTGGAATATATACAGTATGAGCATGTGGAGTTCTTTGGATAGCTTTCAGTCACTGATGCTTTCTCTCTGTACTGTTGTAGTTTTACAAAAGAGTGTACCTAGAGCAAGTAATCCGTCAAAGGCGATATCATTCAAAGGGTAGGTAACCTGACTTCACCTTAAAAGGGGTGCACACACAACTTTAAAGCCAACAGCACATTGCTTTAGCCTTCTTTCAACAGTACTAGAATTTAGGATGAACAGCACTGTACTATGACAACTCAAGTCTGGCCAATTTTTAAAATCCTAACAGATGTTAAAAATGTCAGAGAGCTTACAGATGATGACAAATAATTACAGATTACACAGTTTTGTTTTTAGTGTGTGAAGTGAAACGAAATGGCCCGCACAGCACACACACACACACACACACACACACACACACACACACACACTAATATATACAGCAAACAGGGTCTCCACTCTTGAAACAGGGAATTCCATGAATGCGTTTGTCGTGCTTCTTTCTTCTGTCAGCTTGCTTTCCAGTTGGCTGTAGCTGTTCAACTCATGACAATCCACAGAGTGCAAGCTTGGCTGTCCTCAGGGTTTCCTCCCACACAACAGCATATCTAACCGTAAATATTGACCATGTTTGTGATTTCAAATCGGTGCAGCCCTAATTACTTTCAGGCAGATTTAAGGTAGAGTAAAATCACTCTCAACATACCTCACACTGCAGGAAAATCTGGCAAGATCATCTTAGGGTCCATCAGAAAATCAGGCCTTTGTGGGAGCAGTACCAGGGTTGATTAGCACAGGTGTAAATTGTTGACAGATTGTACTCCTTTGCTCTGCAGTAGCATGCTGGACCTGGCAGAGACATGGAGGCCAAGTTTCAATTTCCAGACTCACACACTCAATGACTTTAAGGTGCATTCCTGCTAAGTCTGTGACGGATTAGGGCTGTCCCACTGACAAATCTTCAAGTGAGTAATGGATCTCCTGCTACATCGGCCTGCTTCATACTACCTACGAATGTAGTAGGCAGTAGGTACTACATACTCGGTTTGAATTTAGTCTGTAGTATGACTGTTCTGTTCGACCTGTTCTGCAGTATGCTGGGCCAGACGTCACTGGATTTCCAGTTTCGAAAAGCGGAAGTAAACAACGGCCAAGCCGATAAAGAAACTGCTTCTTTAGCATCACTTATGATTTTAAAAGTTAGGAAGTGGTTTATATGTTATTTAGTAGTTTTCACAGCACCTAAAAACTGAGTTCCCCCTTAAAAAAAAGAAGAAAAAAGAAAAAGCGGAATGAGCGCTGTGCATTATGGGAAACAGTACGCGAGGCAGACTGGTCCGATGCATACTGTGACATTTTCCCGAATCAGCAGACATCCGGGGAGTTTTGGAATACTGCAGATATTGCTCTGTTTCACATGCTACATACTGAATTTTAGCCAAATCAGTACAGACTGCTAGTACAGTAGGCAGTTTCGAAAGAAGCCTTAGCATAAGGGAATTACCCATAGTTCATAGCATTGTAATGTGAAACATGGATTGCCAGGGGAAGCCGGCTAGCATGGAAGGGTAAACAAATACCGAATGTTGGCATTTAAAATAAAAAGTTTGCCTGTAAGTACAGACATAGAAAACAGCCTGAATCAGCATAAATCTATTTATGGTAAATGGTAAATTGACTTGTACTTATATAGCGCTTTTCTAGTCTTTCTGACTACTCAAAGCGCTTCTACATTACAAGTCACATTCACCCATTCACACACATTCACTCACTGATGGCAGAGGCTGCTATATAGTGAGGGACTTGGGTTCAGTGTTTTGCTCAAGGACACTTCGGCATGTGACTGCCAGAGCTGGGATCACACCGCCAACCTTCCGATTGATAGACGACAGACTCTTCCCACTGAGCCCACACATATACAGTATAATTTTTATATTTATATTTGTATATTTTAAAAGGCAAGAGCTTGGATCATATGACAATCAGTCAGTCGGTCCCTTAAGCGCCTTAAATTTGAGGAAAGAAAAAATTGTGACTTAAAACATCTTAATGCTGCTAAAGTGAGCTACTTGCGTCAAGCAGGTTACATGAGAAGTCACAAAGTGCTGTCCCATTCCTTGTTCAACAGTTTTGAGCCCTTACAGCCTCCTGCCCTCAATCACTTTCCAGGTGACGTCCATTAAGTCAAGAATGGCTCATGGCTTAGGGGTTAGGGAGGACAGCCAGAGGAGCAAGACCAGACTCATGCAAAGGAGATTTAAGTCTCAGTCTCATGCTACAGGGGAAATGGGCCCAACATTGGCCCAACTATCTTGTAATAGGTAGCTAAAATGAATCTGTATGGGGAGAAAACTACCACAAGCAGATTAGCAAAGAGCTTTGCTTTCTCCATGAACATCAGCATGTATCACTCGCTGCTTTCTTGGTTTTGAAGGGAATATGTCAAATGAGAATGTGGGTATGGAATATTTATTTGTTAGCATTTACTGCATTATAAAAGTTACACATTGGCCCACGAACTTTGCAACTTCTCAATATAAAATAGTCTGTAAACACAAGCCTTGGACTTCTATATTATTTTTGAGCAGTTTGAATGTAGTGAACTTCAATTTCTAATCCTGTTAAGTCAACAAATGGAATACTTTTTGTTACATTTTTTGTTGAATAATGCACAGCAGCCAATCTGTTAACTTGAATAACAGCTGTGGCCACCACAGACACACCTTGCATTGTCCCTGCTGATGAAATATCACAGATTGCTATGTTTTGCTCAATATTGAAGACCACAGAGTTTTGAATCATCTGCAGAAAAAAAAACTAGAGCTAAGTATTACATTAACATAACCTGCATGAAATAATAAGATAAAAAGTTCATCTTTGAATGTCAGATTAAACCACAGAGCAGAAACAATGTCAGGATTTGCTCGTCAAAGTCTCCCTGAAGTGAAACATGTGAATCCTGGACATGTGTGAGAGATGAAGATGACTCATCAGTCCAGGAGGTACAAAGTCAGAGAACAAAGATTTGTGAGATTAAAAGTTTAGTATTTTAATAGAGGATCAGACACATTATGTCCCAGCATCACCATAATCCTCCTTCACACCACCCTCTCTTGCTTCATCCTCAATCTTCCTCAAACAGATGTTAGACTTTAAAACACAATCACCCTCCCACAGAACGTCTTCAACCTCTTCAATATGTCAGGGATTACTTGTGTGTTCCTTGGCCTGGCTTGTCAGTAATTGTTATCTAATTGTATTTGAGCAATGAAGGAACAACTTGTATAAATACCATGTATCTCTTCATCTTCATCTACTTCAGTCCACCCAACCACAGGACGACCATCAACACCCTGCAGATGGAGAGTATAAGCCACTGAAGGTCACTGCTGAAAAGAGCAGTAGTTCTGTTGGATGAAAGCATAATCATGGCCAGCTGACTGGAAGGGAAAAGTGTGGACCTGAACACACAACCTCAGGGTCTTGTGTATGTGTGGCCAGGCTAAAAACTTATAAAGTTAAAAGCAATCATTATATAAAAGTTGCCAACAACGCCAACGGTTAAAAACTGTGAGCCTAGGACTCGTGAAAATACTCAGGTTCTTAAAAAATCAGGTGGAGCAGAGTTTAAAATCAGCCAGAAAAAAGTAAAACGAAACAGGACTGTAGTATCCTTGAGAGACGGTGTGAACTAGAAGCAAGACAAGAAGTATGGGTGCACTATACGGCGTGCCATAGGGACGAGGGATCCTGCAACTACAGGAGTGTCGACGGAGCAGTGAGTATCCGCCAACGGCATCTCACGAAAGCCTGGGTCATAGTCGACGAACTCCGACCCAGGAAAAATGTCAGTATCCTGATTCGAGTGTAGGCGGCACCGTAATATATTTGAGAGTTGGAGACACAAAAATCCCTGCGTGACTAAGGAACAGATCACTCGTTCAGGTTGTTCTGTTTCCTTAGGACTTTACGAAGGGTCGACGTGTGGCAGCAGTATTGAAGAACACCCGAAGTGAAGAGACGTGGAAGGAGTGCTCCACGTCTGACTTGGACTTTTTATTTTTGCCTTGTTAAATATCAATCATTCAATCTTTATTTGTATAGCGCCAAATCACAACAAACGTTATCTCAAGACGCTTTTACAAACATAGGAGATCTAGACCACTCTATGTCAAATTATTAACAGAGACCTAACTTCAAGACAGGATAAGACTCAGCCTGACCCCACCTTAATCCATCATGAGCATTGCACATCGCAGTATTTAGCTAGTTACTGAAAAATAGTGCGACTAGTGTAGGGTGGTAGGATAATTCGGATCGCTGTGGAGAGTCCGGTAAGAACTCTGGCTTCGCTTTATCAGAGATACTTCCAATGACCAGGCAGAGTTTCAGGAGAAGTGTCCTTTATTTGTTGATAGGTGAGTTTAGTGCGAGTGTGGTTTCTGCAAACATAAACAATACATGTCAAACGTACTATTCTACAAACGTGAAACAGAAATGTACGAAGACAATACTTTAACCTCAGATAATTAGGACAACTAAAACAACTTACTGTCAAAGGACGCACACAGCTGAAATAAGGAACACTAAACTATAAAATCTTATCAACTGAGAACTAATGAATAAACTCTGTCATCCATGCAACAGGCAGGCTGGTGTGAAATGTCTCTGCAGCTCCCTCTGCCGTCCACCGATTGGCTGATCGCTCTCCACCCTCTTAAAGTGACAGGCAGCAGGCAGCCTTTTCCACAGTTACAGTGGCGAGGAAAACTTCCTTTAACAGGCAGAAACCTCGAGCAGAACCAGACTCATGTTAGACAGCCATCATACCTCGACCGATTTGGTAAGAGAGAGAGGTGATAGTGATGAGATGAGTAGTAGAAGCTGTTGCTGCTGGAGTCCAGCACGTCCGTATCAGCTGGGGTCCGGAACGTCCACAGCAGGAGGATGCCTATGGCAGCTCAGAGGAACCTACGAGACACTGGAGCTCAGGGACTCCAGAAAGGTCTATGGTTAGTAACTTTAATGGGACAGGCAGAGTTAAAGTAAGTGATGAAGGGGTTGGGGGGAAGGGGGTGAGCTAGGATCCCAGTGTGTCAGTGCGCCAGTAACCCCAACAGTCTCGGCCTATAGCAGCATAACAAAAGCTGGTCGAAGCCTGAGCCAGCTCTAACTATAAGCTTTATCAAAAAGGAAAGTTTTAAGCCTACTCTTAAAAGTGGAGAGGGTGTCTGCCTCCCGGACCCTGAATAGTATTTTATTGTCTCTCTTACATCTGTCGCCTGTTTTTATAATCTATTTATTGTTAATAAATAAGATTACTGTTCATTCTAGTTTTTTTCTGTCTGATTTTAAACTCTGCTCCCCCTGATTTTTTAAGAATCTGAATATTTTAATGAGTCCTAGGCTCACAGTTTTTAACCCTAGGTGGCATTGTTGGCAACTTTTATATAATCAGTGCTTTTAACTTTATATGTATTTAGCCTGGCCACATATGAGTAACCACCCACAGTGCTGCTAAAACAGACCACCGGACTTAAAGAGGATGTTGTATCTTGACCGCCCGTTATGTGTAGATGCAGAAGGAATCTTCGTGACACTGGCTTGCTTGCATAGTAATACGTTTATTACAAGAAAACAATACCAGTATCGAACAAGCACCCGGAATGCTTGGGAGAACAGCTCTGCAAATCTGCTGACTCCCAGAATGCTGTTGACCAGCACCTTTTATAGGTCTTTGAGCCAATGACATAGCCTACTGCAAAGCCCAAACTTGTCTTGATCTCTAGTTATTTACTATACCCTCCTGGGCTCTGCTAGCCTAATGGTTACAAACCTTGTCCATGCATGTCACTAAATTGGAAGGGGGTCTCAAACAAATTCCTTGAAAGTCTGGGGCAACATAGGTTTCTCTTTGACTTGTTTTACATCAGTTACTTATTAACTATCAGATACTTCAAGGACATTCTGCATCAAACACCACCACCCCTCCTCTCTTTAAGTACAAATCAAACAAAGTTAGATTGTCATTAAGCCATAATGGTGTACAAGTATGGCAGTTGTCTTGTTCCTACAACAGAATGCTTTGGAGCTGCAACATGTCAGTTGGGTGATTTAAACAAGAGGCGGGCAGGTGGGTGGTTTTGGAAAAGTCAACGATTCAACTTGTGTTTTCTTATTCTTTGTATTTTTTGCAGGTTTGCAACCACAAAGAAATAAAAGCATCTCACTCTGAGGGATGAACTTCTAAAATTCATCACAATAATGGGCTATGATTCATGCATTTCAGATCGAAGCTCCAAATTGGCATAAGTGACAATGGAGACAACGTCCCTGGAGTGTACACGTTGTCCAGACAGACAGATATGTGTGAGAATGGACATTAATGAGCTTATTTCATTCAGCAGATCCTCCATCCATGGCTCCAATTTTCATTCATTCAGCTATTCACTTTCTCCTTTAGGACTGCATGTAAAGTTGAATGTCCTCATTTTCTCCATAAATACAGTTAATGCCCAGAGATATTTGGTGCATTTATGTAAGGATGTTTGTGTATGTCCAATCATAGATTTATGACATTATGTTGGGAGTCTAACACGCTTTGCAGAATCTCTTTGGAAAATTATTGAGCTAATGTTACCTGAAGACAAATGGTTAGTTGTTGGTGTTCTCTTCATTTCAACATGACACTCTTCAGAAACACATCTTTGCTTTTGTCACTCCATCTCCGTTTCCTCAACACCCATGGTTCTCTTTTGGCTTGATCATGCTTTCTTCCTCAGCACCTGTTTTTTCTATTACGGAGAGGGATGAGACAGTTTTCAAGTTCTGGGTCTATCATGGGAACCAAACCCCAATTTTTCAGAAGGACCATTAAATCACATCGAGAGGTCAAAGACAGAAACTTGGGTTGAGGAATACTTGGTAAAACAGGGCGATAAAAAGGAACGCAAAGGACTGCAAATGTCAAAATTGAAAATGTCAGGTCTGCTGATGTTCATACAGAAAAGAATTATTTGGTTTCCCTAATAGCAAAAGTCTTTCATCGGTATGCTCTGATTAGCTTAACTTGGAGAGTGTTCTTGTATCAACAGGGCTTACTCAAAGAAAATGAGAGTAACTCTGAATAAAGACTCCATACCACAAATTAGTCGACTTGTTGTGATGACTTTTCTCAAAACCCATTGAGTAACTGATGATAATATTGCCTCTGGGAGCTACAGCCAACTCTTTGGGGCTTTTAGTGAAGCAATGGCAGGCTTTTGGTGAAGAGATATTTTTCTCAGTGTTGCCTGAGTTTACCTTCAAATGTTAACCTAATGAGACTTATTAGTCTGCTCCAAGGCTGAAGTTAAGGCCTTCAGTGACTGGAGTCCTCAAAGACAAAGGAAATGATAGTAGATTTCCGAAGATCCAGGCACTGCCATCAGCTAGTTAACATTCGAGGGTGGTGCCAACCTACAAATATCTAGGTGTACACCTGGACAACAAGTTGGACTAGTCCCTTAACACAGATGCACTCTACTGGAAGGGGTAGAGCCACCTCTTTATCTTAAGGAGGCTCAGATCCTTAGACATCTGCAGAAAGATACTGCAGATGTTTTATCAGTCTGTGGTGGCAAGTGTGTTATTCTATGCTGCAGTCTGCTGGGGAAGCAGTATAAAACACAATGATGCGAGGCAACTGGACAAACTAGTGGAAAAAGCTGGCACTGTGATTGGAACCAGGTTGGACTCACTGAGGACTGTGGTGGAGAGATGCACACAGAAGAAGCTAGAGGCCATTCTAAATTACACAGATCATCCAACTTCACAACTTCTTTGTGGACCAGAGAAACAGCAGCAGCGGACGGCTCATCTCTCTGCTCTGCAGGACTGAGAGAGACAGAAAATCATTCATCCCTGCAGCCATTAGGCTTCATAACTCTCTAGCCAATGGGAGATGAGCTGACAGACACCTGAATTACTTGTTTTATGTGATTTTTATAATTGTATCTGCCAGACACCTGAATTTCCCATTTTGGGGATTAATAAAGTACATTCTATTCTATTCTATTCTATTCTATACTATTCTAACCCTGTACACTTGTAAACAGAAGTTCGATTTGGGTCTTGAGGAGTTTGGGTCTTTATTTTATTTTATTTAGTTTTTTAAGTATCTTTTTATGGAGCGATTATGTTACATACATTCCAGGTATACATTGAGGTCTCATTTGTGACTTGGTTGAATGATGCTTTGATTTTACAAATGTGATTGTAAAGCAAAACAAATAAGAACCACTCAGATAAATACCACTCAAAGTGGGAAAAATGTCTCCTTTATATTAACAGCCCGTAAGGGAAAACATTAGGAGGTAGTAGCCCCTAACTTTTGTCTTTCTCTTTGTATTTAAGTGTTAAAAACCAATACAGCCACCCCGTACCCGCTTTTTTATTTTATTTATGTATTTATTTAAATTTTCTTTAATATGTGTAAATATACATATACATGTGCGTATGTGCATAATTTTGGATTTGTGTATGGTATGATATGTTTCTCTCAGACGAGTCGTTATGTTCACTGTTTTTGCTGTAAATAATCCGTCAAATGTATGTATTTTGGCTGGATTTGTTTTGTGTGTTGTTTTTTGTTGTTGTTGTTAGTTTGTTCTGCTCTGTCGTTTGTTTTGGTTTTTTTTTTTAATTTAATCTTATTGTCATTATCTGTGTGTCTTTATTTGAATGTTTGTAAAAACAAATACATTTCAAATCATAAACAAAATTAATAATAAGAACCAATTACTGCTTGAAGCAAAAATATTACATTATATCATATAACAGAACAATAACCAAAAGGAAGGAAAGGGAGATTAGTATGAATGGAGTCTGAGAATGGAGAGAGAAGTTCAGAAATAAAAAAGGTTCCGACAATACACAAACACATGTATTATGTTAACAGAAGAAAAATGTATATACACTTATTTCCCATAACTGTGAAGATAAATAAGAGCAAAAGTAGATACAATAATATTAATTAATCAATGTAAAATAATTTAATATATATATAATTCTAATTACATAATTGAATAAATACAATTAATAACTAAATACAATAATAACAAATAAAATAAGATAAGTCAACTCCCAATCCACACAATAGACACTCGACCTCCATCTCCTTTATTGTATCACGCTGCCATGATGTCAAATTGGCAGGCTCCATCATGAGTCGGGCTGCTATGATGTCACGCTACAAAGGGTATGATTGGCGGGTTGAGTATGTGAACGCCAGATTAGAACAGGCCACACCCAGTGTAAACAGATATTCAATGGGGAAGATTTTTTAATCAGGATATTAAAAAAGTGATCATGGAAACCTACCTGTTGGCAGAAGAACACACACTGCATTCATGTGTGCGGGAATAATTAGAAAAATTTGTTTTGGACTGTGAATATCTGAGAAAGGGTGTGCTGTCAACAGATGGTTTACATCTTCCAAGTCACTGTGACAGCTCCATCTTCATCCTGCTTCTCCACTCAAGTCCCCCAGAACAGATTTAAAGTTGCCAGTTATTGTGTAATGTAACGGTTGATTCTGCTCCATTATATTCTATCAGAGTTTCCTAAGATCATACTTATCTGAATCACCTCTTCATCATCACCTGCACCTACATTAACTCCAGTTTTACTCATTTCTTCTCTCTCCCTCTTTGGCGACTGAATCCACCCGTGAAAACAAGAAAAGTTAGGTTGGATACAAATTCTGCCATTTCCTAAGAAAAATTACAACACAGTTGGACGTTTGCAAAATTTTTCGGCTCAGCTTTTAAATCTTAGCAAAATAAGGTCACAGAGCGAGTAACCTAAGCTTTGCAGTATTAAGAAAACTGTACAAGCATTGGTGAACACTAATGTGAACCTAGGTTTGGAAAGTCAGTGGGTTCATCTCACCGAAAGTTATGTGTTTGGAGCCGAACCGTTTGCATTTCCTAAAAGTAATAAAGAGATCACTGGGAGAGACATACTTTAGCATTTCCTTATTTTTTTTTGACAGTCTCTATAAAAATACAGATGTTTGGTTGGAAAATCCACAGTAAGTTGTTTGTACTTATTTTAGTCCTGGTTCCTGTTTGTTGCCTTGATCTATGTGAACAGATTCTGCACAACAATGAAGATTTAATAGGTGCAGGACTAGGCTCTGGTTTGTGTTTGTTGGAAAGTATTATTATCTGGCATTGTTTGTGTAAAGGAAAACAGTTCGTGTGAAAAACAGATTGCAATCCACAGTAACGCAATCCCTGAACCCATCAACAATCATTTATGATGATTTAGTTTGTGTGACAGACATCTGCATTCAAGCGCAGCTAAAAAAAATCAGCTCTTAGCTGTCTTTTCTCCACACCAGTCCATGCTATCTATCTTTGGACTATCCGAGGAAGCCGGAGTACCTGGAGGGAGCTTATGCATGCAAGGGGAGGACATGCAAACTCCACACAGAGAGGCCCCAGCAGGGATTCCAACCAGGAACCCTCTTGCTGACTGTAAACAATAACAAAGCAAAGAAAAAAAAGTCTTGACCAGAAGTCGCTCATTGCTAACCGCTGGATACGCCAGAAAGCCTTGGAAAGTTGGCCATCGCTCCCGGGGACTATTTTGACGTCAAACGATAGACAATAGGTCTAAACTTTGGAGTAGTATGGATGTTTCAAACATTTTTGAAATGTCTTTAGTTTCCTGCAAAAAAAAACCCAGTATGTTTGGAAAGCAAAGGAGGTAGTATGCATTGCCAAAATACAACCCTGAAATACATCAGCTATCACAGAAGACAATCTGGCCTTTATTAATTTCTATCTGCAAATGAGCAGATTACATTCTGTTTGCAGTCGCTTAACTTCTGCTCAATTCTCCCGTTTTCCGTAGCCAAGCCCACTGACAAACACAGACCAGCACACAGACAAGCAAGTCTTGGCTGGGACATCTACTGGCTTTTTAGAAGCCCTGAAATATATCAGCTGCTAAACCTACAGGCTTAATCCTCTTCAGACAATAGCCAAGTGGTTCAAAGACTGAACTTTGAATGATATGGTGTTGGGTCAGGCAAAGAAAGAGAAAGAAAAGGCTAAGCTTTTAAATTATTCCCCAGTAGTAACGCCAAAAACAAATCCCCAAATGCATTAAAACATTTGCTCGGTTTGAATGAGTCGGCTTGGTGAATCCACCTATAGCAGGGCGTCGTAGTAGGGGGAAAAGTGGGACTGACTACCTAGGGCCCAAGTGGGGATGGGGGCCCTTAATGGGCCTGAAATAAAATGTGTTTTCTACTACGCTTTTCTTTTCTTTTGTTATAACTGCGATAAGATAACTAAAATTGTCTGAATAAATAAACAAACATTCAGAATTCCTTTCTGGAATTTTTTTCTGACTCCATGAGATGTGCGTCTCATGCCGAAAGTGGGGAATTGTCATATTTTCAGAGTTATTTTTATTGTTATTCAACAAGTGGCTTCAAATAATCTTGTTCAAAGAGATGGACAGTCTGAAGGTCAATATTGTTCAGTTAAATTTGGAGAAATTGTAAAGAAAATAATATTGATATGTAGCTTAGATTTGAGTCAGTTAACCAGGATAGTTTTAAGCATATATTTTTGTTTAATGCAAATAAACAATTATTATATCAGCAATGTTATATTTTGTAGGGTTGGCTGTGGTGATGGGGCCCACTGAGATATCTTTTCAGGGGGCCCAGAATTCCTGTCACTAAGAGGTAACTTGCAATAAAAAAAAAAAAAACATGGAAAAAGAGGGGTAACTGAGTAAAAAAAAAACATTTTAGCTGCAGGTTCTTCCAGTGCACAGCAGATCAACATGCAAAAATGTCAAATTTGTCCACAGGCAAGCATTCAACATAAATGGAGAGTAAAACTTCCAACTAGAGTGAAGAACGAGCTTCTCTTCACTTGGGCTTAACTTAAGCTTATCATTAAAACAAAGAACCGCATGGTACTAAATTAAAATTGTCATTCCAGGAAACTTCCTGGCAAATCATTATGAAATCCCAGGCACCCATCTGGCTGACAAGAACTCCAGCAGCAGTAACTGTTCATCCAGTTCTGTTACTGTAAACACAACATTGGTTGAAGGTCGACAGAAAAATGACACGGACGGTTGTGATCTCATTGTTATTGCTGTATGCTGTTTCACGGTAGGTTCCCGCATCAGGGAGACGCTGCCTGTTCTGGTGATGTAAGAAAATATTTAAGCACCGCAGTGAAAGACCCAAGGAGGAGTTCCTGATATTCAACCCACAGCTTCCCACAATCCCACTGGGTATCAGTGACAGCGAGGAGCCCGTCATTGTGGGAATGCCGGTATGTACAGTAATTGAACAGAGACTGGTGAGTAAGTCCCGGTGGGACTCAAAGGATCTCAGTGTTGGTAAGGATTTCACCTGGCTCATAAATCTAACAATTTAAATTGATAATAGATGACTGTTTTACTTTTCTTCATCTGGACTTCTGGAAAAGAATAAATGGAGTGTAATGAGTGTTCTCCAAAGCAAGTACGCACATCTGTTTTGAGGAATATTTGATGATTAAAGTTCCTGAAACTTGGAACTGACCTTGACACCAGGAAATCTTTAAAATGTACTTTCTTTGACCTGCTGGTAGTATTTCAATTTAATTTGTTGTATCATCTTTGAAGATTTTTATTTTTTTTTGAGATCACAAATTTAAGAAATAAAAAACCACTAAGTTTTTGCAATGTAATTCTATTCTCTTTTTCCTTATATACTACATTTTCAATTACATATTTCTGTAATGTTAACTCCAAGATGTTTTCTTTTTTTACTGCTCTACAATTTAACAGTACTTAAATTTTATAACAGAAGTCTTGCATTAAAAAAAAAAATTACAATTCATAGTTTCAGTCAGGTGACCAGCACGGAAGCCTGGAGGGCAAAAAAGAGCCTCTTAAAATGATGGCTTCCATTGAACGCTCTATGGAGCTGCAGCACAGACTTGTCACATGTCCATCTCTTCAGAATAAGGCATATTTATGTATATCATGTAAGAAGTCTTTGCCAGAACTTCCAGTGGTGATGTTTACATTCATGCAAACAAGAATACTTCCCTTTATACCCAGCGCCAGGATGAAAGCCTAAAAAAGTACAGACAGCTAAATGTATTTTTGATCCGGTCGGGTCAGTAAAGCTGCAGTTTGAGGGGTGGAGGGTGAGAAGATCTTCGTCATCAGAGCAAAGGTGACTGATATCATTCATGCAGATTTGTAAAACTGTCTTCCTCCTAAAAGTTCACTGTCAAGCCTCGACACTAAATGTGAACCTTCTCCTCAACTAACCTAAAACCACTTTATCAACAAAATGTCTGTCTGGTTGGTTAAACAGCCACGTTATTAGTAAGCTAGCGTTAGCCGGTGTGCGAGCGGTGTCAACAAGTTACCTCTGGAGTTGTTTACATTGGTCCATGCGCACTGACCATGTCAGAACAGTGTTGCCAGCGACTTTGTCGCTATCTATAACGAGTTTTCAGACCCCTCTAGCGACTCTTTTTCAAAAAAGCGGCTAGCGACAAATCTAGCGACTTTTTCTGGTGTTAAATGGAGACTTTTGGTGACTGACGTGAAAGCATGTATCGTTCTTACTCTTCTCAACGAGCAGTGGATGCTGCTGTGAGTCCCTCCAGCTGCATTCAGAGCAGAAGCTGTTCACCCCTCAGCATCCAGACTGTTAATGTATCACGCATGTACGAAGAAACTGCTGGCTGATCCATTTAGATTGTTAATTTAGATTGTATACAATAACTGTCTTGAAAATTATATTGTTGATAAATTTAATGTTTTACTTTGGGTGTTTTTGGCTCCTAAGTGTAGTTATTAACATTTTTAGGGTGTTTCTTAACCTCTTTTTGTCTCTCCCTCGACGTTACACGCCTCTCCTACAGCGTCTATTACAATTCAGATTATGCAAATAAGGCGACGACGTCATTTAGCAACTTCTAGCTACTTTTAGGACAGCCAATAGCTACTTTCCTCACTGAAGAATTGCCAACAGTGTGTCAGAACGAGTACTGCATTGACTAAACATGCATTCACTAAAATAGTCTGTGTTTACTTCAACTTACCATTGATGAAGTGTTCGCTCAAATACTAGAGTTTGATTGTTGTTGTTTCCCTCACCAGGGACAGCGGCATGTTTAATATCATGATTCCACTATCTCTGTTTCTCTGATTATCTTTCTTAGATGAGATTCTTAACCCTAGAACACTATCGCTAAAATTAGTAACACCATCACTAACGCCGGGTGTTTTTTACCCAATAATAATAAAAAGTAATTGTCATCAAAATATATCAAAATATGACAATACATGACAAATTAGAGAAGTGTTCTTTCATTATCATGGGGGGACCCTATAAAAATCTTCCAAAAATACAGAAAATTTTGGAATTCAGGACAAAAATTTTTTAAAACAATAAATGATGAAACTGGAAAATTGGTGTTCGGTCCACCCATTCCTGGGACATTTGAGGCTTCTCTGGTGAAGGCACAGTCTCCTTGACACACAAACAGCTTCAGGAGACAGAAACAAAAAATAACTATTGCCAGATGAAAATCACCCAAACAGGTGCCTGTAGGAAAAAACGGGTTTTGGAGTAGGGAAAAACCCACGCCTTCAAAGACGTCAAAGATGATGCTGAAGCTACCCAGGGACCCAGGACACTCAGAAAAACACAACATAATGAAAATCATATAAATGTGTTTGCTCGGGTGAAAATCAGCCGGCGATAGTGTTCTAGGGTTAAGAAGCATAACCCGGGCTTGTCTCCTCCTCAGCTTGCATATATAGTTAATCAACAACTATCAAGCATTTAAAAAAAAATTTAAACACATAGTTGGCAGCAGAGTCATGTCATTTCCCCGTAGCCTGTAGCAGTAGCAAGCCTTTTTTGCCCTTCAGGGAGACAGTTCCATAAAGGTGTGACGTCACATGAATAAATTCAGTATCAAATATAATCAAGTCTAAGAATTTTAGATGGTAAAACATTACATCTACTGTATAGTCCTTATTCCCATGCTGCAATATAAATGTTTGTAATTGATGCTTTCAGTAGCTACAGTGAAAGCAGACAATGATGTAAAAGGAGATCATCATCTCTTTGGACCATCCTGTGGTAACTGATACAGGTTGATCGATGACTCACCGACTGAGAGTGATAGTGAGTCACTGAGATCGACCCTCTGTATCCTCCTGGACACACGTTGTATTTAATAAATCAAACTATTCATTTATGAACGTCAAATTCCTTTTTATTGGGATGAATTTCAGCTTTTATAAATAAAATATTAGTGTATTATAATGATAGGTTATTAATCTTAATCCATACCAGACAGTACCCGGCTCAACCCTCAGCAGATGGCAGAATGTATCTAATAAAACACATCTATGTAATCATGTATATCACAGTGAGTCATTCACAAGCACACACAGAGTGAGTCATCCGTCACTCTCACTTACTCCACTTCTATGTCTCCCTGCCGCTCTCATCTTTCATTTGCATTGCAGAGCATGCTCCGTCACAGTGTGACTCAACAAGCTGAGAAATGCTGCCATACCACGCCACCACCAGGTGATAGGGAGCTGTGTTCAATGATAGGAGATACATAATGACAACAAACCCCTTCCCCCCCAATCAGTATGAACAATACAGTAACTACGTGCTCAAAGCCAACTTGAGTTCTCAGCAACAACATTTTAGGTCTTGTTTGTGAAGGATGTGTCAGCAACTCCTCATATGATCTATCCAAGGTGATAGGGGGGTCAAATCATCTTTTCTCATGACCTTTGATATTGAAATATTGCAAAAAAAAATAGTATGACATCAGTGCCAAAGTTAACTCTTTAGGCAAAAATAGAAATCCTGCATATCTGATGAGGGCTTCAGCGTGCTGAATCAGAGATGCAGCCGGAATGCAACAGAGCCAATCCAGTGGAAGTAAACTCATTGACTAGAATAGAAACCATTCTGATCTGGTGCTGTGATGGATTGGAGACTGACCAGACACCGATCTGGTGGAATTTGATCGTTAGTGTCACCTATAGACTGTATAAAATGTGGTGTAGGATCCGTGACGTCACCTATCTGTTTCTGAAGCGCTGTTTTGAGGCCAATCGTCGGCGGGAGCTATATTGCTGCTGTCAAGTGATTGTGACGTAAAGAGGCGGGCTTTGAGCCTCCTTACCAACAGCTACAGTGTTCCCGCAGTCAGCTGTGCCTCTCATTGGAAGACTCGTAATCTCAATATCTTCGAAATTGCTGTGTTAGAAAAAAATTCACTCCCCTACAGTGTGTGCCAATCAAGAAATGAGCTATCCAGACTACACTTGTCATTTGTGCCAGGCTGTAAACATGTTTATTAATGCTGTAAAGATCGGCTTTTTTGAATTGGTGTGTATGTGGTTTCCGGAGCCAGCCACAAGTGGATCCTCAATGAACTGAAGTTTTTAGCACTTCCACATTGGACACCGTATTTTTAGACCGGAGGTTGCCACTTGGTATCACCTCTTCATCACCAAGCAATAAAAAAAAAGAAGGGGCTAGAGGAAAAACTAACCACACTAGCTTTTTGAGGGTTCAGGTCTAGAGCTGCTGCCAATGCTGTCACATGATTTCTATCAATTGGTATTTCATGTTTTCTTGTACAATTGTATTAAACGAAAGCAATTATGGAGCATCCAGATAATTTAAAAGCAGAGTTAACAGTCAAGGGAGGCAGGAGTGCCACAGGGCAGTAGACTTAGCCTAGCAAAATTAAGTGTTGGTGAGAAGCACTCACAAACCCTTAAATACAGCACAGATAAAATAATACATTTTTAAAAAGTGTTCATACACAGACTCAATCAGGATAAGTTAACAGTTTCACATTCGCATCATAAAGTAATAACAGGCTATCAAACATATGACATACAGTCCCTGTTATTAGCCCTTGACACCGATGTGTAGCACTGCCAGCTATCCTCTCGGTCGCCCGCAATTATCCTCCTTTTTTCCTCTCTGTGAGCGGTTTTAGTTTTAGAGTTGGCTTCAGATTTCACTTTTAAGGTTGCTGATGCAGTTGTAGTTAAATACTTCAGATCCTCGACCTTCATAACTGCACTTGCTAATGTTGTTAAAGGCGATGTCAGCGCTATCTCCTGTTTTTTCCTTTCATACCATGTTACGTTTTGATTGGTGTGAAGCCAAAGGGCTGCTGCTGGCTTCCCTTGCCTTAATCCTGACGAATCACAGCTTGGCAGTGGCACAGCTATAGCCTCATGATATTTGTGAATTCTCAATATTGCTTTCCCTTAGATATGCTAACTTCACCTGACTTCCTCTAGGACATGGCAGAAGTAAAGTAATGCAGCCACTGTATTTTCACCACACCATCTACCACATGAGAGGGACGCTGTTTCAATCAGTGTAAAATGAGAAACAAGGAAGACCAGAGATGGCAGCAATAGCAAAGAAGTTTTCTAAAAACTAAACAAACAAACAAACAAACCTAACAGGCGTTCTGAAGGGGAATGCCTGATAAACAGGCCCCCTCCTTAAGGTCTGGGAGCTGTTTCAATTGGACTGAGCTCAGCCAACACCTACTTGGAACCATCCAGAACTCTTTCCCTGCTTCACATCCACACACACACACGCACGCACGCACGCACGCACGCACGCACGCACGCACGCACACATACACATACATACACATACATACACACATGCAGACACACACACAAAATAACATCATACCAACATACCACACATATTGTGTCTTTGTCTTTTGTCTAATAGAATAAAAAATGAAAAATAATTTGTGTATTGAAGCGACACCCACAGTCTGAAAACATGGGGGAAGCCTTTCTCTAGGCCAGCATGAGAGAGCAATACTAGTTACAACTATGTTATAGTGTATTGTCAATCATTCAGTTGCCTTTTTATGTAATCTGTTAATAAATCTCAATGTAAAGGCACATTATGTCATACATGACACAAATCCTTCATGTAGTCCTCTTTTACTGCTTCTATATCCTACATGTGGCTGTGAAAATAAATGACTAGATCTAAGACAGTATAAAGTGTGCAGTTACATTTGAGGGGTGGACTGCATGTGTGTGGGAGAGAAGAAAGCTTTAGGTTAATCTGTATTTAAACTCTGCCGCCATGCAGGAATGTAAATTCACCAGCAGTACAAGATTAATGGAAAGTGGTTAAAACAGCTCTTAATTAGCATAACATTGCAATAAACACTGAGTCCCAGTTAAACAACCCCCAACCCGTCGATTATACAACCACAGATGTGGGGAAGCACAGCAGGAGCCAACATAAACTGTATGGCAGCAGAGAGAGAGAGAGAGAGAGAGAGAGAGAGAGAGAGAGAGAGAGAGAGAGATAGAGAGAGAGAGAGAGAGAGAGAGAGAGAGAGAGAGAGAGAGAGCACAGTGACAAACTTCACAAACACTGTCATCATTTGAGCTCATTTCCTTTCTGTTCTTGAGATGTAAACTTAAATCAGTCATGACTGTATCTGCACTAATAAACAAAATCTGTTTATTCACATTAGATCATATGCATTAAAGAATTTATATCAGGATCAGCCAGTTGGCCTGACTGACAACACAATGAAAAACATCCTCTGAAAGCTGGTTAAAAGTCTGAGGTATTTATGCATGGGATTTATCTACATTTGAACCTGATGGATGAGTGTCAATGTAAATCTGTGGATCCAGACCAGATTGTTGTGAGCTGAGAGTGTGGCTTACAGCTGTTGGCCTGCTTAACATTAGAACAACATAAAGCCAGGGTTGAAATATTGGCACTATTACATAGGCTACTCTGTGTAATACTGAGTTGTGTCTATTGAAGAAAAAATATTTATATACATACAGTGGTGGTGGAATTTTTTTTTCGCACACCCTTAAAATTTTACGCAATCTCAAATATTGTCATGAAATATTTGTGAAAAAAACTTTTTTGTGTTTCAAGCATTAGGCAGACATAAACAAATACAAATTATATATGTTTTTGTTTATTGTTTACAAGAAAAACTAACAAAACTAAATTCTTGACAGTTTCAAATATATCAGTTCTCAAAATTGTCGGTATCAAAGTCAACAAATAACAGAGAATGGGTTCAAAACTGAACAAAAAAATAAATAAACCTGTCTGTGACTGTACTAAAAGATTGCATTTGAAGACTGAGAGTGATTCTCAATGCAATATTTCACAAATGCATGGGGTGTCCAAAAACTTAAGCTGGGCAATAACTTAAAAACATCCTCTAGAATTTCTTGTAAAACTATGCTCACAAAAGATTCTCATCTTCAGACGATGAATTACTTGAATGTAACAACTGTTATAACTTAAATGTAGACCTGCCTGTGAGAAATAGCTCTTCCCTGATTCAGCATTGCCCACTATGACAAGCTAAGCGAATGAGCAAAGTTTAATGAGCGCAGACATTATCCCTGACATTTTGAATCTACGTCGGACTATCTTTCCGTAAAATTCAACAAGTCAAAATGTTTATGTACATAGGCTCTTAAATGCTGTGGTGACGCCTAGCTGACAGCTAGCAGAGTTAGCTAGGAGTCCACCTGTCACTCAAAGTGACCCTGCAAAAAGTCAGCCTTAAAAGGATATTTCAGTTTTATTGAACTGCCGTTGGCTGCACGTGGTGCTGTTGCAACAGTGGTGCTGTTGCCTCACAGCTAGAAGGTTCCTGGTTCGATTCCCCCGGAATAGGCTAGGTGCCTTCCTGTGTGGAATTTGCATATTCTCCCTGTGCATGCGTGGGTTCTCCCCGGGTACTCCAGCTTCCTCCCACAGTCCAAAAACATGCTCACCAGGTTGATTGGTCACTTTAAAATTGCATGTAAGTGTGAGTGTGTGTGTGTGAATGGTTGTCTGTCTCTCTGTGTTAGCCCTGTGATAGGTTGGCGACCTGTCCAGGGTGTACCCTGCCTTCCGCCCAAAGCCAGCTGGGATAGGCTCCACCCCCCCGTGACCTCTAATGGGATAAGCGGTCAAGATAATGGATGGATGGATGGATGAACTGGGGTTGTATGAGGTACTTGTCAATAGTGAGTTAGCCACAGGGGATGCAGGTCAGCTGAGGTGGCAGCAGGTGGAGGAACACGTTTCCACTGCGTGCATGAATTGCACCAAAAACAAGTGGCTTTCTAACAGCAAAGTAATACGCTGATCATTTTTTAAACATGGTGTTCAACTGAGTTTCCCCCAAAAAAGGAATTTGTACTGTATGTGTTGACATCTTTACTATCATCCTTGATAAACACGTCAGTGAGTTTCTGCGCTGGAATATTTAAAAGTTTCTTTCTGCTCCTCAAAAATTTCAGAAGTCATTCCAACAAGAAGGTTCTGTCCGTTACACCCATCGGTGAATTTATGTATTTATCAACTTGAGATGTGTCATGATTTCTGTAAACTGTTTCCCACCAGATAATCTGTCAAACTGGTATGTTTTTTTTTCTGTTCTACTGAAGTGTTTTTACCCACAGGACTGCAGCTGACTGGAGGTTGTGCAACAAACAGTTGTGCATGATGAAAGCATATGAGAGATATATGAACTGATGAATTTGGCTGCGACTCACACACCAATCAGAACAGAAGATTTAAACAGATGATAGTGTACACTCTTGACAGAGAGAAAACTAACTTTTTAAACGTATCAAGCTGCTTTTATCTAAACCGTTGATGTTTCATTAGACATGACTCAGCTATTTGGATGGGTTGCAACGGTTACGATCTAACAAATGAATTAATGGGTGTGCTACCGCCTTGTTCACCAAAGAGAGGTCAAAGCAGCCCTTAATATTTCATTACCCCAGGAGAGCACTTCACCACTGTTTCTCTTTAGATAGCCTACGCTGATGTCTGCGGTCCAATCACTCATCATGTCCACACTTAATATGCCCTGACAGATGAATGCAAGCAAATCATACCCACATATATCAAACATATTTAGTAAAGCAAATGATGAGTGATATAAATTAAACAAACACAAGAGATAGGATGAGTTAAGACCTTATCCTGTCAGCTTCACAGAGACACACAGTTAGATATGGAGTGTGAGTTGAGAAGGAAGTCTCCAAATGAAGACATCTTTTTGACAGCAAGGTCTGTGTCTCATGTAGTTTAATCCAGACTGCCCTCTAGTGGGGCAGCCCCCGGAAGCCTGTTTAGAGACCATGAATCGGTTCACACTTTGAAGTACTGACCACAACATTTTATTAAGTGTATATGAAGTTACACCTGTCTCAAAAAACAGCTTGACATTTTTAGATTTTTTTGCTTTCAGTGTATGTGGTCTAAAAGTGTTGTTAAATTTTTTTTTGACTCTTTGACAACTTTAAGTTGTGTAATGTTTGTTAGAACTGTGCTTGAGAACTGTGGTACCTTTAAAAAAACAGTTAAACATTGGTTAAAAACAAACCAGTAATGCACACATGAATAACCTGTTTTCTCACTTGATGCCTGTTCCCGTGGGCTTTGGCCTCACCTTCCATCCTGTTTTTATATTGTCACAAACGTTTTGTATGTAAAATCTGTTTCTAAGTCAGTTTGTGTAGTGTCCTGTTAACTATTTTTTTTACATCCTGTAATTTTAAATCTTGTTGTTTTATGTTATGTGAGTACCTGCCTTAGGACTACGGATGAAATTTACTATTGTGTTAATTCCGGCATATTTACATTGAGGCATACTGTCGAAATGTTGATTAATGTGCATTGTCCGAATCAAATAAACTCAAATTAAATTAAATTAAATTAGAAAAAAAACCTGATTACACTTTAAGTGACAGTTTCAGCTTATATTATAAAGAAACCTGCATGTGCTGTTGTAAGTAAAAGCTCTAAATATGATCAAAATTATGTTGCATGAATAAAATGTACACAAAACCTAAAAGAAATTAGTTATTTAGTGTTTCCAAAAGCACAAGATGGATTTCCTAAAATGCCTTGCAATGTTTGCAAACACGAAGACTTTTAGTCAACTGTTTCGAGGAGCAAACACTTCAGGAAATGATGACATCCAGGTGCTTGACTAAAAATAATTGGCAATTTTCTCCCCAAAAAATATTCAAACTTTGATCAACTTCCAAGACAGATGTAATCGTTTATCCTTAAGGCTCTAGTTTTGATCAGGCTTAGATCAGTACAAGGCTGAGAGCCAGACTGAAGCTGTGAACTTGACGAAAAGATGCTAGACTGAGCCTGCCAGAGGGTTTAACTTGTGGGGATTAAATCTGAGAGTGGGATTGTGACTGAGAAGCACCTGCAGAGACATTTGACAGAAGAAAAGCACATGTGTTAATAATGAAATATAATGACGGCTCAGGAGGCTGGTTTGGTCTAACTGTTAAATCGTGTGCCTCATGTACAGTGGCTTTTGTCCCTGAAGTTGGCGGTTTGATTCCACCACTCCGTTCCCCACTGTCGTCCAAGTGTCCTTCTCTATCCACTCTCCTGTCTCTCATTAAAAAGACATAAAAGCTCACAAATCAGTTCATAAGAATCATAGAGGCTGAGTTCTATTAAGTTTCGCCAGTTTAAGCCTCCTGTTATGTTCGTTTCTCTGGAACAGCAATAATGTTCCTGGGTCAATTTGTCCTGGGGCATATTCAATTATCCAAAAGTGTCTGAACCCCAAAAAATCCCAATTGAATTTTTTTAATCAAATTTTTAACTCCATTACTAACCATTCAAATCAAGATTTGGTCCATTGGTGTTCTTTAATTCTCACAGATCACGGTTCAATGAGGTTAACTCACTCGTTTTTCATTCAAATTAATGTTAAAACTTTTTTAAATGTACATCAGAAAGCTCTAAATATAAATACAATGATTTTACATGACATAGATTTTTGTTTATTTTATTTTACATTTTTATGAAGTGATATTGATAAATTAACATGACACCTTTTCTGTGACATGCTGCCCAGATTTTTATGCTGCTATTAGCTGGTTTGGAAGACATATATTGCTTAAAATAGACTTTTAAAAGGGTCAATTTGACCCGCAACATAACAGGAGGGTTAACGCACCTACAATTGCAATGTCTACTGCGAGAAAGACCCACCGCAGTTCTCCTCTTAAAGAAAGAGCTTATTCCAGTATCATGAAACAGCAACCCCCCATAAGGCCTTCCTGTATGTGGAGGTCTGTGCCTCTGCATCAGACACACTGACAGGTCATGAGACCTTGCACCCCTCCTCAAGCCCCCCTGTTCAGTGTGGGGGAGCTGTCAGACAGGTTTGACTGATTCTGTGATTCAAAGCCACTTAAGCTGGAACAGAAACTCCTTCATCTGATGTGAGTCGAGCCCACAGTAGCCTGTCGAGGGTTTGTTGAATTAAGTTAATGCCTTATGGCTTTTCTCTCCTCAACATCAACATTTTTTATTTTAGCGCGTCCTCCCCTAGTCTGAGACAATGGATTAATGATAAACAGACACAGATTTATGCCCAACCTAAAGCAGTCTACACCACATAAATAAGGATAATGGCATGATAACAACCTATGTGATAAAGGTTGTTTAAAATATTTGGACTTTTCCCATTAAATGTCCATTTAATGCTCTTTAATGTGCTTTCAGTGTGTAGTATTTTGCAGCATTTAGCAGAGCAGTTTGGCAGAAATGGAGTATAATATTCATATGTATGTTTAAGTTTGTGGATAACCACCTGAATATTAAAATGTTTTTGTTTCCTTAGAATGAGCCTTTTATATCTACATAACGAGCAGCTCCTCCTTTCACAGAGGCTGCCATCTTTCTACTGTAGCATAGGATGGACAAATTAGTAACATACGCATCATTATAATTAATGAATGGATGAATGGCCACGCAAAATGCACCGATTGGAAGATGACAACAAAGAGAGTGGTTGTTGTGCGCCAAATAATTTGTATTTATAGACATTTTTGATGCTAAAAACTCAACAAATGGAGGATCATACTTATAGTGCACCACAGGGGCTTCTTGTCCTTGAAGGCCATCGTAGCTTCACCAATAGGAGTGAGCAAGGGTGCGTTTCACTCTACATAATGACCACTATACATCACCAAGTATCCCCATTTCCAAATAAGGTGCATTTTGACCAAGAGTTCTGGGGTCTTTTAGTCCCCAGAACTACTTTACCCTGAGCTAAAAGGTTCCTCTGACCCCATTGTTGTTTGTGTTTCGACTGTGGGCTGAAGTCCCAGGTAGATTGTACAAATCAGGCCAGTGACGTATGGAGAAAAAAAAATTATATTAAATAAGATTTTGAAATCTTAATAAAAACTAAACTAGTATGCGTTCCCAGGAACTGCCTGTGTTTCAACAACTGTGTAAACACCACAAACACTGTTACGTTCAACAGAAAGTCCCAGGACCTTTGAAAAGTACTACCCCCAAAGGAGGGGCTTTTTTTTAGGGGGGAGATTAACTACCCCTGAACTAAATTTAGACCCTGGTTCCTCCGGTCGAAACGCATGTAGTTCAGGGGTAAAGTCCCTAGTTCTTGGGTAAAGTTCCTGCGGTCAAAAAATGCCTATACAGTACCTTTGATTCTCCCTAATGCAAAGAAAAATCATCTTGAAATCAGGAGCCGAACAAAAAATGTTCAAAAAACACTTTATTTTTTTTGTTGTGTATTTTAACACTTCAAAACAACATTAAATACAAAACAGTAACTTTCCTTTGGCCCTTGTAAATCTCAGTACAGAACGTACAGTATACCCAGCAGCACCTTCCTTTACCAGAAAGAGAAACGCAGTCCTCCTGACCGACTTCAATGAAAAATCCTGATACAGTCACAAGAGGGAATCTGTCTTCCCTTTCCAAAATTCAGGATTAGCATGTCAGAGACACTTCTTTTTCTTAATTCCTCCCAATGAGGCCCATTTTTGGACATAAAAAGAGAGATCAGTCATGTTTCTCTTTCTTCTCTCTGCGGGCTTTTCGTTTGAGCTGGAGTGTCTTCAGTTCACACATAGTTGAAAAGGTCCTGTAGATCCACACCATCTGTCAGAGGACAACACAAAGGGTTCATGTAAACGGCTGTTGAGTTGTGCTTTTAAAAGCCTGATTTGCTTTGACAAGGAGGAGGATTATCTTACCACAATAATGATCGTGTTCAGTAGAAGAGGAATAGAGAAGATTAGAGAAATGAACATGCCCTTTGAATCAAAGTACTGGAAGTTTGAGAATGAACTGCAAAAAAAAGAAGAACTTGATGAGTTTCTTAACAACACAGTTAATTTCACACATAACAACAATAAAATAAAACCCAGCTCAGAGATGCAGCAGTCTTACCTCCAGTTCATAGCTGCAAACTCATTTAGATATTCAGCACTGTACACTAGGCCAGCTGTGAAGAGATGGCAGGGTTAGTGACTGATGACACACACTCATGCAACAGCTTTTACTACCCACAATTACAATATTTAACATGTACTTTGAAAGAGATTGGGGATATACTGACACTGTTAACTGTTTATCTATCTGTTTAAGTCAATCTTTACTGGTTACACAGACACTCCAACAGGTAGGTGTGCTGACTTGATTCACAAAAGGAATGAAACTATCCTAGGAAGGAGGACTTTAGGACAAGAAAAGTAGAAACAGATACAATATATATATATATATATATATATATATATATATATATATATATATATATATATATATATATATATATATATATATATATAGGCAAATAATGCACGTGTCATACATAATCATAAGGTAGCACTGTTCTGCTTATCCAGTTAAAAACAACACACACAACAGATTATACAGACAAATGTTTATCATAATTATAATAATAATAATAATAAATAATAATAATAATTCATTTTATTTATAGGCACCTTTCTGGACACCCAAGATCACCTTACAACACAGCAATAATAAAAGCAGCACTCAACAGTAAATAAATACATAAATACATTAGAATGAAGAATATAATACTAGAAAAATGAAAGGGGAGGGGAAGTCATTCCAGTCCCAAAGAGACGGATTAGAGTGAGTATGCTTGGTGGAAAAGGTGAGTTTTTAGGCGGGATTTGAAGGTGGTGGGAGAGGTGGAATTTTGTACATCCAGGGGGAGAGAGTTCCCTGAAGGCTCTCAACCCCATGGTGGTGAAGCAAGCAGGTGGGAGGGTGAGTTGAATGGAAGAAGAGGACCTGAGACTATGGGTGGGTATTTTTGTATGGCGAGGTCATTATGGCTTAATGTCACCTATGCACTTTATTTATGTAGCCAATTTATACGCTTATTATGCCTGAAATATAAACATGTGTTGTATACATGCAGTCAGAATGCTAAAACACGGTTTTGTCAACCAATATACAAAGTATTAAATTAGCTGTTAAGTTAGCATTGCAACATATTGATAGAAGTGGAAGTCACAAACAGAATTTTTCTTTTTTTTTTGCAAAGTAGGAAAACACAGTCTCTAACATTTATGATGAAACTCTTCCAATGGATCCAGGGATTTGTTTGCTTGGCAACTTTGCTAATATTAATTTCAAAGATAGCTATGCTCTCAAGCTTATAGAAATCTTGCTGATCATTACCAAAAATGTATCACCTTAAAATAGAAATCAAATGTTGACATTCCTATTTACTCTGGCTCTCTGAAATTAATAAATGTGCTATGCTAGAGAAAATAACTTACAGCCTGAGAAATAGGTGTAAAACTTTTTAGAAGATATGGCAACCCTATCTGGACTACATGGAAAACCTGCCATCTCACATGAGGGACTGTGCCATTGTATGACAAAATTGTATTGAGAAGGTCTTGAATATCACCTTTGAGGTGAAGATACATTTTTGTCTCTCGTCTATTTTTGTAACTTTTTGTTTTTTGTTTTTGTTTTTCTATTTTAGTTATTTTGGAACTACCTACTGTCCATATTTATTCTGTATTATTAAGTTATCTCATACAGTAGGCTCCCTTCTCTTCTTTTCTGTCCTTTATGTGGTGATGATATCAACATTTCGGGAGCAGGGCCACACCTCAACCGCGCCTCTTCCGTTTTCCCATAAATTCAAACCTGACCATTTCCTCCTTTCTCGCTCTCGTTTCCACATCCCTCCCTCCCTTCCCTTTCTTCTTCTGCTCCTCTCCTCCTTATCCATAGGGCCCTGAGGGGGTTCGTCGTGCCCGGGTGCTACAGCTGATCCCCTACGAAGCTTCCCCAAAGCAACTACTAGTTTAATATCGATCAATACAATAATCCGTAATCAATAAACTATCTTTCAAATGTCATTCTGTTGTTGGTGTGGTCCTTGCTGGTGAAATGTGTCTATTATCTGTTTGTGTTTAAATCTGAAAAGCAAAATAAAATATTCTAAAAAATGTTTTTAAAAAAAGTAGGATGACACAGAAAGGGGAGGTCATGGCATCTTATGGAGAAAAATACTGAAGACTTCAGAAGTACAATAAAAAGGTGAAAGCTGAAAACGAGCTAACTTTTAGGGGGCTTTAATAATGTTAGATGAAAAATAATAAAAACAGATATATATAAATTATGTACTGAAGGTGAAACACAACTACAGTGGCATGTATGTTCAAGATGATAGTCAGTGCAAAAATCTAATAATAAAAACAAAACAAAAAATAATAATAATAAAAATAATATTTAAAGAACAATAATAATAATAATAATAGATTATACTTGAAATACTACTACTACTGTATGCTAGTATTGCACCACAAATCAAATCTAATACATTCATGTATATATGTGGTATGTATGTTATAACACTGACATACTTATCATTTAGTTGACTTACCCATGAGCACAAAGTGACATATCTGAGCTCTGTAAAACCTGCACGTCACCACAGTCAGGAACAAACACACGACATGAAACACCATCAGTCCGATCAGCCAAGGCTCCGACCACTGAACCTGAAAACACAGAAGAAGCACACATTAAGCAGCTAAGTCTTCCTTTACTGTGAATGTTTGTTCAAAGGCATCTCTAAGCCCTGACTGCTAACATTACCTCATAACGAGCTAACACTGTCAGGAAGTCAAAGTGAACTTACCGACATGAGAAACGTCCATACTGATGTGATTCTTAACTTGCTGTACTCGTCGATAGGAATTGAGCTTATATTCTGAGCTTTCTGGTCTGTCATATTTACGAAATACTTCCCAGTTTGGGTTTTAGTCATAGACTGTAAAAAATAGTTAATAGGTTTTAGTGTGATGTAAACAAGTCCACGAATACCCGGAAGAGACACGCAGTCGCACTTATATTACGTCACAGAAGCGACTTATTCTTTGGCATCTTGTGATTCTTGGAAATGTTTGGCTATAGCGCCACCAACCTGTATGGAGTCACTGAAGCAATGGCACAAAATTACCTAGATAAATAAAATAAAGTTATAACAAATTATAAAAAAAAACGGGAAAACAAACTATAATACCTTCTTTAAAAAAGTATTTAATCTGTGGATCAAACAAAAGTAAACTATATTGACCTCCCTAATGCTCTAAACCAGGGGTGTCAAATTTCTTTTCAGTTCAGTTTGTTTGTTTGCTTATTTGTTTGTTTGCATCACCATAAGCTTCAGCAAAACAGAAGCAATTCATCCATATGTAGTTTAAATATACATATTCACATTATTTATCACAAAAAATAAACAACATGCATCACCTGTTGCAAAGATGCATTTAAGCAGGGATGGAATCTCAAAGCTTTTGTGCCTTTTACAAACCTCTGAACGTCGACTAAGTTTTATGTATTGTCCAATGTATCTGATCTGATGTGTGTGTGTGTACTTAACATTTAGATTAAGAGCATGTAGCCTAGATGAGGTCAAGGGACTTGACTTTCACCCAGTCTGGCTTTTATGTATGGTTTCATAATTGTACTACTTTAATATTTTATACTGATTTTAATGTTGTTTTATGTTTGATTTATTTTAAACTTATTTTCTTTATACTTTGTAGCTTAAGTGCTTTTATTTATTTATTCATTTATCAACTATTTATATCCATGTTCTTATTTTGATGCTTTGACTTATCTGTAACTTTTACCTTTAATTTTTAAATTAAACATATTTTCCAGTCATTAGAGTGCATTAATTCGTACTGAAAAACCTATATTTGCTTTTTAGTATGTGGTATGTTTTAACATTTTTTTATTTTTCTTGTAATGAATATCTGTAAAGCACTTTGATTTGCATTTGAAATGTATAAAAAGGGATATTTAAATAAAGCTTGACTGATCAATTGATTGATTACTGTGGAAAACAACTGAAAAACAACAAATGGTAAAGTGGTGAATAATTTATTTACATTTAATCAAACATCAACTTACATACAACATAACTTTACCTTCAAATGAAACTCATACACACTGAAATATTTGAATGCTGCTTTGCACTACCTCAGAAAGTCACAGTATTAAATTCCGTTCAAAGAATCCTGTTTGAATCAGCTCAACTTGAGAACTTCCTCAGCTTGTCTACATCCTTCTATCCTTTAGTTACTCATCTTTCCACAAAATATCCTGATACTCATGCCTCTCTTCAGACTTTCCTGCATGTAAATCATTTTCAGAAGCACTGTCCCTTGATTCACTTCTACAGCCACAGTAAATAACCCTGTCCTAATGCAGTGTCAACATCCCCACTAAACTCTCTGCACACATACAACCACCAGCTAAACACATTCTCCAGAGAAAAGTAGTACTTCAGCTTTTAAGGCCTCGTGTGAATGCAAAAACTATTTCACAGTTTCTCATTTTATGATCTAAACTGTGAGTGGCTATAAATATAAATTTGGCTACAGAATATATCATATGCACACAGATTACAGCTGATAAAAAAGCTGCGAACAAATCAGCAATGAGTACAAAGTTTGTGTCAAAAAGGAGGTAAGTGATCAGGATTTGTACACAAAAGCATATTTCAAAACTTGTCTTCATGATGATAAGAATATTTAAACTTATGCAAACCAATATGTGAATGCAATTTCAAATACACAAACATTACAAACTAGTTAAAAGTCTTTGGTTTTTATCCATGAGACTTCTGAAATATACAGTGAAGTCTGCAGATAGTTGAGGAGGTGCAAGAGGCCCGGCTCAGTTAGTGGTCCTGCCTGGGTGAAAGTCAGGGACAAAGGTAGCAGCCACTGTGATCGGAGTTGAGTAGCCGAGGGCGAAGTTGTACAGACCGAGCATTAGACACTTCCAGGTGGCACGCATTGCTTTGCCAACATTCTGAAAAAGAGACGAACAGTAACAGTTTAATCATTTAAAGAATTTAAGGGGTAACTCAATACTAATCAAGGTTGAATTACAAACGGTTCAGTGCCCCTGATGTGGTTAGTCTCATTTAAAACTCCCATTAAAATGACGTCATAATCATTCCCCCCTCTTAATTCAGATGAAAGCTTCTCAGTGATCATGACATAACTAGGTCAGAAAAATACAGGGATTAAATCGGGTCATGAAATCAGGTAGAATCAGTCAAAGAAAACCTTCATGGTGTGTTCAAAGACAAAAGCACCACAGGAGGAGAGGTACAGTCTGTGTCAAATCCAAAAACATAAACAAAGAGCTCCCTGAACACTATTGTCCCTCATCCTCCTTGGAACAGGAAAGGGCTGGCCAGCTGAAGAGGAAGCAGGGAGTCAGGTGATATGGAAAAATGATGCAAAAACAATCTAGCTTCCTGAATGTAGAGTACAAATATTTCAACTCACTGGATGAATTTTATTTTTTAAAAGGGAAAATGAAAGAAAAGGGTACAGGATTCATTTCAACTATGAACACCTGATTAGAAAGAGGCATACACCACACATAATGCAATTCAAATGGTCTCAACAGATGGATGTTCAACATGAATTTGGTTCTGCTCAAGGTTTCTGTCTGTTACAAGGAAACTCTTCCTTGCCACTGGAACTTGGTAAATGCTGCAAAGTAGCTGTTATGCAAATATAGATAGATTGATAAAATCAACAAAATGAGATCCGGTAAATACAAGAAAAATGCAATAAAATAATATTAAGATTAAAATTATGCTAAAACAATGGTAGATAGATAGGTAGGTAGGTAGGTAGGTAGGTCGGTCGCTCGGTTTGGTTTTGATTTGATTGATTGATTGATTGAGAGAGTGTGCAGTTATAATCTACATTCCTTACAGTGAAGATAAAAAAATTATCTTCCATTTATTCATTTTCATTGAACTGATTTTTGTTGATTAGCTTTCAGGGTTTCATTTTCTTTATACATATTTATCAGATAATTTAACTGAATCTGATTAACTGACGGCACATTTATAAAAATCACATTTGAACTTACCTAAAGTACTCAAACTCAAACTACAGGAAAAAGAAAAGTTGTATTACTTTGAGCGTCTTCATTCATACGGTCTGTTTGCAACTTTGTATTCAAGGAACATTTCAACAACACTTTATGATTAAACATTACTTTGACTTTTATAAACTACATCCTCATTCTGCTGATCATTCATGATTAGTTTACCCCACACATATCCAAACTACAGAGTCTGTTAATGTTCAATATCTTAAAGTGTGCCACCTTCCTGCTTAGTATTTTCTTATCACGAGTGAAGGTCACAAAGAGGGTCAGTAAATCAGTAAACAGACCACAGATGTTGTCAAAGTATTGTAGATGACCTGGTCAAGTTTTCCAAACTGTTTTCATGCATTAATAAAAGATTGTGGGAAATTTGAAGGAAGGGGACAAGACCTTATAATAGCACGTCCTGACTGGGGCATTGTTGTTCTGTCTTCTCACTTTGCAGAGGTGACACGTTTGAGGCTTTAATGCACTTTAGTGAGAGTAATCTCTGACTTTAGTCTGGCTGGGTTAACTGCATGAAACCCAGATGTGTGACAGGATTTAAGATGAGTACAGATATGATCTTAACTACATTGGTTATCATTATTTCAGTTTTTACAGTTGCAGGGATTTGCAAACAGAAAAGCTGCGTATATTTCAGTTTTGAGTATTTTCTATTTTCACAGAAACACTTCATCAATCACATATGTGAGCCTTATTTCATAGAGAAATTTGGCTGAATATGCTTCTGAGAAAAACTGAAAATTATACAATTGTGATACTTCTTAACTCAACTCATCTTTAATCATATAGCACCCTTCATACATAGAAGTCTACAGTGCTTCACAAAAGAACAGACAGAAAAAAGAAGCAATATGTGAAATGATACAAGGCTAAAACAAGATAGAGAATGTGAAATACTTCAAAATAATTACATTAGAATCAACAAAATGAGATCAGATTAATACTAAAACAATACAATAAAATAATATTAAAATTATGCTAAAACAATGGTAATAACAGTAATTATGGTAATAATGCAGTCCAGGGCTAAAAACATACTCCAAGATTAAATTCAGATTCAAATTTTAAAAACTTCATGGTGGCATTGTATGTATGTATGTGTGGATACATCTTATTTTGGAAGTACCATAATAAACACCCTCTATATAGAAGTTCATTCAGGAAAGAGATTTAATTTTCAAAAAGAACACTGACCTTCTTTACTTTCTTGTACTTTTCTTTCTTCTTTTTCTTCTTCTCTTCTTTTGCCTTGGCTCGGGCTTCATCATCTACAAGTGCCTCATACCTCTCTGGCAGAAACGCAAAATTAATTTCCCTTTGGCACTTCTCATTTTGTCCGCCGTCCTCTTCCACCGGCTGGCTGCTGTCTGAGTGATCCGCACAGTCCACATGCCGCTGATATTTTGATGGTCGTATGTTCAGAGTCTCCACTGCTGAGTTTATGTCGAACAGCCTGGATGGTAAGGATTTGGGTTTCATGTCTTCTGCTTGTAGTAGCTCTTGGGAGATGTAAGGAAAAAGTACCAGTTTCCTCAGGAGGTCAGGTTTGTTGTCAGCAGACGTTAATGTGCATGAGTGGAAGTGCATTCCAGGGGACCGCCTTGTGTGCAGGATTTGGCGCAGAGCCCTTAAAGGTGCAACTCCTTCCTCCACACAAGACTGACCTTAATAACGTACAGAGTTTCAAGTTGAACGTTTGGACTTTTATCTCATGAGTGATGGGTTCAGCATCAGGGAAATGTTGATCCTGTCATTGTGTGTTAAAACCTGAAAACTTCCATGCACAAAAAAAAACGGGAGGCACTTTATTTTTTCTTTAGTTTAATAAACACAAAATATTTTGTACATTTTTATCTTTAACCATTTGAACGTTCAGGACATGGAACACACTTTTGTAAATATATAAAAATACTTTCCTCAGTTGGATATAACAGTGCTCAAAACGTTTAACTGGTGCTCCATGTTATATTACAAAAAATTAACACACTTTGAACAATTATTCCTCTTTAAAAAGGACAAATGTTCTCAAATCTGAATCCCACTTAATGATTAAAGACCACCGTAGCAGCACTTAACACTTATTCCCAGAAGATGAGAATCAACACGCCACCCTGCCTTCCTCTCATGCAGGCCTTCTTGGCGCTCGGTGAAGGGTCTGAGTCGTGTCAGGGACACTAGTTCTCCTCGTCTTCACCTCTTTGTGCATTGTTATTGCCCCGATCGGGATCTTTGAGACGAAGGATGCGGATGATTCTGCTCACTGGAAGAGAACTGTTGAAGAAAAAATATAGTGTCTCTTAGATGATGTGGCTAGAGTTTTTTCCCAGCATGCTAAAGTCACATGGCATTTACCCCCCCCCCCCCCCCGTCCCCCCCCCCCCCCCCCCCCCCCCCCCCCCCCCCCCCCCCCCCCCCCCCCCCCCCGACCCCAGTCTTTAATCACAGCTCATTTACTAAGCAAATAAAACAGAGACTCAATCAATAAACCACATCATGGTGGTCTAACTAATCTGTTTATAAAATGTACAAACAAAAGACATGCTGGTGAGTTATTACCCCATGCTCTGCGGTGTGAGGAAAATGAATTGTCTGTAGCGCTGTCCAGCAGCCACCTTCAACAGCATGTCCATCGATATCCTCCTGTTCACCATGTCCTGATTAAACACAAAACATTCATATTACTTTAGAAAATAAGGCTTGAGACAGCAAGGCAGTTTCTTTGAGTGTCATGCATTACCAAGGACCTTGGATCACTTCCTCTCTTCCTTCCAAAGGTTTTTTTATTTTTTTATTTTTCTAAATCAACGAAAATGTTGATTGTCAATTAACAAATCTAGGCGTGCTCAGTGTTGGGGATTGTGTGGTAATATGACTGCTGGTCATTGTCACTCTTTTTAGGGAACACTTTGATATTTCTTCAGCTAGATGTGATTGTGATCAGATCAATAATGAGCACAGGGCTTTATTTAAACTTCAACCTAGTAGCTGGTAGTAGAAAACCTCTAGCAAAAAAATGTTGTAAAACATAGTTGTATATGTAAAATCAAACAGTCTACAAATACAAAGAGTTAAGAGTCTTAAGCACATTTCCAAGACTCCACTGTAAAATTTCTGTCGGAAGTTGGTGTAAGAATTAACTAAACAGCCCCAGAACTAATGGTTGGTTAAAGAAATTATCAATATCTTTATAGACCTTCCAGAGTCCCTGAGCTCCCTTGTCTTGTCAGCCTGCTGGACGTGCCAGACTCCAGCTGCTACAACTACTACTATCAGTCTCACCACTATCATCTCTCTCTCTTCATCTCCCTCTATCCCTCTTTCCAACCCCAACTCAGCAGATGGCTGTCTAACATGAGTCTGGTCCTGCCCGAGGGTTCTGCCTGTTAAAGGAAGTTTGTCCTTGCAGCTGTAACTTGCTAAATGCTGCAAAGTGCTCTGCTCATGGTGGATTAAGATGAGATCAGACTGAATCCTGTCTGTAAGATGGGACTGGATCTTATCCTGTCTTGATGTTGGATCTTAGTTCATAACATAACATAGAGTACGGTCTAGACCTGCTCTGTTTGTAAAGTCTTCAGATAACATTTTTTGTGATTTGGCGCTATATATACAAAGATTTATTGATAAATATTTGCTTGAAATAATGGTCATATGCTGTGTCTATGCTGTAGCTCAGTTCACGGTCTTTTCCATACTGCTGTGAAGCTCTACTACTCAGATGTAAACAAGCACAGATGACAGATGGCATCCCTGTGAAATAGCTTGCCAGTATTCTGAAATAAATAAAGTTATATGTTGGCTGTATCTGGTTAAACTGGCATATAACCGCTTAGTGGAATGCATAACCAAGCAGGACCAAAGGCTGACTCTGCTAACCAATTTGAATGTGTCTACCTGCAAACTCTATGATCTTGTGTTTAGCTGTGTTTGGTCAATTGCGCTCAATTTGTGTTTGTCGTCTGAGTTTTTTTTCTAACCTTTCGATCTGCAAGTTAATTGGGATTTAAATTTCAGCATCTTCTGAACATCCCTGGACACATTCTGGAAATTGAATTGTGATGACATCTATATGATCACAACATCAATAGAAAGTGTTTCTCTTTACCATGAAAACATCAAATTCGTCAAGGCAGCGGAAAGGCGCCTCTGTGATGGCCCACAGAGAGAGGACGAAGCAAACCGTAGAGAAGGAGCGCTCGCCCCCAGACAGGGTGCGCATGTCGCTCAAGTCAGCCTTGTTACCCTGACCGGGCTGCACCTGCAGACAACGAGACGAAAAAGTCAGCTTTGTCCGAGACATCCTCAAATTTGTCACGTCACTTTACAGCACCTGAATAAAAAGCTGCATCAGTAATTTACAAAACAAGAAATTAAGAAAACAAACATATCTGTTCTCTTTTAGACTATAACACTTGATCACATTTGATAACACTTCAATGTAGATTTTCAGAGAGAATATAATTTTGAATATGGTTTGATCATTCAAACCTCCTCCTTACTGAGATGGAGAGAGTTTCATTCTTGTGATCAAAGGTCATACTTCCAGTGTAGCCTCTCTGGGCCAGTGTGCTGTCAAAGTAGTATTTACAGCGAGCTGAGAGGAACCTAGAACACAAAGAGATGCAGGAACAAGGGATGAAATGACTGAGGAAGACAAACGAAAAGAGCAACAAAAGTAATGATCCCTGTGTGACATTTTTCTGACCCCTTATGTTGAAACAATCAATTTTGATTTAAATTTCTTTAGTAATTACAATACGCCCATATTCTTTTCTACCTCCTGAGCTCAGTGTACGCCTGGAGTCTTTGCTTCATGACACTGTCCAGACTTTTGATGAAGCTGTTGAGGTACTTCATTTGCTGAGCCATGCTGTTGTAGTTCTCCAGAGCCTCTTTGTACTGTCTGGGTGTTAGGGGAGATGGACACAAAGGTAAGAGAGAGGAAGATTTACATGTATTTGACTCTTGTGTGAGGGTTCTGTACTTCAGTTTGTCTAGTCACATAAAAACATATATGTACAAATGGTATAAGTGAAGTATGAACTACATATGAACTAGATACCACAGCCTAATTAACACACTCCCATCTGATGGAGGGGTCTGAGTACCTTACAACCTCCTCTCTGTCCCCTTGTTGTTCTTGCTGTGTTGTAATCTTCACTTTGAGACGGCTGATCTCACTGTCCAGAGCCCCGGGTGTCCGCCGTACCGTCATACGCTCTGGACAGATTTCTGTGGCTTTAAAAATGGATGTCTGAACAGCAGGAAAACAGTCAGTTTTTGAGACTCAATGCAGTAGAAACAACCTCCGACATCAGATCAACACTATTCCAAAAGGTGCAAACTGCTACCCAGGAGTTTGATACGCTGCGTTTTGTTCATTGAGGAAAAGATTTCTCTGATTTCAAAGTGACGTACCTGAAGTTCCTGCTCCTTGCTTTCCAGATTGCCCTCTTGTGTCTGTATGTTTCGCAGATGACCGCTGCGCTTCTCGTCGTAATGTTTTTTGTGATGCTTGCACTTCATCATCTCCTGATCGGTCTTATTCAGCTCCTCCTACATGACAAAAGACAAACACAAAAAAGGCAACACCATGACACAACAACACCTTCCAATCAGGGGGCGGCAGACAGCCCTTGCGCAAAGACACTTAAAGGTTCATGATTTTGTTTCCCAGCTGCATGAAATTTGCCAATGTGTCCTCTGTTCAATCCTCTCACTTCGCCACATAGTTCCTGATTTATGTCACAAATAACCTAAGACTAAAGAATTATCAGGTTATATAGCTGTATTTACTACATGAATATTCAAGTTCAAAGCTAAGTGAAGCTTCCCCGAACATAAAGAGTGCAGCTACCCACTTTGGAATTACTGAGCGCCTTGCTTCTTTAACGTTGCCTTCACCTTCACCTCAGCTCAGCTCAGCTCACCTTTTCAGACTCTCTGCTCCCTGGCCGTGGCGACCTGTTGACTTAACTGGATGAAAGTCCCCCAAAATGTTCAACTTCCTGAATTACTCCAACCATGTTCCCATTTTCAAATTAGCAGGTGAGCTGTGTTTGTATGAGGATTGTCAATGACAGCTTGTTGAAACCATCAATACCAACTCAGTGCTGACCGACATCTATACGGACAGAAGCAGGGAAAATCTTGTGGTATAAGAGTGTTGTTATAAAAAATGATGTCACACCTTGATCAGTGAAAGTGAAATTGCTATACACTGCGTTCCAAATTATTATGCGGGTTACATTTTGGTGAATATTTTAAAAACTATGTTAACAGTCGCGCTCAAATTTGTTAGGCAGTCAGATAGTGAATATATTTCTTCAACTGTGTGGTTAAAATGATGCTTTTCGGCTGTATTTAAATATAAATGCAGTATCTGCTAGAAATGAGTGTGCCAAATTATTATGCAAGTTTATGATAAGAGCATAAAACTTGTGAAAATGAAAAATTAGGCACAATTTTTAATGTTCTATTGATTGAAATTAATAATATTTACTACAACTGTATTTAAACTTCAACAAAAACAACAGTTTTCTTTACATTTGTAAACAAAATAGAACTGTTAATGTCTTTGAAACATTTCAAATCTAAAGTGCTTCTCTAATGTCCAATATAACCTCCTTTTCTTTCAGTGAGGGTCAGAGGTCACTGGTAAACTGATTTAGTGAGGTTTCTGATGACTTCTCTGATGACACTGTGAGCTGTACCTTGTATGGCTTTCCAAAGATGCTCTTTTGAGCTGTATTTCTTGCCATTACTGTAAATTATCTCCTTTATTTTTGACCACAAGTTCTCAGTCGGGTTGAGATCAGGTGAGCAGGCAGGCCAGTTCATGAGGCAAGTTATGTGCTCCTATCACCAACTTGCATAATAATTTGGCACGCTCATTTCTGCAGATTCTGCATTTATTTAAAAATACAGCCAAATTACCTTGAAAAGCATCATTTTAACCACACAGTTGGAGAAATATATTCACAACTGACTTCTTGACAAATTTGAAAATGACTGTTAACAGTTTTTAAAATATTCACAAAAATACAACTTGCATAATAATTTGGAGCACGGTGTATATTGAGGTCCTGTCTGATCTCCTGCGGTGCCCTCACAAACCACCAGGGAGCAGCAGCTAACATTTTGTGAATCACCTGCCTACAGCGGTAACATACAGTGCATCATTCCAATGAAGATGTTGTATTACAGTCTGCGGACTTGCTGTAGAGACAGGGAGTGATAATCTGAAACTTTCTTACATCCTAACGCGAAGACATCTGGACCCTTTGATTACATTTTTTTTACCTTTATTGAATCGACCTCCTCCGTGACTGTGTTGATCTGCTCCTTGTGCTGCTTGTACTCCTGCTCTGCCTTGTCATAGCGGGCCTTGAGATCGGCCATCTGAGCCCGTGCCTCATCGTACTCGGCACGCTTTGATGAGATCTTAGAGATGATCTCCTGAAGGTCTTCCTCCTGTAGAAGAGTGATCACAAAGATTAGAAAAAAATTACACAGACTTAGACGTGAATTCTCTAGAAATCTTACATGTATCCTGGGATTTTATCTGGTCAAATATCAATATTTGGTATCTACTGACATAAAAACATCTGATTGCTGTGTTGCACTGATGTGTTTTGTACAAACCAGGGGCCGGAGGTCCTCTGACTGAGGTTCTTCCACATTTTTTAGGTCTGTTAGCTCCAGTTGTAACTTAGTGAGCTTATCCTAGAGAAAAAACAACAACATGTCATTTTAATGAACAGATCAATGAAAACAAAGAATACAAATTTGATTTGATTTGATTTGACCTGAAATAGATTTTTATATTTGGCAATATCATTATTTTTTGTAAATGAACAGTCATGTGTTCTCGCTGTAAATGTATTGCAAATCTGACATTGCAAAAAGGAACAGATTAAAGGTTATTTTGGAGGTACTCTCATTGAACTTGTTGGAAAATGTTATTTTTTCAATTATCAAGAAGAATGAGGCACAGTTTAACACTTCTAAATGCAGAGAAGATAAGTATAAAGATATTAAAAAACTTCAAATTCGCGTCAGAACTATACTAATATAATAAACCTTTCATCAGGGAAACATGAAGGCTAATTTGTGAGAGGTAAGTGTTACTTTGGTTGTCTTCTGCTCGATGTGGGTCCTTCTCAGCAGCCCCTCGTTCTTGTTGACATCTTCATCTAACTTTTTCATCTGTTGCTGGAAACGGTTTGCCTGACCCTTCTGGTTCTCCATCTCCCTCTGCGAGTGCCTGCAAGAGAGAAAGAGAGAAAACATGGAAGGAAAAAGAAAAGAGTATTGAGTCAGACAACAAGGAACAGCTTACAACGACAAACAAGTCAGTTATCAATTTAAGTTTCTATGATATCTATCATGTCTAAGGTCATTTTAGAACACCTCTGGATGCTACCACAGCTGACTATATAAACAGTCTCACCTGATCTCCTCCTCCACATCTCCTGACAGGTAGTTGGCTCTTGTCTGCTCAGCAGTGTAACTGCGGTTATTGAAGATCTGATCTCCATCCTTAGAGTAGGCCTGGGTGCAGTTCTGAGGAGGGTTCCTGCCCTGCATCACTTTACGAGCCTCTGTGCGATTCTACGAGTCCCCAAATGCAATGCACACGAACACACCAGCACACACAGAATGAAAGACAAAAAGTCACACCACATCACATCACATCACGTCAGTCAAAAGCTGCACACAAAGTCCAGATACTAGCAACTTAAGAATCACAACTATCAGTGTTTTTTGATATATATCTATATTAGAGTATATTTTACAATATGGTGCACAAAAAATGTATCTAAACAGTCTTAACAGATAGCTCACATCTCATTCAGATACAACATGCCATGTCTTGTAGCACTGTTTTTACCTTAATGAGGAGAATGCACTCTATACCCCTCTGATCGATCAGGCAGTTGGCCACCACTGGATCCTCAATTTCTAGAGCTTGCAGCACAGAGGGGTAATCAGGGTGATGCACGCCCCTGATACAAAGACAAGAAGACCACTACCGATTACAAACAAATAATATCACACAGCAGAATAAAGCACATAAAGTCATCTTCCCAAACCACTTCTGCTGCATATCAATAATCAGCATGCTAACATGTGTTTCAGCTTATAAACAGGCTGAGAACAATTACTCCTGTAGGTCTGTTGTGCAGAATTTTTTGATACTAATGAAGTTGAGCTGATCTATGATATGGTTCTCAAAAAGCTTTAACCATTAAAACCATAAAATGAACAACCTAAAATATTAGAATAAATTGGTAATATTTTTTAATTATAGCACCTCTGTGACTTCTGTGCATGACCTCACCTCCTTCTTGTGTCGTGGACTTGTTGGATAAAAGCGCTGGTGATGATGGCAGGTCTACGACCAGATGTGAACACCCTGCCCATGAGGCCCTGCAGCACCTTCTCATCATCATGGTTATCACAGGTGAAGGCCTGCAGCTGGCCTTTAAGACATACCTCTACAGCCAGGGCCAGCTCGGGGTCCTTCAGGCTGATAAGGTTACCTACGAAAGGGAAGAAATGAACAAATACAAGATACCTTAGCTGGATAAAAAGATAACGAAGTATTTCTCTCTTTAAGACAGAGTGAGATGTTTATGGAGAGAGAGATAGAAGTTGCGTCTCTCCTCTCTCATCATGGTTAACGTGACATCTCTGGCTTATAAGATGGACGAGCTAACAGGCAGAGTTTCAGGAATGTAGCATGTTGAGCTTTAAGGAAACGTTGCTGCATCAGGATATTCCCAACCACAACGTCTCCATTGACGGCTTCCAGACCATATTATCTGCACAGGGAGATCTCACATATCATACTGGTAGCTGTTTACATCCCCCCTCTGCCAACCTGACTACGGCGTCCAATGTTCTCAACGCTGCCATAGACAGACTCCAGACAGACCACCAGAGTGCCCTCTTTCTGATCTCTGGGGACTTCAACCCTGTATTTATTTTCTACATAGCTTTTTGTTGAATTTGTATAACTTACTGTGTATAGAGCAACTGTAATGACTGAATTCCCCCCCTGGGATAAATAAAGTATTTCTGATTCTGAACGGATAAAAGGACACCAACTTACCCAGAGGTCCTCGGGGTTTGTGTTTGAACCTGCCCCTGTCATAAGCTTCCTGAATGGCACCGAGAAGTGCAGGCATGTGTTCTCCGAAACGACGAAGGCGATTGGACCGACTACTCTCCAGAGTCAGCAGGTTTCTTCTTTTGGCTTCAATGGATCTCTGGAGCACCTCATGCTCTCTCCTGAAGGCAAAATGAGGCTGATGTTGTTATACTATATCAGCTTTGACTTTCCAGTATGGGCAAGGAGCTAAAATACAGAATTACACTGGTCTGACGGTTCGACTCTCTGATTCCATACCTCATCTTTCCTTGTTCTTCCTTTGCACGACTACAGGCATTTTGATACTGGTCAATCTGCACACCCAGAGTGGAGACATGGTGACTGAGGTCCTCCAGCTCGGCCTGTATCTGCTCCATACGCTCCGTCCTGGCCTGGCTCTCCGCTCCTGTTGTCTGGTTGATGCTTCAGGGGATGGACAAAGAAAAGCGTATGAGAAACACTCAAAGAAGCACAGTAGGGGGAGGGGGGCATCAATACATAAATGAAGTGACAGTCCAGAGATGAGGTCATACCTCAACTTGAGATCGTTCAATCGTGAGGACAGCTGAACTTTGTCCTTCTCCAGGTCTCTCAGGTTCACCTTGCATCTGTGGACAGTGACCTAGCATACAAAGTGATGGAAGAATGGAAACACTGGTCAGTTTTGTGTTAAAGTCTCTGTGAACATGACTTGGAATATTTTAACTAACAAATTACAAAAAAGACCAAAACTAATACTGAAACTAATAAAAACTAAACTAAAACTAAGCATTTTCAAAAAATAAAAACTAAACTAAACTAGCAAACCTGCCATAAAAACGAATTAAAACTAAACTGAAATTGAAAACAAAAAGTCAAAATGAAAAAAATAAAAAAACTAATGAAAAATGCAAAACTAGAATAACCTTGGTGCCGAGTAACAAAATATCTGCATCATTTATATCTTTTACTCCTACACTCTAAGTTCTGGGTATCAGGAAACCAAGCGGCTCCGAGCTGTCGGCTAAATAAAGCACAGTGTGACTCTGACCTCGCTTGACTTCAGCTGAGTGTTCTGTCTCTGGACTTCGGCCTTCAGCTCAGCACTACTGGGCTGCAGCTCCTGGACTTGCTGGGTAATTCCCTCCAACCGTTCTTGGATCTGCCTGTGCTTCTCCTCGGCCTCTGTGACCTTTCTCTGTATAAAAACAAATCCAGAGAAGAACAGGGGTTATAGGTGTCACTCTAAACATAGACATATGTATATATGAATTAACCTTTTCTTTATATGTTATGCTGAATATCTCAGATGTAACCTACCGTCCATTCATCCACCTTCTGATCATATTTCTCTGTATCACGTCTGTCTGTCTGCAGCTTCGCCTTTAAGGGCTCTGACTGCTTCTCCAGTTCGGCCACCTGCAGTGTTTAAATGAAGGTTTACACACAGTGTGCATGAATCATATTCTTAGTATTTGCTGCACTACTCTAGTTTCAGTGGGACATGAGGGAGTGAGTTCAAACCAAATTGTGAATAAATAATGGGGAGTAAAAGGCCTCACCAAAGCCCAAGCCATTTGCTTCTGCAACTCCCCCAGCTTGGTTTGCATTTCATCCAGTGACGACAGGCTCTTGTAACGCTCTTCTTTCTCCAGGTACTTCCTCTTCAAGTCTTTCAAGCACTGTCATGGTCATGTGTTCAACAAATACAAGACAAATACTGTAATCAGAGAGATTTAACAGTGAATTGAGATGTAAACAGTCAAAATCTGGTCAAATATATGTCAACAACGTCTTTATATATACATGATCCTTACTTCACTATGCTGCTGGATTTTTTCTTCTGTGACATTCTTGGTGGTTTTGATGTAGACAAAGTCCTCTCTCATCTGCTCCAGCTGGGTAGCTTTCATAAAAAACTGCAGCGGAAATCATATTTTAGGAAATTGCAATGTGGATGTAAGAAACTCAATCAACTCCAAAAATACATAAAATATTCTCTTTTGTAGTCACATGTAGTTACCCTATATTTATCTCCCTCTCCTTTGGAGTGCAGGAAGTATTTGCTCATCTCTTGAGTCAGAACCGACACCGGATTGTTGACCTTTTAAACAACAACATAATCATACGAGTAAATCCCACTGAAGTCACTTTTTTTGATTGTTACAATTTTTTTCGTTTATCACTCTACCCAAAAAGATTTGCAAAGCTTATACCTGTATGTTAAAATTGTCCAGGATGGAAATGAGCTCCTCCTTCTTGGTTGAAATAATTTGACCTGTAAGAAGCAGAAAAAACATAGTGATGAGTTCCTGATGATAAGAGAATTATGTAGGCAGCTACAGGAAGTGATTTTTAAAATACTGGCATTACAAACATGTGTCTTGTGTCCTTTTAATACCGTTGGCTCTTATTGTTGTTGTTTACGCTTGTGAGAAGAAATGGTGGCTGAATCATTTTTGATTAATGTTTTTTAAAGGATCAAATTAATGACACTGGTTTTATTAGCTACCTAAAGTTGAAAACATGTCCCTGGAGCTCTTTGTGATGTAATCAAATGTCCTCTGTTATTGTCAACCAGCACTCCAACTTAAGAAACTAAGTTCAGTAAGTAAAACACAAACAAGTTTTTGTGTTTAAAAGGCTTTTACAAAATATTTTTTTTTCATTTCGATGAGAAAGTTACTCTGATTAACATTTCAATACCAACATTGCTTTTTAAGGTCCGTGCTTATTTAGCTTTAAAGGGTCAGAAATAGTTCCTGGAAAAGTGTTAACAAAAATTTGTCCCGGTTGTTACACATGTCTATCCCATTGTCTCCTTCCGTCTTGATTTCAAATGACTTGTATCAACTGCAGCTTCATAGAGTTCAGAAGCATGTGTTACTAGCTCGCTTACAATGGTTGCCACTAGATGGAAACACCAACTACTGCTCACTTGTTGCTTTCTAGGGATATCCCGATCTGATTCTTTGATAGAGTATCTGCCGATACCGAGTCCCGATCCGATACTTGTATTTTCCCTGATAATAGAGCTGCACAGTTTTTCAAAACATCTTTTTAACAAAAGTAAAGTAACACAAATTAATCAAAAGATGTCTTCAGCTTATCCCATATTACATAGCTCAGCTAGCAATGTTTTAAAATTCACATATAAAATCAAAACTCTCCACAGAATGGTGTAATAGCTTAATTTAGCTTAATATTCAGTCACAACAATGAATCCCAATTTATGAATCAAAAATGTACACGCAGGAGGAGGGCAGAACGGCAGGACGGAATTTGATTGGTTTAAAATTTTGGGACCCAAAAACGGTGATTGGTCGGTGTTTTCCCAGGTTTACTGCGGCTGTAGATAGCAGCTTTTTTTTAGCTCTTTTTTAAGAACACATTATGTATTGATTGCCATCGGGACGTAAAGATCATTTTAACCAGTATAACAAAAAGTGTATCTAAATCTGACTACCAACCCCAGCTTTAAGATCGGGATCAGGACATCCCTATTGCTTATGTTTACTGATGTTGTGTATCGCTAACTTTCTACAGCTCACATCAATGGAGCAAAAGAGGACATAACTCAGCTATGATCTGTAACATTGGACGATCTCAAGAACTTGCTGAATTGAGCAACCCCCCTCACCCTCACCCACTCTTTCTTACACACACACACATACACACACCACTACATTCACATCACTTCACAACAACCTTTAACTTTTCTTTTTTCTTCTTCTTCTGGACCTGGTTCTTAGTAGTTTCTTTTTAGTTTGCTGTTTACGTTTTTCATATGCTCTGACCTTTGTTGATCTAACTCTGTATGTAACTGCATAAATGATAACACAAATTTGATCACAAAAAAGGGTCAGAAATGGTTTTGAAGTGATACATGAGTGGTGAACAATATGAAATTATGTATTTTATGTTAGCATTGTAGCAGTAGTCTCTTGGAAAAACTCTAAAAGCAAAACAAAGAACAAAACATAAATCACACAACAACCAAAATCACAATCATCCAGAGATGTCTTCACGCTCTTTACCTGACTTAGCTCTCAGTTTGTAAGTCCTTAACCCCTCTCGTGTTATTCTCAGGTCAACAACGATGGCAGAACCGTACACCTCAGATTTATATGCATCTCTTCCTTTGTTGCGCAGGGTGATCGACACATCTGCTGAGCTGAGAAAACAGAGAAACATGCATTGAGTTTGCATAAGATACTTATGACGAAGAGTGCTATTCTTTAAATCAATGAGAGAAAAATATATGTGATGTATTCTCAATTTGGAAGTACTAGTAGGTAAAAAGCATCTAAAAGAAAGATCTGTTTAAAGAAAATGTTCAATACAGAAGAGAGCAGCTTCATCATCAGCTTCATGAGATAAAACACAAGAACAGAACAAGATGTGGTGCCCGGTTTACCTTTCTCCTTGCTTCACAAAACCCTTCAGGGATAATCCTCTGTTTGTTGCCTGTGCATTCCCACCTAAAGCAACTATAAGAGCGGTCAGAATGGCACTCTTTCCACCTGTCACACAGAAAACAGACAGAGTGAGAACAGAGGGTATAAAGTTACCCCATAGTACAGCCCTCTACTTTGTACCTATTAATATATAATAGCGATAAATACCCCAGCACAAGTGGAGATGTAAGGCACAGATCACATTAATAATGGACAGATCTTTAAAGAGACAAAATTATTTACATGATGGCCGCACTTACCACAGAAGAAGATGTAGAGAGAACCCCAATTTAACAATATGGGATGACTTATCAGTAGGGTTGCAAAATTCAGGGAATTTTCAAAGTTGGAAACTTTCCATGGGAATTAACAGGAATTTATTGGAATAAACGGGAATAAACCAGGAATTTACTAAATTGAAGGTTGGCTCTTAATTGGGAACTTAAAAAAAGTTGGGAAAAATATATTTTAGCATAATCCTGACTAAAACAACCAGATTTCATGCAAGTACAGTTGAATATCTATGCTATTCCTCAACCACATGCACATAACACACTGCTTACTGCAGGGCTATTGAGGCCACACCCCCTACATGCACTGTGCATTCCACCATGACATGCAAAGAGGATTTCTAGAATCCTGCAGAGGCTAGGCTGGAGAAGCTTGAGGGAAGATACTTTTTATTTGCATGTTGAATGGGACTTTTTTGGAGGGAGAGGGGCTCTTTTCATTTAACATTTTGAATGGGACCTTTTTGGGATACCTTTCCATTAAATTACCCTCAATTCCCAGTTAATTCCCAAAATTCCCATGGAAAGTTTCCAATTTGGAATATTTCCAAAATGCCCTAGCTTAACTTCCCATGGAACATTTCCACCCCTTTGCAACCCTATTTGTGACCTCTGTTTTGATAAGTCATAGATAATAAACTTATAATAATAAGACATGTAATTGTAGTACAACAACTTTAAAAACCAGTCAGTTTCAATACAGTCTCTGTGGGAATGATGGATCCCTTTGAAACAGTAGCAGCTGCATACATTAGTATTCCTCTTATCATTGTCTGAATGGTAACACTTACTTCCATTGTTGCCAACAACAAAGTTGACATTTGAACCAAAGGCAAAAGGTCCGAGGTTGGAGTGGCACATGAAGTTCTTCAAAGTGATGCTCTCCACAATCCCTGCATCACTCACCACCTCTCCAGCACGGAGCATCTAAACACAAGTCATCAAGATAACACTGTTTTTGTGACATGCATTTGATTTCATTGTAATGGAAATATCTGCACTATAATTAACTATGTCAGTCTCAAATAATCACAACGATAGAGTCAAGCACGATGAAGTAATAATATCAACAAAAGTGCACACATGATGTTTACACCCAGAAACCTTCAAGTTAATAATAATTTTCCTGGTATACATATCGCCAATAATTTATTAGAGAGAGTTAAAGTTACAACATTTCTGGGAGTTCTCATTGATGAAAAGCTCACCTGGAAAATGCACATAGATCACATTACCAGTAAAATTGCAAAGAATATTGGAATCATCAGAAGAATCAGACAGTTGTTGCCAAGGAAAATTCTTCTTAACTTGTATTACACTTTAATTTATCCTTATGTATCTTACTGCAACATTGTTTGGGCTAGCACCTTTTAAAGTAACCTTAATGGTATTTGGTCTCTGCAGAAGCGTTTTATTAAAATGATCACATTTTCCAATCGATTCAGTAGTTCTACTCCTATTTTTCAATCATTACAAATCCTCCCCATCTTTGCTCTTCACTGTCTACAAACTAATATTTTTGTCTTTCAATACATTCACAACTTACTCCCAGTAAGCTTTCAGGATTTATTTCAGTTTAACTCTCAGATCCATCATTACCAAACAAGGTTTGCAAATAAACTCCATCCAGCTTTCTTTTGGACAACATTTTCTCAGTTTTCCATCAGATACAGAGGCCCTCCCTTTTGGAACAGTTCACCTGGTCTAATAATAAGTAACACAAATTTAAACTCATTCAAGAAACAAACCATAATATTTACGTTAGTTGAGTTAAGTAATGCAACATGATACAATTATTAATGCATATTTACAAACACATAATCTCCCAACTTTCCTAACTTATAAATAAATATTCTGTTCTTTTGTGTTTTGTCTGTTCTTTTAACTTTCCCTTCTTTTCTTTTCATCATTGTTTCAAATATGAATCCCTCTTATTAATCTTTTTTTGTTTTGCATGTAGATACTCTGTTTCTACGTTGAAACTTTGCCTTTGTGTTGATTATTTTCTATGAAGGGCCACTCAACAAGCCTGTTAGGGTTTTTTTGGCTCCTCCTGCACATAACATATTAGTGGTTAATTTTATTATTTAATTTTATCTGTTATATATTGGCTCGTGTTATTGAATATGCAATGTTTGTTTTGTACTTTGATATGTGCAATAAATAAATAAATACAAGTAAAACGAGCTTGGATGACACAGGACTCATTTGTAATCACGTTACAAACACTACACACCTGTCTGCTTAGTAACTCATCTTCCTCCTCATCACTGTGATTTCCATTTGCATCGGCCACCTCTTCTTCATCTTCATCCTCCTCCTCCTCCTCCGGCTCCGGCTCCGGCTCTTCCTCTCTCACCCGTTTGTGGGGTTTGTAAATGCCGGAGCTACTTTTTCTTTTAGACATCTTTGGCTCCTAAACTTCTGAAAGTGAAAGGAAACTGAAAGGAAACACACAGCGTACTTCAGAAACTCGAGCCAGGCTTATAGTTGAATTATGACAGATAAAACGACACTGACAGACATTATAATACTCCCTTTAAAGCTCTGTCGGCTTTGTTAAGTGTGTTAGCTTTGTGGTGGGTAAATTAAAACCATGGCAATTAATAACATCAGGCTAGCCTAAACTAGCTTGTCTAGCTAGCTTGAGCTACACGTTAAGCCCAAAGTTCATAACTGTATTGTCAGACAGCAGTTGGGTATGCTGCATTAGGTGTTGCGTCGGTATCTCCAAGAACTGGTACGAAAGCTTGTATTTTGACAACTCACCTTCGGCAGTAGGAGGTAAACGCACACAGCCCAGATGGAGGGGATACAAACAGACCACTCATCGAATTCGCGCCCTGTGTTCTCATGAAGTCTCGCGTGAATATGCGAGATTGACAATCCAGCACAAAGTACACCAAGAAAAAAACACTGTTGCAACTTTTTGGTTGAACAAAACCTCCTATTAGGTAAACAATATTCTAAAGTAAATTAAGGAGAATTTATTAAAATAAAAAAGTTAATTATTTTTAATGTTTTTCATGTATTTCAGTGCAGAACCGGCCCTAACTGAGTTGGTGCCCCAGGCAAGATTTTAACTGGTGCCCCTTGTCCTATAACTACAGACGAAGATTAGGGCCACTGAAAAAAAAAAAAACTTAAGGTCAAAACATTTTTTTTTAAATTATTATTCTGAGAATTAAGTCAGAGTTCTGACTTTTTTCTCAGAATAATACTTAAAAAAGTATTTTGACATTGTATTATTATTTTTATTTTTTTCAGTGGCCCTAATCCTCTTCCGTATATAACCAACTCCAACAATCACATCACATATACACTGAAAGACAACTGACATCCAGCTTTATGTTTTACAGGTTACCTTTGTTTGAAAATAAAAATGACCTCTAAAAGAACTTTAATAAAAATGTTCTTTTAGAAAATACCATTACTAAGAAATATATGGTATATAAATGATGACACAGTTATGGGATGTTGCACAAATACTGACATAAATTATAGGTATTGCACAGAGGTAATTATTGCACATGTTATTAGTTTGCACATGTAATTATTGCTTAATCAAAAAAGAGTCTGGAGTAAACCTAGTGACACTCAGAGTGATGTACTTCAGATACTACTTTATAACCCCTGCAATTCCATCTAAATTCCATTGTAACATTGTATATATCTAAATTGTATTCTAGCTTTATTTATCTATTTTTTTTATTTTTACTTATCTTATTTTATTTTATTTTATTTTACTTATTGAAACTTCTTCTTGATTGTACTTATGTCTGGGTTGCTGTAACAACTGGGGGGATCAATAAAGTTATATATTATCTTATCTTATCTTAATTATGAACAAGATTCTTCTCTACTTGCCAAAGATATGGGGGGGGGGGACGACAAATTATTTCACACTGTTTCTCCCATCTGCCAGAATTTGTATCCCCACCCAAAAATAGACAGGTGAAGCCTGACCATCAGATGATTTGTTTTAAAAGTACTTCAGATACTACTCCATAACCCCTGAGATTATGAACAAGTTTCTTCTCTTAGCCCTAAATAATCTAGATGGTGTCAAGTAAATTCTATTGATTATCTTGAATCGAATTAACCTGGTGCGAATGACTCATGACAAATATTTTAACCTGTGCAAGACATCTGTCCACTCTGTATCTGTGAATGCAGTTTTCCCATGCAGTTTTCAAGGCACCAATTGTGCTGTAATTTTATAATAAAACAGAATAATACATTGAAACTTCATGACCCCTCTCATAGGTTGAAATAAATAAAGAGGCTGTATGTGAATTCTCAGGAGCTGTTGAAGATTGAAAATTTGATGTCAATAAGCTATGGATTTGCATGTTCGCCAATACTGCTGTTTCGGCAGCTCAAATTCGTCCTGTATGTTATTGAATAACTTAAGTTCTTGTCCTAGTTATAAATCACCAAGCACTGCAATGTCTCTCTTCACCCATTCACTCCAATAAAGCAAAGTCTTACCTATATGTAGACCAGGATTATACCATATGCTAGAATAAATGTTCAGGAAAGGGTCAAAACTAAGGATCTTTGCTGTTTTTATCCAAACTCCCCTCAGGCATGACAGTACAGGATGAGAGGTAGATACATAGGAAGATAACTGAAGTGTGGGGAAAGCATGGGCTTCTACACTGAGGGTGCCCACTCAGGAAGAAGAGTCCACTGCATCAAATGTCGAATGCAAAAGGCACAACGGTAAAAGAGGAGGTTTGGTACACCTAGACCTACCTTATCTACCTGATTTTTGAGCTTTTCCAGGCGCATTCTAGCTTGTTCACCATTCAAGAAAAATCTTATATAATATGATAAAAGAAAGGAACATTCAACATTCACCATGTATAAATATATGGGATTAGAAACAAAATTAAAATAACAACCCAAGAATAAACATCCTTTATTAGAGCACATGCAACTCTTGATTAAATAAACTCTTACAAAGGGTTACTTTTTCCTTCACTCAAAATACCAATGGTCAAGTTTCAAAACAGCTACAGCACACAGTTGGCACCTGGCAAGTCTCCCAAGGCCAGGAACCGACTGAGTTTGAACTCAAAGTCGATGGGACGTTCACTGGGGGGCCTGTAGTTTCCTCTCATTGTTGAGCTCAGGTAGGGGATGAGCTCACAGTTCTCTTCAAACAAAGCCAGTTTCTTCTTGTACTTCTTGCGGGAGTAGTCTGTGCTCTTGTGGTTGAAAGCTGTAACAATATGAGATTTCACTAGGACAGAAATATACCAACTTAAAGTATGTATATGTAAATAAAGTAACACTTAACATTCTCATCCTCATCAAGGTTTACAACAATGAGATTTGTCCTACCTTTCAAGTAGAAGGCCATATATTGAAGGGTTGATCTTTGTATACTGAGGAAAGGATACTTTGGTTTGAGGCACCCAGCAGCTGTCATGGCCTTGACAACTGCAACCGCTACACCCTTAAAGCACAAAAGCCACACAGACCTCACAGACCTACACATACAGAACCCTAAATTCCAACAGATCCCATTATGAAATATCTGCACATATTATTAGTGATGATTATGGTATTTTGTGTCTGACCTGTTCCAAGTAGCCCAATGTGGGAAGGGAGGTGAGGGGCACAGGCTCACAAAGAGGAGGAACTTTACTGGGCAGCTTCTGGTCCCAGTAGGTTTCAGGAGTTCTGGACAACAACACCAACCTTCACATGTTAGTCTAATACATATCATGGCTAAGCAATGCTTCATGGTCTTTATTAAATACAAGAGTAGTAATTTCAAACACTTGATATGCACAGCTAATTCAACATTATGGGGAAAAACTAAAGACAACACATTTCTGAAATACAGAAAGAAATCGCTTTACACCTCAAAAACTGGTCCTGTTTCTGCTTTGTTTCAAAAATGTAGATCCGTTCTCTGTATTCCACCGCATATTCCATCTTACCCCGAACCAGCGCTTCATACCTGCAGAAAAACAAATACAGATTTAACTGGTTTGTCTTTATTCCTGCTGATAGCGTGTAATTCTTCAGGTTAAGGACAGACAATGTTGACCTTTTCTCAGAGTAATCTCTTACCACTGACTCCTTTTGTCTTTGTAAATGTATCAATAAGACATGATTATTTATGTATTCTTCATTTAGATTTGAAATTCTACAAAAATGAACTTGTACCTTTGCCTTCCATTCAGATAAGTGACCGGGCAGAAGCCCTTCATCTCAACTTGCTGTGGGAACTTCTCCTTCACCAGAGTCTCTGTCAGCTTCCGTGGAAGCAGGTGGGGCTGTGGGAGGGTGTGTGGGCAGCCAGGGACCACAAACTGATGTGGACTGGCAAGGAACAGCTATGGAGAGAGCACATAATGTAACTTATCTTACAAAACCAGCGAAAACTAACTTGGGCACCCTTCCATTCTCACGTATGCATTTGACCCACTGTGTTCAAGTCTCTTTTAAAAATACAGACCTGTAGATGTTGTTCACCACACATCTTGTAATAGTGTTTCCTGTACTGAGCTGCATAAGTTAAGGCTGTAGTTTCTGAGCAGTCCACCAGGTGATAATGTAGTGCCAGGCAGACTGTGCAGTACTGGCTGAACTCTCCAAGTCGGTTCTGCAGCTCCTGCGGTGTGATGCAAAGTCTGTTGATGCAGGCTGCTTGGCCTGTTAGAGTAAAAGATATGGGGAGCATGAACTCATACATGCCATCTAAAACATGTATGCATGCATGTAAGCATGTCTTTGCTTTAATCCTGTAATGCATTGTAAAGATTAAATGCATCCTCTGCCACTGAAGTTTCACTGAATACTTTACTCAGTGTTATATTATTGTGTGCTGAATGTGCAAGCCTTCGGGACTTACCGCTTTGCACCCGCTCTAGGAAGTTATGGAAGCATTTCATGCTGATGCTGATCTCCTTCAAAATGCTGTTCCAGATCCACCATTGGCTCTTTTCACCATCCAGCCGGATCAAATTTTGATACTGTTTCTGGAAGTGTTGCCTCACATGCTCCATTTCCTGCTTGTAACAGGAGTTCCGAATGCTGAGAATCTCAGAGCTGTCGTGCATCAGATGAGGCCTGCAACGGGAAAAGAGAGGATTCAACTTAATAGATTACGTTTGAAGCTTTTCACAAACAGCTTGTTAAATCATGGAAAAATGTGCTTGTATTCATAGCTGCTTTTGATGTGTGTTCCCTGACTTGTTGGCCTTCATCTTGTCCAGCAGGCCTCTTTTTAGTACTGTGTCCAGCTCAAGCTCAACTACTATCATGGGAATGATGTTCTTGGACCTCATCAGCTCTGCCTGCTTTAGAGTCTTTGGAAAGTCATCTAACACATACCTGCAGAACAAACAAGTAGCATGTAATCTTTGTTTGAGACAAAAAAGTACAGCCATTCTGGCAGTTATTCTAAGTCTTCACAGTTACAGTTTTTTGGACTGCATAAACACTAAAATCAAAAGTATTACACAATTATCAAAACGCTACACTCAATAAGCATATAGAGAGAAATAAATGATATTTTCGTCTGCAGCATTGGTCTTGTGTAGTGTTTGGTGAATTTATTGTATATTTGCACTTTCTCTGTGTACTTCATTTACAGTAGTCTTATCACTGAGAATATAATTGCTAAGTGTTTTAGGTTAGCAACAGCAGTGTTACTGGTTCAAACAGAATCAAGTCATATGAAATGTGTGTGTTTCATATGGTAACAAAATATGTTTTTTATAAATTAGTGTAAATTCTTTGCAAGAGTGTTTCATTCTGCAAAGAATCTGAGGTGACAAAATGGGCCCTGTTTTCAAAATCGTGTTTACAGTTTTTTTTCAATTGCTTAAATTAAATCGGCCAATTTGTCAAAACACTACACACAATTCACAGAACCACACACACAAGTAGCAGAACACCTCGGATCCAAGACCAATGCTGCATACTGATGAAAATATTATTTATTTCTCTCTATATACCCAAATCAGTCAACATGTCAACATGGAGAATCACAACAAAACATGTTCCAGTTTTCATGCTACTACAGTAGTGTGTGTAACACTGAAAGCTCAGCAAATATCAGACAAACACACAGTTTTTTTCGATTGCTTAACACAATTTTGAAAACAGGGCCCATTTTGTCAAAACACTACACACAATTCACACAACCACACACACGAGTAGCAGAACACCTCAGATCATTTGCAAAATGAAACACTCTTGTAAAAACTATACATTAATTTATCCAAACCATATTTTGTTACCATATGAAACACACACATTTCTTATGACTGAATTCTGTTTGAACCAGTTACACACTTCTGTTGCTTGCCTAAAACACTTTTAGCAATTCTACTTCTCAGTGATAAGAGTACTGTAAGTGAAGTACACAGAGAAAGTGCAAATATACAACAAATTCACCAAACACTACACAACCAATGCTGCAGACTGAAATATAATTTATGTCTCTCTATATACCCAAATCAGTCAACATGTCAACATGGAGAATCGCAACAAAACAGGTCCCAGTTTTCATGCTACTACAGCAGTGTGCATAACACTGTAAGCGTAGCAAATATCAGACAAACATGAAATACTGGATCCAGCTGAAGACAGGTGAACTCACCTGCTGCATTTTTATATTGCTTAAACCTGATTGGTGTGTCCACAATTAAGCAATCATGTGTTTGCGCACCTGATGGCTGTGTTTAACCAACTGGCTCATAGTAGTGGTATTCTGATAGTCAGTGCTTTGGAATTGCAAGGAAGTGACATCATGATATACTTCTGTGTCTAACACAAGTGTGAGGCTGATATTGTGCTTATAGTGGTGCAAATCTGGGCTGATGTTTTGCTCCTTGAGTGTAAGATTTTGATAATTGTGTAATACTTTTGATTTTAGTGTTTATGCAGTCGAAAAAAACCCTGTAAAATTACTGTAAAAATAAAGTCCCTGTCCGCTTACCCTCTGGTGCTGCAGACTGAGCTCATGAGTGCCACCTCTAGACACTGAATGGCAAGTTCATCAGGCACAACAAGTCCCTGAGATAGATTTTTTTTGATCTGGACAGCCAGATCAGTGTACTCCTGCGTGCTTAGAACCATCCGCACCACACTACCAATGGACAGCCGGGCCAAGCCATATTTCTTACTAAACATCAGTGCCACTGGAGAGAAGGGAAAAAAAGACAATGAATGAAAGCAGAGAGAGCCTTTGAGAAAAAGTGGAAGCAATATCTGAGTATTACCAGTGGTTTTCCCAGATTTTGGTGGTCCAAGAACAGCTATTTTGAGAGGAAGAGATGGGAGGGACTTTGGCTGCTTGAGGTATTTCAAAGGATTCTGCATGAATGTATTGCGGTTTTCCTTGGTCGCAAAGAAGTAGATAAACTGATGGAAAATTAGTGGATGTGTCGCATTAAGCGGCCACTGCAGAGGCTGGATCAAATCTGGCTCTTTAAATTGCTAGAGAGAGGGCAGATGTGTGGGTTAAACAATATGTTAAAAGAGATTTTGCACTGAGAATTTAAAAGTCTCAATAGGTGACATACGAAACAGTGATCAAATCAATCATTCCTACCGAGACAGGGTCCCCAAGGCCGAATGAGCTGTGGAGCTTGTAGGAGGACAGCAGCAGCTTTTCTGCAAGGCTGTGTGAGATGGGTTGACATTGTTTGAAGAGTGACTCCCTGTTGGTCAGCAGAGGCTGGATTTTCTGGAGCAGTTGATTCTGCACAATACGGATTTTGCGAGATGCTCCTACAGACACTCTTGGAATGTTATGCTCACTCAGGAGTTCCTGATGATAGAAACATGCAAGAACATGTGAGCATAGGTAGAGTGCAATGTTTGCATAATAATAGAGTAAATCTGAAGTTGTATATGTAGCTCGTGTAATTCTCCTATCATGAAGTTTGAAAATAAAAATAGAATAACAGAACTGAATATGCATGACTATCCAAGTAACTGCCTTCATTGTGTTTTGTATCTTTGTACCGTCACAGTTATAAGGCCATTTTCATCCATCACAAACCGCTCTTCTATTTTCATCTCCAGCTCCTCAGATGCCGCTTCCTCAGTCTCCATATTCTTCATGCTTTCGTTATCCTCTTCTGGAGGAAACTCCTCCTCCAGTGTGGCCTCTATCTCATCCTCCATGTTGTTCACAGCTTCATCCTCCTCACCGTCTTCCTCATTGCTTTGATGTCTGGACTGGTGAGTTCATAAAAGGTTGGGTTAAGCAGTGTTGGAAAGACCCTAACAGACACATGACAAGCTTTCTTACCTTTGTTTTTTCCTCTGCCATGAGCTCAGCTCTCCTGTGAGCGATCTTTTCCTCCTGCACCACACAGAAAAATCATCTTTTTACACACTCGCAGTCTGTAGTTAAAATTTACAATTAAAAAACATCCCAACACATTTACACTCACTCGACTCTTTGCACGGAGCTCACGAAGGATGTTCAGCTGTGCTTCATGCCGACTGCGACACTCACGCCATTTTTCCAGGTACATCGGCAGCAGACGCTTTTGGACGTCTGAGACATCGAGTGCCAGGGTTACCATAACGTCAGGCAAAAGATGCTGCTGCAGCATATACTGCACATCCTCAGGAATGTGAGGGAAGCCCTCCAAAATAAAACCTGTAGACCTACATGGAGTGTTTCAGGGTTCAGAGACAGCTTGTGGTATCATTCATGAGCCAAAGTGCATGAAGAAACACACTACAACAAGGCTTAAATATGTTTCAAAATACAGTATAAGCATCTTTAAGTTAGCATGGGCTTTAAAGATCTTCGAGAGGAAGACAAGGAGCATGAAAGATTGAGAGATATTCTGTTTATAATCAGTAATGAAAGGAACAACTAACTTTGGCAACATGCTTATGTTCTTGTGTTGCATCAATCTACTCATCTAAGTGTCAGCAAGAAAGCAAATCAAGCACACCACACAAACTGACAATCGTTTTCTCAAAGAAGGACAGAAAGAGGGATTGCATTTTTGAGTGTGTTCAATTACATGTACGGCTCCTGTTTCCAGAATGGCTTAATAACATTATCCAGGATCTCTGGAGGCAGAGGTTCTCCATCAGACAGGTAAGCTTTGATGGCCTCTTCCTCATCAGTCAGGGCTTCTTCCTGCTTTGAACAAACAAAAGCTCAATCATACAACAAAATATGAAGATTCACCTCAATTTAAGGTGCCACAATCTTTGAAATCGTGCTAAAGAGAAAGTTTATCTGAGCTCACCTCCATGTTATTTGTGCTGGCAGAGATGTCCTCCATCTCTGTCTCCTCATCCTCCCCCCTGGCCTCCTTTATCAGAGCCTCCAAATCCTCAGCAGACTGGTCTGAAGACTCCCCCTCATCAGAGTAAGGTATTCTTTTCTTTGTCTTGGCCATGATGAGCATTTGGAGTTGCTCCCTGAACTGAATATGGAAGATACCAAGCTGCTTGGCCAGCCAGTCACCCTGAGTGGTCTTGCCTGACCCTCGGATGCCGAGCAAAAGTATCCTCAGTGCAGGGGGCTTGTTTTAGAGGAACAAAAGAGACTGGTTAGGGATTTTAATGCTCCTTACAGTGACTTTCTCTTCCTCTTTTCATATCTGCTTGTACCTTGAGGGGCTCAGTCCGTGCAACAAATTCTGCAGGGTTTTGAAGGAAGGAGTCCATTGCTTCTAGGTCAGAGAAGTAGAAGATTTTGTCTCGGTACTTGGCTGCAGTTTCATCCTTGCAGGGCCACAATACATTATGGTTTTTCAGGGCCACAGGGCAGTAATGCTGCGTGTCACCCAACAATCTCTTGGCTGATGTGAGCCCCTGCATTGAAACGGGGGAAGAGATACTGTCAAATGTTGCTATTTTATAAGCTAACAAGGTAGTTAAACCAAATCTCCTAATTTCAAATCATATATAGGATCATAAACTTGCTATTTAGTTGAGCAAAAAGAAGTGTTAGAAGACTTTTTGTTTTACTGACTTCATCTTCCTCCTCTGCTGCAAAGTTTTCACTGCTGCCTTCCTCGGTTCTTCCAAGCTCTGCTAAGGCATCCAGATCCTCTGCCTCTTCATCGAGATCCAGCCCTGACAGCTCCCAAGACTCATACTGAAAGGCTTCTGGAGAGCAAGCAGGAAATACATGCAATCAGGTTTTTTTTTTTGTACTTTACGTGGAAACTCATTATATCAGAAGTAATTTAAAGTGTAGATAAACTGTATCTTAGGGCTAATATAATAAAATCATTTTGTTGCAATAGTAAGGGCCTGAGCACCAAGTGTGGTGTGAGGATCCTAATTGAATACATAGGAATGATTCTCCGTCCAAATGGATAACATGTTTGTATGCTTTGATAAGCCCCAAAACTCACCAAACTTGGCACAAGCATCAGGCTGAAAACATTGATGTTTTAGGGATTTCACACATGAGTTTGACAAAACTGCACTTTAGTACATGTGTGACATTTGGTATGCACATTCATCAACTCAAGACCTACAAAAATTTGATGGAATTTGAAAGAATGCCTATTAGAAGCAATACAGCGCCATCTACTGGAAAAACACAGTTGTTTTCTCCATACTCAACATGTAATATGATAGATCGATAAGCAGATCAACATGTTAGGATTTGGTCGTATTCAGAGTGCCCCCTCCTGTTAAGGGCTGATAAGCCTCCAAAATAACATTATGGAAATTGCATGAAGTTTACACAGTGTGGTCTAAAGTTCATGTACATTACTATAATGCATGATTGCAGCATATCCTGCATGCTTCTGCAACATAGCAGTCAAAGGAAGTTGTGTGCCTCCTGCAGCATACCCCGCAGCTGCAACACAATTCAACGTGTACAAAGGTGCAGGGACCAATGCCACACTCAGTACCTTTACTATAAGATGACACATTTCAAAAGATGCATCCTGACTGTTCATTAAAAAAAATAAAAGATTTGCGAATTTTAGACTCACTCTCCATCTGTAGGACCATCTCTTGAAGCAGATCCTCTGGGCTTTTCTTCTCAATCTCCAGCACTGAGTGTGCCATGGTCAAAGTGGACTTCATTTGCTCCCATGTGGTCACAAACTGTTTCAGCTGGAGTTTGTACTCATTCATTTCCGGGCCGTCTGGATAACCCGACTCCCAATGGTCAGGTAGTGTCACAGCTTGAGCAACACAGAGAAGAAACTTTCAATTTCTGGTTTTTAAAGTTGTTGCCAGAGTTTGAATACTCAGATGTGGTTTTATACAACATTTTCATATTGAACTTCTGATGTATTTGAACAGGTGCAAGATGTAACTCCACAAAGCTAATGGCACACTACTGGATGATGAACGGAAAATGCCTGTTTATCCATAGTATCTCTTGAAAGCTAAAATTGAGTTTTAGCTGGGAAACAAGCATATGCAAGAAAAAGTCTCACCTTCATTTTCATTCACGTCTGGAAGCGCAGGACTTGTACTTTCAGATGGTACAGGATTTTCTACAAAGGAAATAAGTGTATGCTTTAAAAATAATGATGGTCAAACCTCCAGGATCTGTAAGTCACTGTAAAAACAGCCTGTTTGATTAGAAAGGCTGACTATACCTTCCCTCTCTTCAACAACTGTCTCAAGATTTGCTTCGGCATCTGATTCCTGCTCCTTCTGGTTTCTAAAAGAGATTAAAAATACACACAAAAAAACAAAGTATACCAAAATAATTTTCAAAAATGAAACCCCACAAACTTAAAAAAAAACGCAAAATCACTCACATGGCTTTTTTCTCCTTCCCAGTTTGTGTGTCCTGCAACCTCTTCAATACTGCTTCATCAACGCTGTCCTTATTCTTCTCATATAATCTCCTCAGAACTGATCAACACATTCAAATGCATTGATTATATGAACATTTACAGGATTCCCTACAAACAACTTGTTAGTGATGTTTTTACAAAATGTCTCATACTTTGATTTCCATCGCTGTCACTGAGGCAGAAGAAGGTGTCAGGCAGGAGTTTGGCATTCTGCAGTCCGTTCATTTGGGAATAGTTCTGAGGAAAGTTGTCCAGCACCCAGCCAGTCCTGACGTCTTCATTAGTGTCAGCCTCCTCAATCTGTAACATCACCACAGAGCTCAAGTAAAGGCTTCGATTAACTTTAGATGATGTATTGGAATAGTTGTTGTAGTTTTGAATGTACAGTGTTTGCAAATACCTCTTTTATACGATTCTCCAGTACATTAGCATACAGGCTAGTGGGTATTGTGCTCATTTGTTTGGCTTCTTCTAGAGCAGAAAGCACCATGGCTTTGACCTCTGGATGATCCTCTGTCACTATGAAAGGCAGAAATCCTCAACACTACTATATTATACATAACACATTTCCTGGAGGAATAGTTATTGATCTGAACAAAATCATCATCCACAGAGCTCAACTTACCAGAATCTTGTCCATCCTGCTGCATCTTCATCTTGATTTTCTCCAAAGCAACCTTTGTTGTCTCCTCCTTGATTTTCCCAAGCCTTTCCTGCTCAGCCTTTTCCAGAACCGGCTGTACCAGTTCCTCCAAATCAAGCACCAGTGCATTAAAGTGCTGAGCCAGAAGTTTACACAAAGTGCTCTTTCCTGCCTGTGGAGGTCCAATGATGGAAACTCTGCAAGGAGGCCTAGGCATTGGAGGGAGTAGGTACCGTACAGGGTTTGTGACAAACTTCTGGTATGCCTCCTGGGATGAGAGGATGTAAAATTTGTCCTGGAAGCTGCACAGGAGTAGTTATCAGTTAGTTGACTTTTTAGCATATTTTTTATTTTGCACTGTATGTTTCCTGCTGTTCATGGCCTTTAAATAACCACTCACCCTACACAGAATTTGGGACTGCCAGGAATGACTTTGCCTTCCTTCAGAGCAACAGGGCAGGTTTGGCCCCAGCGGCTCCTTCTCCATCTAAAGCCAGGAGCCACCACTCTGGAGGACGACATTAGTCTTAGCAAGTCCCCCTGGAAAAGAGATGGAAAAAATGTATAGTTAAGGGAATTGGTGTGAAGCGTATCAAGAGCATAATCTATTCTTGCATGTTTATAGCTTTTTGAAATCCTGGTTTAAAACATAAATGTGGTATTTCACAGCAGACCGTGTCAATGTGCTCTGGCAATTCCTCTTCATCACTCTGGTGCAGGGGAACTGGAACAGAGACGCGCTTGATTGCCATGGATCCAAGACGAGACGCCACACACTAGTGACAAAACAAGCAACAGACTAATACCATCAGACGTACAAAAATACAACCTTGGAACAAAATGCAACGTTTTTTATATCATTTGTAATTTGGAGATGCTTCTTGTCGATTATTTATCCCAAGTGATTTTACCGAGTGCAGCTCTTCAGGTGCCATGTTTCCATCAAGCTCCAACAGGTAGAGGGGGTTATGGCTTTTCATGTAGTCCTGAAGAAATACAATAAACACAATAAACTCCTAACAAATGACAAACAAGTTCATCTTAAGACTTTCTCAGTAAAAAATGAAAATTTTCAGAGTGTAAGCAAAAAACGTCAAAGTTATTAATCAATTCAGCGCAAGACTGTCTGCTTCTGTATTAAATCATAAGCGCTAATCTAACTTTACCGTAATAGGAGGAAAAAAAAAACCTTGTTTTTGATTATTATTACTTTAATAAAGATGCCACAACCAAAACGCAGCTTCTAGGTAAGCTTAAATTTATTATTTTAGGTAAAGATAGCAGCATTTAACAATATATATCAAATATTTAGAATAAAAAGGTGAAGCTTAAACACATCTGCAAATACTCTGAAGCACTTGAAATAGTTGTTTAAGTCCACTCAGAGTTGTCGTAATGTATTATGCAACTGCATTATTTAAAAAAATGTTCCAAATGATATTAAAAAAGCAATTAAAGCTGCTGTTGGTAGGAATGGTTTAAAAAAACATAACTTGTTTCTGCTGGGTTTGGAGAAATGGTCATAATGCCCATGAGTACTCATGGGTAAGTGGAGTAATTTGAGACTATTGCGAAATCTCTGTGTTTTCCAATGACTTTGTATCAAGCAATGTTATTATTCCCCTCGTTCCCATTGTAACGAACCAATCATAGATAATCTCCAATCCTCTGTCCTGATTGGTTAAGGGGCGGCCCCTACTATGTCCTCCGATTGGCTATGAGTCCGACACTATCATGACTGCCCGATCTGTGCTAAGAGGAAATCTGGTTGGGAGGGATAGTGTTGACATTGGAAGTCCCTCTCTCTGAACAGATGTTTACTCTGTGACTACCAACAGCAGCTTTAAAGACTTTTCTCAAAGGATCAGTCCAACTACAAGCTGTCATAGGTGACTGTCAACTGGACTTAACAGTTAATATGAGCTCCCAGTGAGTTACCTCCAGTGGTCTGAGCATTGTGTCTCTGTACATCTTGATGCGAGGAAAAGCATTTTTAGGCAAATTCTCTGGTGTCCATACCACCTGGGCAATAACAGTCTTTTGGAGTTCCTCTTCCCCATTCTACAGAAAGTACAGAAAGAGTTGTGATGAGAAGAATCATGGGAAATAATATCTTAATGAGAACTGAAAAAAAATAAAAATAAAAATAAAAAATCTAAATGGTAATGAAATGCATGAGTATGACACAACAGCAATTATCTACCACCGGAAATTACTAATACATCAAAGTCAGCAACAGTTGTTAACCATACAGCCATACCTGCTCCTCCTCCTCTTCTTCCTCATCATTGCTCTCCGTCTTCTTGGTAAAGATCTCCTCACGCTTCCACTGATCCCTGTTGTACAGCTGTCCCGTCTCTGGATGCTGCTTCATGCTCGACAACCTATCAACCAGGTCCTTATCTGGACACTAATGGGAGATGAAGAGTTAAATTTATGACTAAAATGGGATCAAATAAATCAAACCTTGTCAAAAATGTTATGTATTGCTGCGTTATACACGCACAACCCTTAAGGTCACCTTTATATTGATGATGAAGTCAGGTGATAGTTTGAGATTTTTGATGAGCTGAATCTGCTCAGACATCCTCAGATGCTCTTCTGACATAAACGGCAAGCAGCTGAGTACATATCCTGCAAATCGACACATGTATTGTTATAGGTAGGTTGTAAATAATAAGGTTTGCATACACAAGGTCTCTGTGCTAAATTCGATTTACCATAGTGCTCCACATCTGGTGAGTTCAGCCTGGCAAGAATCAGCTGGAGCACCAGGTCTTCTGGAATACTTTTACCCTCACATAAGATTCTCAAAAGCTGAAATTGTAAGGAAATAAGGGTAAAATATGCTTAAGTGGAAAACACCTAATTAAAAAGTGAGTGGTTGATCTTTTTGTCCTTCAATACTGAAAATGATACTTACCTCTATGCCTTGCTCTGTTTTGTTGGTAATGTGTGTGTTGAGCAGATCTGTATCTGAAAAATAACAGAAGCTTATGAGATTGAATTATGTCAGAGTGAAGAGGTCAGAAATGCATGTGCTGTACTTACCATCGATTAGGATACACTTCCAGGACTCTGCAAGTTTTTTGGCCAAGGTGGATTTGCCAACACCCTGCAAAAATATTTTCAGACATACGTACATTCTTACAGCAGTAACATTAAGTGCATGATTTAACATAACATTGAATAATAAGCCAATATAATTATAGGGAATGGTGGTGTAATATTTCATTAACAAATCCACACAAAAATGTGCAATGCATGTGTACAGTAGTGTATTATGTTTAGGGTTGCCAACTGTCTTGTATTAACTGGGATATCCTGTGTATTGGGCTAAATTGGTCTGTTTCATACGGGACCTCAATTGTCCCGTATATTGACTATTAGCGAAGTCCTGCAAAAAAGTGTGGAGAGGATTTTCTCTCTGATGGCCATTAAATGGTCAGACTCAAGAAACTGATGCAGCACAGAGCTGATCAAAAATGAACTTCAAATATTACCAAAACAACAAGGTTCTGCAACAGCTTTTACCCCCATGCTGTGAGACTCCTGAACACGCTGCTCCCCTTCACATTCACCTCCACCTCAGACTGGACAATCTTGACTCTGTTACATGCCACTTTATACTGGACAATGACCACCACTGTGCCTTCTGTGTTTTTAATAACTATTTTATTACTGCCTATTTATTTCAACTCAATAGTTTAGCTGCTCTATTTATTCAAATATTGCAACATTTGCACCCTGCACTACCACACTTACTGTTTTACTATTTATCTATTCCCTCCATTATCCATATTTAGTTTAGTTTAGTTTAGTTTAACTCATATCTCATGTTGTTTCGTCTTGTTTTTATATTCTGTCTTTGTTGTCAGTGCATTGTCTGTCTGTCATTGATTTGCACTTGCACTGCTTTGCACATGCCATGTGAGGAACGAAATTTCGTTCAGCTGTATACTAGCTATCCAGAATGAATGACAATAAAGTTGAGTTGATTTGAGTTGAGTTGAGTGAAATATCTGTAAACTGTGACTTGTCATGTAAGGATTTCTCTTTGGCTGTGCAAAAGGACAAAAGGCTGCTTGATTCAGTCAAGGGTAGCAAAAAGTATCCATGGAAGAAGTACATTTGGTGAGTCATACTCCTCTTTTGCATTTACTTTTTCTTTTGCGTGTTTTTTATATAAAGAGCCAAATTGTGGTTTCTTTGAGGTTCATTCATATGAGGTTACATAATGATAAAGTAAGGATTAAAGGGAATATACACACTTTCTGCTTTTCCAGTTGAATCAGAATATGAATATGCGGGTCATTGACATGACGTGCATATTTTTGTGTCCGAATCCATTATTTTTTTTTTGAAATATTTTGTTATTTTTAAGACATACATCAATTGATTCTATAAAACCTGCTTATTTTGAATACAATTTCAGTACATTCAAATATTGAGATTTATTTTATTTTTATGTATCTCAAACCATGAAAATGTCAGGTGGCGCAACCGTCCGAGCAAGTGAACTGAACTTTTACATACAATAGCTTTGAAATAAACATAATTTCATAAATATCAATAGTTTAAAGGCACCTAAAGTTATTTAAGAACTTTTGTCCAGCTATTTGCATGTTCTCAAATGTCAGGGTGGCACCACCGTACTCATGGACCTTTTATTTTGAAAGTAAGTAGTTATAATGGACTTCAACATAATAATTCAGAGGACCCTACTAATTGTCATGGTTGAGTTAAAAGGTTTGTAGATGTCTCTTAAATAATAATAGAAAAGCTTTTATCAACTTATAGGTGGACGGTAACACTTTCCATTTCAGGTTGTACAACCAACCTAAAACTGTTAAAATTATATTTCATACCTGGCCAATAGAATACAAAAATCCTAGTATATTGTAAATAAAATATACTCACAAAATACAAATGTGTAAAGCACTGTAACCACTCTAAGGGATACTTCCTAAAACTTTCAGTTAGAATAAATGATAGGTAAGTACATATATTTTGACAAATATCTGGTTGTGCCACCTGACATTTTTTGGGTGTCCAAGTTAAGAAAAGGGTAAAAAAATAATAATAATTTAAACACTTAAAAAAACGTAATGTTTGAACACAAAAATATGCATTTCAACCAAAAAAAAAAAAAAGTTTTTTTGAGGCTCATTTGTCAACGACCCATACACTGAATTCACACATCATGCTCACACCACCATGGCACCGTGCACCTGTCCCTTATTTAGTATAGTGAGAAAGTTGGCAACCCTTCTTATGTTATGCTTTTGCGTGTACGAGACAGTTAGAGAAATTACCGGTCCTCCAATTATGATGAAGCAAGTTGGCTTTGCAAGAAGACTATCTCTCTCAGCTTCATCCTCGATTAGGTTATCCACTACACGGCCTGCTGAAGAATGGGTTTAGTTTCAGTGTGAAGAAACAAAACAGAGAAAGACGTTAATATCAAACCACAATAAGTCTCTCCTGACATAATCGACATCATAACTATTGTTAGGCTTCTTATAGTTTACTCACCGTGGCTTTGGGACATTTTTGTATCCGTTTTAGAGCCCTTTTAAACTTTTATCATTTAGTAATCTACTTCACCCTGTCTCACATATCCTATGCTTAACCAAGCGTCTGATGTGGTTACCATAGCAATACTCGAAACAAAAGTCGTAAGGCGAGCTTTCTGTTGTTGTGGGCGCTTTATTAACACTGACGCTAGCTGCTGTTAACTCGTAAAAATTCTGTGGTGGGAATTTTGTTTTTTTCTCAATCATACATATAAATAAATACTTTTTTTTTGCTCTGTTAGACAAATATGGCAAAAAAAATAAAACCGTCTATTTTGAATCGCCTCTTCAGTGCGCCTTTTTTGACTCTGCGAGCCACCGTATCAGTTGACACGGGATCTCTGAAGCTACATGACAGTCACATGACTAAAACAAATTCATGTTGCAGTCTACTATGCTAGCTGCAATTACTAGGAAGTGTTGTTGGCTTGTTTTATAAGTTAAAAACGTTTAAATAAGTGTTTATTTTTTATAACTGACAGTTGAGATGTGTTGGTGATTTAAGACTCACGAGGCTAGCTCTCTAAATCTATGGTGAGTAACATTGAACCTGTTATGCTGTGGACCAAAGTAAGATGTACATATTTCCATCTGATATCATTAACTTTGTACACTTTATGTGTTTTGTGTTGTGAGATATGAGGTTGCAGTGTTACATATTCATTTGTTCTCAATACTTATTGCAGCTCAGCTGTTGTCTCCTCTGGATTGTGACTGTGTGGAGAAGAACATCACAGGGATAAACATGCCTCAAGCAGCAGCTCTCATCAGTGGGATCCAGAGGATGGTTCTGTATGAAACCAGAGCCGTAAGTCTACCGATAACTATGCTGCTGTATAACTGTATGATCATGCCCTTACATTCCTGTGTTCGTGGCTACTAGCATCTGCAAGAAGAAGCATGGATCTAACAATATATTTGCCATCATGTCAAAGACGCAGTTTGGTTCTCCTAATGTTTTAAAAAAGCCAAGAAAAGTAAATTTAGCACTTTAGAATAGAATAGAATGTACTTTATTCATCCTTAAAGGGGGAAATCCAGGTGTTTGGCAGACAAAATGATAAAAAAAATCACATAAAACAAGTAATTCAGGTGTCTGTCAGCTCATCTCCCATTGGCTAGAGAGTTATGAAGCCTAAAGGCTGCAGGGATGAACGATTTTCTGTGTCTCTCAGTCCTGCAGAGCAGAGAGATGAGCCGTCCACTGCTGCTGTTTCTCTGGTCCACAGAGAAGTTGTGAAGTGGATGATCTGTGTAATTTAGAATGTTCTCTAGCTTCTTCTGTGTGCATCTCTCCCCCACAGCCCCCAGTGAGTCCAACCTGGTTCCAATCACAGTGCCAGCTTTTTCCACTAGTTTGTCCAGTTGCCTCGCATCCTTGTGTTTTATACTGCTTCCCCAGCAGACTGCAGCATAGAATAACACACTTGCCACCACAGACTGATGAAAAATCTGCAGCATCTTACTGCAGATGTCTAAGGTTCTGAGCCTCCTTAAGAAAAAGTAGCGGATCTGCCCCTTCCAGTAGAGTGCATCTGTGTTAAGGGACCAGTCCAACTTGTTGATCAGGTGTACACCTAGATATTTGTAGGTTGGCACCACCTCGATGTCCACCCCTCGAATGTTAACTAGCTGATGGCAGAGCTTGGATCTTCAGAAATCTACTATCATTTCCTTTGTCTTGGAGGAGTTCAGTAGGAGGCAATTGGATCTAACAATATATTTGCCATCATGTCAAAGATGCAGTTTGGTTCTCCTAATGTTTAAAAAAGCCAAGAAAAGTAAACTAAGCACTTTATGTCTTTATCTTAGCTTCTCTTTATTCAAACTGGGAGATAACTTCCTTGTTTTTGTTTGCCCCTTTGTTGTCATGACTCTCAATGTGCTTTGAGACCGCAGGACCTTTCCCCAGGAACTAGGGACTTTTTGAGGAACTATGTGCTTTGGACTGCAGGAACCAGGGTCTAAATTTAGTTCTGGGGTAGTTAATTTCCCTCTGAAAGAGTAATTTTCAAAGCTCCAGGAACTATGGGGTGCAGGGCCCGCAATGCTGAACCTTTCCGATTGATAGAAGGACCACAGTAATGCACATTTTAGGAACTAAAAACCTCAGTCCTTCCCTTTTTGAAAAAAATGCTGAAAGCTGCCCTCTCGTCTTTGAAAGATTTCTTATTTTTGCAGAAATCTAAAGTGATGCCTATCCTTATCGCTCCAAAGTTAAACATAGTCATAATGAATCCATGATTTCAAATTTTAACAGGTTCACAGGCTTCAACATAAGACTGAAGAAGGAGCAATGTTAGGATTCTGATTTCTCATCAGTAAACACTAGATGGCAGCAGAAGATTATTTACATCATGATCCCATGAATTCTGTTAAGTCAATAAAGAGATATAATAGGATACACAAAGGTAAAAACCATAAGCTGTACGACTAAAGCATTTTCATTCTTTTTATGGTATTTTTGTTCAGTTTGTTGTTTTTATTTAGATATGCACTCTGAATTCACAAGTTGACATGTTGTTTTGTTCAGTCAGTGTTGGTTTAATGTTTACAATGACTTGGATCCCCCAGTTTTGATCTGTCATCAGTTTTCATGAAGATCAAGAATGTAAGGAAGGAAAACTTATATCACAGTTGAGATATCTCTTCCATGTTTACTTTTATCAACCGGTCATACTGAGCTGTGGAGAAACGGACTGTCTTAACTATCATGGATGGACAAAGACCGCTCCATAAATGCTTAAAATGTGGAACAGGACAACATTTCTCTAATGGTTGCAGACTGTACTGATACATGGTGTTCCACTTTAATGTTCCTCAGTGGAGAGAAAATCTTTGGACATTTCACAAAACCAGGTGTGAGAGAAATAATGACTTTAGGACTAAACAATTCTTTTTGAGGAAGACAGAAAGATCAAGAAGGAACACATATGAATGTGTTATATGCTGTGTTACATGTACTCCAGTGTATCTTATTATTGTTATTATAAGCTATTTTATCCTGGTGTTTTCCCTTTACTAGATAGGAGAGCTGAAGAGAGACAGGAAATGTGAGAAGGAGAGTGAGGATCTGTACATGCAGCGTGCACTTAGACTGCAAGGCCAATCAGTGTCCGTCTATATTATTGATCACCACTATATGATTCACATTGTGTCCTCCTTCAAATGATTTTATATGAAATGTTGCATGTCTTTATTTCTTCACTGGAGGCTCATTCGAGGGGAAACATGTTGCACATCGTAGAAAAAATCTTGTGAGAATGGGACTTTAAAAATTGAACTGTTCTTCAAAGCTGGCTTCCAATAACAAAGAGTGTCTATGTTTATTGAAATGTGAAAAAACAACAGCTTTTATAAGATGCATCATAAGTCATCCATAAAATATTATGCAATCACAAGTGAAAGGGTCATTATTGAACATTTCCCGGAAGCAGCTATTTATGCTACATGGCACACACCATCCCTGTAATCATGTTTGCAGCCTTCATGCTTCTGTTTTTTTATTTCCAGAGGTATTTTTTGGTTGGGACCAATCAGGCGCAGTCCAAACACCGAGTCCTGAAGATTGACCGCACGGAACCCAAGGACCTAGTGATAATTGACGATAAGGCAAGTGCCCAGTTCTGACTAGAGCTAGTACAGTGCTAATGTAGTATACACTTATGTAATACAGTACAGTGCGCTTGGGGGTAAATTGTACAATCACTCAGCTTGTCCCAAGTGTATTGTGGGTGACAGCTTAGCTGATGAGTGCGGCCGAGTGCACCTCCTTTTCTTCACCACTGCTCATTACCAGGATCTATGAGCGGGGACTTGATTTGTTTGTTCATGTTGTGGGTGATTATGATTATGTGTTTGTTATTATGAAGCACCCATGATCAAATATCCATCACCTCAATCTCTCGTTTCTTCTAAGATTATATTAGCCATCATGTGTAACTGTGTTTTTTCTCCCTTATGATTGGCACAGTAGTATATTTAAAATGAGGGTGGAAGATGCTTGAGAATGTGTTGAAGCAGTGTAGGTGAGCAGATTTGAAGCTGGAATACAGCCTCACATTTCATTTTCTTTCAGCTCAAATAAAAAGAACCCTCGCACACATAATGGCTTTAAAGACTGCTTAAAACCTCTCTAAATTATGAGATTCATAAGATTTTTTCTGGTGAGCTGAAGGAGTCAGATAATTGGCAATTTTATTCTGTCTCTATGACTTATTGGATTTCGCAGGATAATTCATTTCATCCCTCAGTAAAATAACTTCATACATTAATACCGCTGTATTAATCCTGATTCTGATTCTGATAACCCAGTATTATGTAACTTCTCTGTCGCACCCATTAGATAGTATTGTGGAATTTATAAGAGGGATAAGGAAGCCTCCAGTGCAGACTACATGGATAGGTTATTGGTGTCTTTGCAACCTTTCAATTCAGCTGAGTGTTAAAAGAACAGTTCATTCATTAGTATCGCTAAATCACTGTGAGAACAACATGTCTGCATTGCCCAACAGAGGATCAATTAATACCCTTTTGTTGAAAATGTGGGCCTTTGATTAGACATGCTAGTAAATTACTTTTTATTTCGCTGAGAAGAATTTAATTTCACCAGTTTCACCCATTCAAGAGTCGATACATCATTCTTTACGTTCTCCTTTGGTTTGAAAGTTAAAAAGAACCAGGTTGTAATTATCCTCACAAATAAATAACCACAAACATGCTCTCGCTAATTTTGTCTTTAGCATGTCTACAACCAACAAGAGGTCCGAGAGTTGCTGGGCCGTCTGGACCTGGGCAACCGCACCAAGATTGGCCAAAAGGGCTCCTCAGGCCTGTCCAGAGCCATCTCAGCCTTTGGCATCGTTGGTGAGTACGGTCCCTGCACTCTCTTCCTCACTGCCACAGCAACAACTATTGTTAAAGTCCTTGTCTCCAAAGCATGACTTCTGAAGCTGTGTTATTTTTTGACCTAGTTTTGCATCTTGCTTTAAATGCTCTGGATGGAAAAAAAACACAAAATAAAAGGACCACCTTGAAGTTTGATGTAATTCACGATAACGTAGTGACTACTACCTTTATGTGTGTGTGTAATGTTCCGGTCTCAGATTTTATTAATGACCTTAAGTGGCATCTTCAAAAGCAGCAAGAAGCTTTTAACATGTGTTTTACTATCTTCTTACTTTAGTGGACAATAAGGTGTTGAGAAACTGTTACTTGAAGAACACTCAAAAGGAGGTCGACCAAAGCCAACTGTCCAGTGTTCTATGTGCAAGCTCTATGTGTGTAGAACTATAATCATATTCAGATATGATTGTACCCTGTTTTAGCATTGTCTCCTTAGCTGCACACAAGGGTGTCGTAGTGTGGGAAAAGTGGGACTGACTACCCAGGGCCCAAGTGGGGAGGGGGGCCCTTAATGGGCCTGAAATAAAATGTGTGTTCTACTACGCTTTTCTTTTGTTTTGTTATAACTGCAATAAGATAACTAAAATTGTCTGAATAAATAAACATACATTCAGAATTCCTTTCTGGAAAAAAGGGGAGTCTCGGCTCCGTGAGATGCGTGCCTCATGCCTAAAGTGGGGAATTGTCATACTCACAGAGCATCAAGTGTGGCCGAATCTGATTGAAAGTAAACTGTTGGTTTTTAGAGTTTTATTTTACTTAATGAGGTTAGATTATACCAAAAATAATAATAATAAATAATGCCCCCTTGTTGTTATTCTACAAGTCACTTGGCTTCAAATACTCTTGTTTAAAGAGGTGGAGAGTCTCAAGGTCAATAATGTGCAGTTACATTTGGAGAAACTGTAAAATGAATAATATTGATCTGTAGCTTAGATTTGAATCAGTTAACCAGGATAGTTTTAAGCATATATTTTTGTTTAATGCAAATAAACCAGTATTATAGCAGCAATTTTATATTTTGTAGGGTTGGCTGTGGTGAAGGGGCTGGGATATCTTATCAGGGGGCCCAGAATTCCTGGTGACACCCCTGGCTGCACAGTCATCATATCTGCCTCAGAACTATTTCTTCGTATTTAGAGCTGCTATAAAGAACTTGTAATTTTGAGTTGATTTGATGAGCCCTGTGGGAAGAAGTGGCACAGCTAGTCTTGTAAAGTTCTACATCAGCCATTGTTTTTTTTTAAACAAGTTAAAGTAAGACACACTTCCTTTCTGTCCTTTTTGTCTTTTTAAACAGCTCTGAAAAACCCGTATCCACTTACCGTCTTCTGACTATGTAATTTAGGGTGTAATGGACATTTTGATAAGCGTCTGAAATATAACAGAAAGTAGTCTGACTCAGACGACCCAAACACACAGTGAAGGGCTGCGATACACTGATGTCTCATGCTCCATTGTTGTCAGCAGAGCCTGGGAGATGTTAATCAAAACTAGGTTCACCTCCACAGTTTTGAGAAATGGTCCAGACAGCAAAATGAGCTCTTTGTGAACCACCTTTTCAAAAAGTTTTCAACATTTATTTCCACTCAGAAGTTTGTGGATGCCGAGAGAGACTCATAACTGTGACAGCATACATGATTTTTCCTATTGCCAGACATATTTCCAGAGGCTTAAAATATAAGTGTTCAAAAATGATTTGGTGGGGTGCACAATCAAAGCACAAGGGCAACGACACCCCGCCAAATAATTTTTAAACACTTATATTATATATAAAGATGTTATTGTCCTTGTTGCAGAGGTTGCTGGTTTGACCTCTGCCACACGGCCATTTGCTGCAAATCATCCCACACTCTCTACACCCCAAGTTTCATGTCTCTCTTCAGCTGTCCTATTCAATAGGGGCAAAAATGCCCCAAAATTACTTATATACAAAAAATCTTTGCAATGAGACATTGTGTTAATTTATTTTTGGTTTCATATTATTAATAGCTGTTATCCAACAAAAGTGAAAGTTTGAAACCTTGTTTTGTATCACACATACTTAAGTTGGCCTATAACCTACAAGTTCAGTTGTTCAGTAATAGCTATTTTGTAGATTAAGTTAAAGTTATTAATTTTCCCTAGTAACTTTAAAGTTCCCCTTAGGAACTTTCCCCAGGAACTAGAGACCTTTTGAGGAACTCTGCACATATAAGGCGTTTTTCGACCGCAGGAACTTTACCCCGGAACTAGGAACTTTACGACTGGAGGAACCAGGGTCTAAATTTAGTTCAGGGGTAGTTAATCTCCCCCTGAAAAGCCCCTGCTTGGGGGGTAGTACTTTTCAAAGGTCCTGGGACTTTCGGCTGAATGTAACTGTGTTTGTGGAGTGTACACAGTTGTTGAAACACAGGGAGTTCCTGGAAATGCATCCTAGTTTAGTTTTTTGTTAAGATTTCAAAATATTATTTAATATAAGTTTTTTCCCCCCATACCTCACTGACCTGATTTGCACAATCTACCCAGGTCGATTGTGCTCGAAATGCACCTTTAGACAGTAGGAACTAAGGGTCTAAATTTAGTTCTGGGGTTGTTAATCTTCCCCTACTTGTGGGGCTGTACTTTCCAAAGGTCCAGAAGCTTAAGGGGGCAAGGCCTGCAAACGTTTCTGTGGTAGAGTACCCACAGTTTTTTTATTTCAGCCGCTGTCCCCAATAACATCACACACAACTCCTTAACATTCGTCTCTGCTTAGCCTAATAGTGTGAACGCGTCTCTCTTAGCTCCCGGTGTTATAGTTATAAGAGTGACCCTGTAAACTGGCGACCTTCAGCTGAACGTGTAACATGAATGTTACGTTTAACCTAGTTTTATTACAGTCCACCATTACCTCTCTCTTATTCCTTTTTGTTAAAATATACAATCTCTTATTCAATATTGTAAAAAAAAAAATATGGCATCACATTCGGGGGGGTGGGGGTTCAAATGTGTATGCCTGTGTATTCTGATATGTGAAGTATACCAAGTTTCTAAACACTTTTTAAATGCGTCACTATATTACTTTTGAAAAATCAGAGCAAGAAATATTACTACAAACTGTGAACAAACAAGTTTCAAACTGCTAAATAATAAATACATGTGGTATTCACCTTGAAGGAGAAAGAAAGCCACGTTCTTCTGCCCTACAGACCTGATTTCATCTCAAGACATATGTAGTGTCCTTACCTGGGCTTTATTTAACCCAAGACACAGACTACGGTACACCATTTTATCAGGCCCCCTTGTTCTATCAATCCACTCCATATACAAAGGCGCTGTTACGTGACATGTTTGTGTAAGAGATCACGTCAAACCGACTGTGAACATCCTCCTCATGAGCTGCGGCTGCAGGTCCTGTGTGAAAAGTAATTGGTGTGGCTGGACTCTGAGTTCCAGGCATGTACTGCATGAACAACTCTCAGATCCTGACCTACATTTCTATCGTTTCCATTCTTGCACAAAGGAGCAGAGGTTGAATATGGCCGAAGTTGCCCTGATGATGTAAGCACATTCTGTGACTTGTCCTTCTAGCTACGCTAAAGATTAGTACTTTAAATACAGATGATTTGTCTATCATAGAACGGCACATTGGTAAGATAACGATGGCACACTTCAGTTTTTTGTTGATCATACACTTATTCTTCCTTGAAGTGTACCGTGCAATCTGCTTGCAAGTGACAGTGACCACTAACCACAAGCTAATCCTGTGTTCTCATTCCAATTCCCTCCTTTATATAAGACAATCACATGGCTTAAAACAGGGGTTATCAAACTTTTATTGGCTTGTGTACCCCCTTTCAAAAACAATTTCAGCCAAGTGACCCCTTGTATGGCCGTGAAAAATTTTCAGGACATAATATGGGAAGTAACATCAAATAAATGTATGCATGTGGGTTTACAGTGTCATAATAACATTGAATTGAATGATGAAACAAATTCTATACTTTTGTAGTGCAATATTTTTCAGAAATAATTAAAGATTGAGGCAGCTAGTACCTTTGATGGCCCGAGGAGCACATCGATTTCTTTCTGTCAAACAAGAAGCATTTCAACCACCTGTCCATTGTTTTCCTCCTGGCCGCGCTTTTATTAGCATGCAAATGTACGTGATCGCTCGCTGAACAATTGACAACAGACGGAGGTTGTCTGTTCCAAGCGGTTTTGCAAATAATACATTTTATGAATGACTATGCTCAATTTGGAAATAGTGCCCTATTTGATGTTGCAGTGAAATACAAATTAAATGCTGTTGATAAAGTTGTTTTTCACACCAGAGTCAAACTGATCGCATGCATTCATGTCAAAACAATCCACTATAAAGAGTTCTGTCACATTTAACAGGCAGATAAGAATCCATCACCATGGAAAGCTAACTGACATGGAATCACTGGGATTATATTTTTAAAAATGTAAACATAAATCATTTTTAATCAATAAAATAATATTTTAATCAATGTTTTTGACAGCGTGTCTGTATTTGAAGTTAGTAGCTGGTGGCTTTGCGTCGGTGTCTTGTCTCAACCTGTCGGGATACTTGTCCCCATAACAACCTGCTAACCATACATTATCCCTTACTTGTAACATTAGCTAGCATGATGTTATCTAGGAAGTGCTTGAATTTTAGCATTAGACATTTTGTTAGGTTGAAAAGGTTTTTTTAGGTGCGGTTTTGAATTAATCATTGTTGTTATTGGGTTTGGACCAATCAGAATCAAGTATTTAACACAACTGGGTAATATTGTTACATTAATGTAGTATCTTAAGACCTTGGATGTCTCTAAATTATATGAAAAGCTGCACTATTCAACATATACAACTATACAACTATACAAGTTTGAACTTGCTGACTGACTGACCGACTGGCCTACTCTCAGTAACATCCATTTGGCCACGCTGTCAATTTAGAGATTTGTAGCAGTGTTATTATCTACTTTTCTTTTCATGCTGTGTGTGTGTGTGTGTGTGTGTGTGTGTGTGTGTGTGTGTGTGTGTGTGTGTGTGTGTGTGTGTGTGTGTGTGTGTGTGTGTGTGTGTGTGTGTGTGTGTGTGTGTGTGTGTGTGTGTGTGTGTGTGTGTGTGTGTGTGTGTGTGTGTGTGTGTGTGTGGCTGTGTGTCCATGTCTTGCAAAAAGAGACTAGCAATCTTTTAACTAATTATGGCAAAGGCCTCCTTGGATATAATAGTAATATAGTGAGGGTAATTCCCCTTTATTGTTGAGACTGTACACAGGTCGGTCACACTGACATGGACTGGTTCTGACTTTGATGCCTGCTTGAAAAAGTGTAACACTTTAATTTTCCACAGTGGGCTAATGCTAGCTTTGTTCACAAACTGCTTTTTTTTGCCAAGGTCAGTGTGTGATATGGAATAAAAGGGTTATGCAGCCATGAAGGGTACAGCATATTCTGTGCCAGGCACTTTTTTTTATAACTGTACATTATGAGTACCCTCATCTTGTGTTTTTGTTCTCCTTTATCTGTAGTTTTTTTTAGTTTGACCCATTTCTGGCTGGAAAGAAGGCACAATGAACTAACATAGCAAAGTTACATGTGAAATAATATTAGGTTTAGTATGTAAATAGCCCAATAGTTTATAGGGGTCATTATATAAATTATATCAGAGCTGAGGGTCTTATCATTTTACATTGACCACACCAAATGTGGCTTTTTTACATTGGAACAATAATGATTCACAAGCTGAATATTTATAAGAGGAATTATCTCATCTATGGTACATGAGGTTGATGGGACAGATCATAACATTTATTCTGTTAAAGTGTGTCTTCAATACTCTGATTTTATTAGAAGTCTCCCAAACCCTGAGTTTAATGTCCCCCAAATCCTGAATTCAAAAGAATTGGAAGCACCATCTCTAACTCACTGTACAAAACTCAAATGAATGTAGAATAACTACTCACTGTTTCAACTGAAGTTTAGCCAGCTAGAGCATTCAAAGGAGAGAGCGTTTTCACATTTCATGAAATGATTCTGAATTTATTTCGTAGAATGTATGAGTAGAAACCAGGAAAAATGTGCAGGAGGTTGTTTCATGTGTGAAATTTAAATAAACACAAAAACTTTGTGGCTCAATGTATAAAGTTGAAAAAACAGACAGGTGTATATTGTTGTAATACTTTTTTTGTCTGCAATAAGTCTTCAGAGATAAACTGTGAATTTATGACAACAAAGATGAAATTGTTCCCTGTTTTCTGTCATTGGGAAAAAACACCAGGCAGCCTTTAAAAGTGAAACAACAACCCCCGAGTAATTTAGCATTCAGACTGATATCCTGTCTCTGCAATCCATTTGATGTGATATGAGAGCAGCATTACATCCCCACACCCTGGCTAACACCCACATCTTTCAAACTCCATGAACCCAGTTTGTGCTGCAGCCTGGACATTTATCTTCCAATCTTAGATGTAGCTCTCTAGCTGGTGTGAGTTTGTTAAATTAAATTTAAGACAGCGCTCTAAAGAACTGCATAAAACACTTTTCAATCAGTATGCAGGATAAATAGTTCTCCTTGTTATGCTGCTTGGTGGCTCTTTTTTTTAACTGTGCAATCTGTGTTCAGGCTGTGCATGAGACTGTTCATCTTAGTTTTTAGCATGGAATTTTAATATGGAAACTTATAACAATGTTGCTTTCTCAAAAGAGTCAACTTACAGTAAGTTCAGGCACTGTGTATTAAGGTTATTATAGTTTTGTATTTTTCATTAGTTTTTATTTTTATTTTGTTTTGACCTTTTGTTTTCAATTTCGGTTGGGTTTTAATTAGTTTTTAAAGCGAGTTTGCTGGTGTAGTTTAGTTTTTATTTTTGAAAATGCTTCCTTTTAGTTTGGTTTGTATTAGTTTCAGTATTAGTTTCAGTATTAGTTTTAGTCTTTTTTGTAATACTGGTTAGTTGTCAGGGGCGAGATTCAAAAAGGTCACAAAAAGCATTGTGTAATAAAAACTCAAAACATCATACTATTCTCAAAATGTAATCACCTAGGACAGATGAACAACCACCCCCATAAAACAATACAATGTGTCACTCAGAGTTATATTGTATTTAACAGAGAAAATGATCATAACAACAACAGTACATAAAACATATAATACTTAGTTTATGTATGAGATGGATTGACAAAGACGAAAACTAACGACATGTTCTCTGTAATTTTAGTTCATTTTAGTTAGTTTTGTAAACTCCCAATACAGTTACAGATAGTTATAATTTTTTTGTAAAGCCCTTTTTTTATTTTGAATTCAGTTAATGAAAATGTTTTTTTATCTCTCGTTTTTGTTATTTTGTTAGTTTTCATCAACGATAATAACCTTGCTGTGTATCGCACTGCTTGAATCTACAAGAACATCTTATGTAGTTGCAAAATTGAATCTCTGACAGCATCTTAAACATAATGGTTAAAGTATTACTATATTGAATGTCTTTAGCAAACTGAAATAAGTCACTGGCCTTGCTCAGGTAAATATTACACAAGTATTCAGACCATTATGAACATGCAGACATTGTGCTATGAATGTCACGGATGGGATTGCATCTCATCAAAAGCAAAAATAATTGACTATGCTGCATAACCTTTTGTGGGTCAGATTTAGCGTATGTAGGCCTAAATAGATGATCATTTATAGGCGGCATGGTGATTGACAATCTAACACTTGTGATCCTCCTCCACAATGAGCTGTTCAAGTTTGACCCACTTCTCAAAATACTTGTTATCAGAATTATGTGATTCAGGTTGTGTCACAGGAGATAAAACATAAAAATAATCTTCGTTGGAGGAAAACTGTTCTATTAGTGTACTCTGAAGGGTTTGAAACTTGCTTCTTTTTCTTCTCGACAGGGTTTGTGCGTTTCCTGGAGGGGTACTACATCGTGTTGATCACCAAGCGTAGAAAGATGGCTGACATCGGGGGCCACTCCATCTACAAAATTGAGGATACAAGCATGATCTACATCCCCAATGACTCGGTCAGGGTCACACACCCTGATGAAGCAAGGTACTTTTGATCTCCATTAGTAGCTCGTAAGAATGAGCCTGAAGACATTTTTCAAAAGTTAGAGATGAAGATGAGCTTTTGCAGGGGCTTTTAGGAAGGCATCAATTTGCATTGATCTGATGGCAATGGAGGATGTTGGTCAGATGCCCAAATAAAAAACATCATACAAACATCCATAACTACAGAATTTTATTTTTATATTTTGTCTAAGCCAAGAGTTAGAAAACTCCAAAAATATTTAAGAAATGTTAATTATAAGATTATTTAAAATGTTAAGTTTTAACATTTAAGGTGGCAAAACAAACAAAGTCACCGAAGCACGAGTTTATTAAGTTACATTTTTATTCATATGAGTTTGTAACACAGTAAATGGTAAAGCATGCATGTTATTTGCCTTTAGAGTTGATACTTTTTAAAGTGTTGGACATAATACGATTTTCATCTTCTAGATATGTTCGCATCTTCCAAAATGTGGACCTATCCAGCAACTTCTACTTCAGGTAAGATGCAGTCCAATTCTCGTTCGAAGAAAGATGCCTGATTTTTTTTAAAAATCACTTAATTACAAATATACATAAGATTTATCCAAGGTCAACGTCAAGGCCAGGGTTATTTTATTTTTACCTGTAGGTAGATTTTGTTTGCAGTGAGTCAGCCTCCTTTTTTACAACAACTGACAAACGGCACAGGACAAGACAAACAAAGTGACAAAATGCTCAGGAGTTAAAAGGTAACCCTCATTAAACACAAGAAATGAGCAATCAGTAAGAACAGGGTTAATAAAAAACAAGATCAATAAGAACAAGGTAGAAATATAATCAACCATTAGTCAATAAAAACATGTTAAATAAAAAAATATATAAATAGAAATATAATCAACCATTAGTCAATAAAAACATGATAAATAAAAATATATATAAATAGAAATATAATCAACCATTAGTCAATAAAAACATGATAAATAAAAAAATATATAAATAGAAATATAATCAACCATTAGTCAATAAAAACATGATAAATAAAAATATATATAAATAGAAATATAATCAACCATTAGTCAATAAAAACATGATAAATAAAAAAGTTAGAATGGGCCATCAGTAAAAAACAAGATCAAAAGATCCATAAATAGTCAATAAATGTCTCCACAAGATGTGGAGAAGGACAAGACAAGACAAACAAAGTGACAAAATACTCAGTAGTAAAAAGGTCACCCTCATTAAACACAAGAAATGAGCAATCAGTAAGAACAAGATCAACAAAAAACAAGATCAATAAGAACAAGGTAGAAAAATATAATCAACCATTAGTCAATAAAAGTATGATAAGTAAAAATATATATAAATAGAAATATAATCAACCTTAGTCAATAAAAACATAATAAATAAAAATATATATAAATAGAAATATAATCAACCATTAGTCAATAAAAACATGATAAATAAAAATATATATAAATAGAAATATAATCAACCATTAGTCAATAAAAACATGATAAATAAAAATATATATAAATAGAAATATAATCAACCATTAGTCAATAAAAACATGATAAATAAAAAAGTTAGAATGGGCCATCAGTAAAAAACAAGATCAAAAGATCCATAAATAGTCAATAAATGTCTCCACAAGATGTGGAGAAGGACAAGACAAGACAAACAAAGTGACAAAATACTCAGTAGTAAAAAGGTCACCCTCATTAAACACAAGAAATGAGCAATCAGTAAGAACAAGATCAACAAAAAACAAGATCAATAAGAACAAGGTAGAAAAATATAATCAACCATTAGTCAATAAAAGTATGATAAATAAAAATATATATAAATAGAAATATAATCAACCATTAGTCAATAAAAACATGATAAATAAAAAAGTTAGAATGGGCCATCAGTAAAAAACAAGATCAAAAGATCCATAAATAGTTAATAAATGTCTCCACAAGATGTGGAGAAGACAAGACAAGACAAACAAAGTGACAAAATACTCCGTAGTAAAAAGGTCACCCTCATTAAACACAAGAAATGAGCAATCAGTAAGAACAAGATCAACAAAAAACAAGATCAACAGAACAAGGTAGAAATATAATCAACAATTATTCAATAAAAAACAAGATAAATAAAAAAGTTGGAATGGGCCGTGAGTAAAAAACAAGATCAAAAGATCCATAAATAGTTAATAAATAATCCACAAGACGTGGAGAAGTTTGCTACACCTGCCCTCTTGGTTGAAGGTATTATTTAACTTAATCACACACATCCCTCAAACATATGCAGTTTGCACTGTATTATTGGTATGGGGTGGCAAGGTCAGTTACTTGCCAAAGCGCAAATGACCAATGAGGATACTTTTTCTGTTGTTGCATCAGGTATTTTGTTGTTAAGGATTTAAAGTTAATAAGGAGTAAAAGTCTTATGTGCCCATGATATACCATCCATAGCATGAGCATCAGAGCTCTGATGAGGCATAGAAATATCTGAATAAGCTTTTTCTGCTTGGTCCTTGTTTTCTTTTTTTCTATCTCTAAAGCGGCCCTCGGTTTTTAACCAAGAATTACTTGAATAATATTTCACTGACAGTGTATGATAAAAATTTTAATCATTTTTTTTCATGAGAGTAAAATTATAAAGGGCCAAAATGTCTTTCATGGAGTCAAATTCACAACATTTTGAATGGGTTCGAAGTCTATTAAAAGGCAGCACTTTATGGCCACATTTGACAGTCAGGCCTGAGATGAAAAAAAGCATGATGTTTCCAATTATAAAACATGTGATGAAGTGTTTATAAATCTATTTTTGTAGTCATGGCAAAATTTCATAATCAGTTTGGGAGAGTACACACTGTGCTTATTTGAAATTGTACTGTTGTTGTACCCTGCAGCTACAGCTATGACCTGAGCCATTCACTGCAGTACAACCTGACTCTGCTTCAGAGGCCTTATGAACTGTGGTCATCTCCAGCTTCCTCCGCTGAGGAGGAGGAGGAGGTGCACACACAGAGCAAGCAGGATTGCTTCGACATCTTTGAAGATGAGGGTTTGCCTACACAAGGTGAGCACAAGTAGAAGCAGAAGTAGTAGTGGTTGTGGAGCAATAGTTGTGGTAGCTGCTGAAAATATAGCTTGAAATTTGCTTTTTTGGTTAGCTTCGCTCAAATAGTGCAGATTTGAATTGCCTTGCAGAGAGACATAACCACAAAAGCAGTGTAGTTGAAAACCTGTTAGAAAGTTGAAAGACTAGCTGTCAAACTTCATTTAATGATAAAAGTTTTCAAAACTGAATGTCCTAGTAGGATATAAAATATACAGTAAACCTACCTTTGTTGACCAGTTCAACTATTTGAGAGATCTATGGCTAACTCTGGCATATTAACATAAATGCTACGCTGAAATGTTCATTAATATTAGAGGTGTGAAAAAATATCGATACAGCAATACATTGCGATACTTTGACCTCCAATATAATATTGATATTTCAACTCTTAATATTGATATCTTTGTAATAATAAAAATTAACATTTTAGCCAAGTTGGAACTAGGATACAACTTCAGTATTTCAAAAACAATAAAGTGGAAAAGTTGTTTTCAATCAAATAGTTTTGACTTAATTTGTCCTTTCAATTTTGAGTAATATTGTGTGATTTAAATATACACCATCTCTATTTTTTCGTAGTTAACTGTGTAGAATATCTCAATATGTCACAATATTGTGATATCGTGATATATTGTGATACTATCGTATCGTGATCCAAGTATCGTGATGTCTATCATATTGTGAGATTCCTGGCAATACTCGCCAAAATACTACTCCCCTAATTAACATGCACTGTCCCTTTTAAATTAAAAAATAATAACATTGAATCAGGGTTCCTGCAGATCTTTAAAAAGTATTAAAAGGCATTGAATTCATGAATCTAAAAACCACGCCTGAATTGGCACTGAAATGTCTAAGATCAACCTTTCAAAAGTCTTAAAAAATGTTAACACATGATAAGTAGGATTTTATGACTGTAAATATTCTCAAATCTCAAAATAGATTGTTACATTTATCTTCTTAAGAAGAGCAGATGCATTTAAAATGCCTCTGTTTTCTTCGAGGTCCACAGTCTAAACTACTTTTAATATTTTCTTCCAACTTGTTGTTATATATGAACATGAAGGCAGAATCAGCAGCAACGAAAATCTCCTTGAGATGGTTAGCTTTAGTAAGAGTTAAGCTAGGTTTTTCACTATATCTTCATCACCTTTTAGAATGTGCCTTATTTAGCTTTGCTGCTTTACTAAGAGATTTATCTAGATAATATTGACCAAAGCTGATGTAATCCATTTTTAAATCAGAAAAGATAATTTGACTTTTGTTTTAGTTAGGCAGTAGCTCACTTTTCCATGCTAACATTAGTTTGATCTCTTCAGCTACTTTCTTGATGTTGCTGTGGCTTTGAGCTCTGTTTTATTATTGCAGGACATCTAAAAGCTTATTATTACTGAAGGGAAAACATTGAAATGCTATCAAAAGTAATGGTAACGGTCATACAGATTTAAAAAGATTATCTGAAGATTGGGTATAAGGTCATTTTGACCTAAAGTAGTTATAGATAATTGTATAATATAAATTACACAGTCGTGAGCATCAATTATCTGGTAAAGTACAATGTTTTTTTGTTCCACTGAAGTCATTAAAGTCCTTTGAAAATTCTCAGAAAATAACTTGACAGCTCTTGGTTTGATGTGTTCTGTGATTATTAACGTGTATCGTGAAAAAGATAAAGATAAATTCAAATGTTTCCAGGAATTCTCTTGCTCCACACAGCCTGCGTCACCTCAGCTCTTATTCCATTTCTCTGTAACTGATAACTCGATCTGACACAGTGAAATAATCCAGTGGCTTTATGTGTTCCTGTTCTTCCGCCACAGTGGTTTACGGCCTCCAGAACGAACCGTACTACAAGTACGTGTGGAACGCTAAGCTGCTGGAACGAGTCAAGGACACAGTGCATCATGACTGGCTCATGTATATAATCCATGGCTTTTGTGGCCAGTCCAGTATCCTTTGAAAACTGTTACATTAAGCAAGTTTGTGTGTTACAGACTTATATGGCTGTTGTTTTAATTTGCATGCCTATGTTTGCTTTGAAATCACATTAATCGATGCATGTTGTTTTGGGAAACTTTGAAAAAAAGGGCTATGAAAAGTGTTTACTTTCTTGTCAAAACAAAGTATCTGTCAGCAACTGATTTGATCACTAGCACTAGTATAAGACATCTCACAAAAAGGCATCCTTTCTCTGCACTCCTCCTCATCTCTCAGCTTCAGCATCACTTGTTGAGCTGTGTGCTGCCTTCAGCAGAGCACGTGGAATACATTGTGAGCCAGACTGATTAACCACCAAAGTACTGAAGCAATTCGTGTTTGTTGTCCAGGCTTTAGTGAAACAAGTATTACGGAAATTAAGCAGTGGTTATCAGGTATGTAAACACTGGCACCTCAATAATCTCTCCATCTGTTATCTGCAGAGAAAAAAGCAGCAACATTGTGTGCTGGCAATCAGATAAAGTACACGTTTTCCTTTTAGGATTGAATTCAAGTTCTATTTTTTAGTGTGCAGACACATTATTTTTATTTTATTTTGAAATCTTATTAGTTTGACCAGACACATGCTGCATACCAGGGATTTTTTTTAGGCTGAACATGAGCAATTTCTGAGAATCTTTCGTTGTAATCATTCATGGGTTACTGCTGCAGAGGAGCTTTGGGCTTAACTAGAGCAGAGTAAACAATCTGATTTATGATGGTGAGTGTCTGCCTTAGGCTCTGGTTTCACATTTCAATCATTTACCAGCTAGTCTCCATTTGCATTCGTGACATTAAGCTGTGTAAAAGTTATCTTATTTTTCATCTGTAATTAAGGGATATTTTTGTGCCAGCTTTTGTGTTATTCTGTTAAAGGTATAGGCTCTTAAACTGAGCTGCACTTTGCAGTCAGTGTTGCTGTAAACACCATTGTCTCTCATCAGGCACCATGCTGCCACTGTGACATTGTGTGGGTGCTTTGAGTTTAGACGATTCCTGGAAATTGTTTGGCCTTCAGTCATGTTTTTCTGAGCACTTGAGAGCACGGATCGTTGCAATATGAGGAAGCAGGAGTGGATGTGATTAGATGCAGAGAGAGACACTTAAGTGGATGAATTAAAAACACAATGAGCTTATGCAGGATTTCTTTATTTGTTCTTTTTTATTATTAAACTTCACACTGTTTAATAACAACTTAATGTGCACACACAGACTTTCAATTGCATCTTTAAGCAGTATTTTTTTCAGTGATGGAACAGCTGAAGAGAGACAGGAAATGTGAGGAGTAGAGAGTCGGGGAAGACATGCAGCAAACCTTTGAGGCCGGGAGTCGAACCTGCGAGCGCTGCGATGGGAGTTATAGCCTCTGTGTATGGGACCGCTAGGCCAATGGTGCCCCCTTTCAGTTGCATCTTTAATCTCATCTTCATTCCATTATTTTGCATTTCAAAGCAGTTTTTGTGTCCACATTAACAATGTTTAGCAATTCTGAGCAATAACTTGAATTTGGCCTGAAATAAATCCAATAAGATATACTATATAACAGGGGTTCCCAAAGAGTGGGTCGGGACCCCCTGGGTGGGGTCGCAAGACACAAATGGGGGGTCGTGAGATGTCTTCCAGAATGTTTTTTTTTAAAAGTTATCTAAAAATAGCAAATTTTACCCATTATAGTAAAACATATCCACAAAAATAGTAGCTAAACTTGAAATAAAACCTTGAAAATAGAAAATGTAATGAGTTTTCTGCCTTTCTTTTTGCCAGATGACTCCTAAGTTTAGGGTGAGTGAACAGTGAATTATCAAAAGCATCAGTAGCAGCAGGTTAATTCATAAAGGCACAGGAAACACAGACACATGCTCATATAGGTAGGCACATTTTCTGCAGAGCAGCTAAATGAAGCCACATTAAATCACTTTGAGGGATAGTGGGGGCCGCGAGTCTTTGTCACCTATATTTTGGGGGTTTGCTGGCTGAAAAATTTGGGAACCCCTGCTATATAAGGTTGAGTTTTAGATTTATTATTCAAAAAGATGCGGCACCACTGCGCTAGTGTGGTCTGAAGCTGTGTCCTACCTCTAAAGGCTGATTTATGCTTCTGCGTCTCCCCTATGCAGCAGGGGCTGACGCGGACATGGTCTCTCTGATAGCCGGTCGCCTGCTTCCGGTCCCGTTACGATCTCTGTTTACTTTTCCACAGTGATTCAGAGCGTGTTATGTTAATCTACAGCTGATACATGTTGCTGTTTATCATACAGACATGATTACATGAAGAATAGAGAGGAGGAGATGAAATACACGGCTGATGTGCGGCCGATATCAGGGATCCCGGAAGTGCTATGAATGCAGTAAAGACAAAGCCGCCGAGTGGACCAATCACAGGGCTTGCGGTCCACATCGGCTCTATGGGGAGTTACATTTTGGAGGAGGTGCACGTCAGCTATGTGCGTAGGCCTCGGCGTAGGTACGGGAGCTACGTGGACCCCCGGCGTAGGGTATGCCATTGATTCAACGCAGAAGTATAAATCCGCCTTAAGTCACTGTTTCTCAGTGTTTCATCCACACTCCTAAGTGCTCCACCAGCTTTTGTGATGCGGTTACCTGCTATTATCAGTCAAAATATCTGCACCTGTATGCTTAACTCATAGGTGGGAGCTCCAAATCACTGTTGTTTGGTGATATGTTCATTATCTTACACAAAATGTACATGACTGGGAGTCATCTGGGAGTTGTGTTTTTTAAGGGAAATGTGTCATTTAAAGACCATTTATTGTCCATCATGGTAGCAGCAGGAAGACTTCCTAGTGGCTTAACTAAGATGTGCAAATAAAAATGTCTAATTATTTGCATCTCTGCAAATAGCCCTGATAAAAACCTTTCCTAAAAAGAAAAAAAAAGGGATAAGCGAGGGGCAACAGTTTGGCCTTATGGTTGCATGCCCCATGTCTAGAGGCGGAAGTCCTCAAGCAGGCGGCCCCTTTATCACATGTCACTCCCCACTCTCTCTAGGTTGCTCTATCTGCTGTCTCATCCTCTCCAAATGAAGGCATAAAAAAGCCCAAAAGCATAATTTTTTTAAATTTATGATTTTATTTTTATGAATGTGCAAGGGTTCTAAATACACCTGTACGTGCTGTTTCAACATAATGACTCATCCTATTTTTTTTAATAAGGCAAACAAAAGCAAAGAAAATCTAATTTAATTTCATAGCTCCTGTTTGTGTTATTTATTCACAATTACAGTTCCATTCAATTGATCTCACAGGTAGTTTTGTATCTCTTACCCACTCCAACATATGTTTACATTTATCCACCACACACCTGCTGCAACACACAGACTCAACACACACACATTTTTATAGCTTGAGGCTTGCTCACCACTTATGTGTCAATCACTAATTATTTGTGTAGCACCTAACTACAGAAGAAGTTATCTCATTTCACTTTATGTAAAGACCAGTTCTAGGATGTATTCTTTATGTCATTAAAAAAGACCAAACATAATTTGCCTACAAATTAACACTTAGAAAAAGTGTGAGGAGAAAACTTCTCTTCAGACAGAAACGTGGATCAGAACTAGACTGAGTGGTAGACGGCCATCTGCTGTGACAGGATGGGCCCAGAAAGAGAGAGAGAAAGACACTGAGACAAACAAAGAAAATCAAACACAGGCAGGATTCTTTTTTTTGGCCTTTGCCTTTAATTGATAGGACATCTGAGATACAGGAAATGTGGGGTGTAGAGAGTGGGGTAGACATGCACCAGAGGGAAGAGGCCAGAAAATAAACCAGCAGCTGATGCCTCAAGAACTTAGCCTCTGTACATGGGGCGCCTGTTTTTCAAGCTGAGCTAAACTGGCACCCTGCAAAACACAGATTTCACTTAATCCAACTCAAGTGACACCTCAGACTACAGCACAATTTCACCTCTTCTTTTATTTTATTAAACCATAACTGCTGTTTTTCCACTGACTCATACTTTTATATTGATGAAATGTAATTATTATAAAATCAATAAAACAATTTGGATGCATTTATTATTTAGTTTACACTAGTTTAAGATGCAAACTTGACGCCTAAGAGAGTTGTTTGTTTGGTAGTAAAAGGGTATTTCAACCAGGGACACATTTAATTGATGCATGTGTGTGTGTGATTGTTGTATAATACTGTGATTATATGTCTGATTATTTTTGGCTCCTGATATTATCATATTTATTATTATTCCTTTACCCACCAACCAGAGCTCCTGATCTACGGGCGACCGGTTTACATCACCCTGATTGCCAGACGCTCCAGCAAATTTGCCGGAACTCGCTTCCTCAAAAGAGGAGCCAACTGTGAGGTACAGCGGCTGCCTTGGCAACAGTGAAGAATAGATAGTGGAGGCAGGGCTGAGGTTCACCGGGATGACTGAGATGACTCAGGTTGATCACAAGGGGGGTTAATTTGACCCTCTTCCTTGAGTATGCATGAGTGGACTGTGAGGGAGTGTAGTGGGCAGAGGAACAAATAGATTTCTTCTGTCTGTTTGGACTGCTATCATGAGATTGGGTTGAACACTGATTTAATAGTTTCCTGCCTTTATTGGGAAGCAGTCTTGTATAGAATATTACTGGAAGATCATTTTCTGCTCGGTTTTAAACAGAACAGATGGTCTTTTTTGGTCAAAACAGGGAGCACAGGTGTAATGAATATTACTTACAGTGACTAGGTTCAAGATGAGTGTATGATGAGTCAGGATAAAAATACTCTGTGGGCTTTATTTAGGAATGCACTTTGTTTATGGTGAGGTACAAAGTTCAAATGTGGTGTTGGAAACTGGACTTTAGTGTTTACTTCAATTCTCCTTTAAATTTATCACACAATCTGAACATCATGTTGACTTTGCACCATCATCACGGACTAGTTGATGTTTCAGTTTTCCATTTTCCAAGTGAAGAGCTCATTTGCAAAAACAGATAACTCCGTTTTTATACATTTTGAAAAAGCACATTTCTTTTTTTATGTAGATTCCTAATAAAGTTACATTTTCAAGATACCTCTGATTAGTAAAGTCATTTTGACTTAGTCAAAGCCACCCAACCTCAGTTGATTGATAATACCAAAAGCGAGTAATAGAAAAACTATGTTTTTTGAAACATTTTAAAACATTTTTAAAAGTGAGTTATCTGTTTTTGCAAATAAACTCTTCATGTATATCTACTAATAAATGTCATCTAATTTATTTTTTAATTTCTAACTACAGTTTTTCTGAGCGCTTCCATCTTTAACAACAACTGCTCTCTCTTTTCCTTCAATTTCAATCAATTCTGCTAAATGCAGCTAATTGCCAACTTATACACACTGCACCTTTTAATAACCTGAATTGAGTAGTTCTTTTTGGAGCTTCCAATCACAGTGTATGCTTTTCATCTGATTATAAACATGATTGAGGCTCAAATTGTAGATTTGGCTTGAATAAAGAAGTTTTCAAACTTTTACAGAGCTGGAAATGTGTACAGTTTTAGTTCTATTGCAGCCAGGAAGCTCCATTTGCTCATCAAGATCAGGTTATCCAGAAAACATGCTGATTGGCCCATGATGGGAAATTGTGCTCTGAACAATATTTGTGTTTTTCTATTTATTTTCCAGGGAGACGTTGCTAATGAGGTAGAGACAGAGCAGATCGTCAATGATGCCTCAGTCATGTCTTTCACAGCAGGAAGTTATTCGTCATACGTCCAGGTGCGAGGTTCAGTCCCGCTGTACTGGTCCCAGGACATTTCAACAATGATGCCTAAACCCCCCATACGACGTAAGATTGCTTTGTTACTTGTCATTATATAGAATAATTACTTTTACATATCAAACATCTTGTTTTATGTTGTTCATATCCATAGGAAAAAAGGGTTATCATGGCTTGTATGACTAACTTGCTGCTAAAGATATCCAACCCCACATTTTTTTCAAAGAAACATACATAAAGACAGGAAGAAAATGCAGCCATGAAGTAGCACAGTAGGTGTGTAAGTATATAAGATGCAATGCATTCATTCTGTCAGAGCCAGAAATAACCTTTCAGGGAGGGACAGGAGATGAATGCCTCTGGAAAACTGCATTAAGATAAGAGATTAGCTTTATGCCAGGGCCTTTCTTCTCATCCACCTGCACAGATTGAAAAATGAAATTAAGAAACTAAATAGGTGAATCCAGGACGCCCCCCTTCTTGGTTCTAATCTTTGTATCCATTATCATTTTGGCTCATTCTGATCCACGCCGCAGGGCTTGGGAGAGGTGATCAGGTCTGATGTCATCTGAGGCAGCTGGTGTGTTTGTACCCAGGATGACACTGATGCTCGCATGTGTACAATGCCTGTATTAAATCCAAATCCCTTTTCACCCCACTTTGCCCTTGTATGCATCCTCAGAAAACATTTTCTTGTGTGAGAAGGATACACCGAGTGTGTCCCGAAGATCCACTGACCTTATCGTACGGGTTCTGCTTTGATCCTTAAGGACAAACCTTATCCAACATTTCCGACATGTTGCCCTCTCCTTGCACAGCCACTTTCTACTGAACTGTATGTTTACATCTATGTCGACACAGTTTGCCCGGGGTGTGGTAAACTTGTTTGACTTTATTTTTGCATTCACTAATACACTCTCATTAGTCCCACACTAATATAAAGTTCTCCTGACTAGATTAGAGAAGCAACCCAAGAGTGAACCAAAGATTTTCTAATATTAAGTTTGGTCAGTTTTGTGGAGCCTTTCATTATTTTTTTATGCTTGGATTTACACTACTTGGACGTCTTGATTGATATATCACTAGTTTAACTATTTCATACAACTAGATTGCATGTTCATTGATCTTTTTTTCCTTGCAAGGTCATACGTGTTGGTTCTTTAACTCCAGCATTCAGTGTTTCTTTTTGGGGAAAACAGAACCCAAAGGGGAATAAGTATTCTTTTTTTTATTTCAGACTTTTTGAAGTCAGTAAACTTAAATTATGTGGTGCTTTTCACTGACAGAAAAAAAAAGAAAAAAACAGACAGAGAAAAAAATAAAATTAAACAAATAAGCAGCATAAAAGTTCAATGGTTACATGATTCACAGGTACATGTGTAAGAATTTGAGAAAACATTCAGGGAACACAAAAGATAATAATTACTTAGAATTGCATTAAAGGTTGTGGGATGATTCATAAAATGCTGTTTGAACAAGTGTAAAGACTTAAAAGTATCCACAGATTTTTAATTCCCCCTAAAGACCCATATATGAATATATAAAGTTTCCAATCTGATTATCTTTTAGTTTTTTAACACATACCAAATGGGTTAATGTTGGGTCTTTCTTTTTAGTAATTTATATCCATGTTGTGTTGCAGTGTCACTGACACAAAATATTACCTTACGCTGATGACACCCTTAAAAGAAACAGATGATATGCTTGTGGTCAAAAACGACATTTGACTTAGTTCATCAGACGTGTCTCATTATGCAAATAGACCACTTGTGTTTGCGGAGTGTCATAGGACAGTGTGATTTATGTACCCACAATGTAACTATATGTAAAAGATAATTAACTAGTGTGCAGAGGATAGAAAACAAACTTATGCAGTAGCTCCCAAACCCAGAAACAAGTCAGTCCTTTTGCCAAAAAACTACTACTTTTTAACTCACAAAAAGTACACACATCTTGTTTTGTAGTTGGCTTTTCAAATTATTGGCTAAAAGATCAATCAATCATGTAAAGTTGATAGCTTTTTACCTTAATGTGGTAAATCCAACACATTTGGGGATAAGTTTGATTTTTTTCCAGGCACATTTTTTAATATGGTTGCTTGCTAAGAGCTTGGTAGAAGAGTATCACCTCTCATATGTTTGCAAAATCAGGCTTTTGAAAGCAGCTGGTTAGCTTAGCTAAATATTGTAAACACAGAACATTTGTCAGCTTTGGAACTGCCGGTTGCATTTGTCATGGGTATCTGTCCCTTTGCTAAACTAATCTAAGTGGCAGGAAATAGATTACGATAGCACAGACATTTAAAATTGATCTCATTTAACTCTTAGCTAGTAAGGGGGTTGCTGTATTTTTTTCCAAGCAGTGCTGTAAATGAAATATTAGAGTTTAAATGCTTGTGTTGCAATACAATATTAATTGAGTCACTTCTAATAAAAACTCTCTTTATTGGCTGTTGTGTAGCTTTCCTAGAGCAAATGTAACTGGTTACTGTATGAGTATAACAAGATTTGAATTACCTTTAATGTGGTTGCTTGCTGAGAGTTTGAAAAGAAGATTATCACCACTGTCATGGATGTTAACATTCAGCCATAGAAAGTAGCAGACCTATCTTTTGTCTTCAATAGTAGAGATAGACCGATAAATCTGCTTCGGCCTATATCTGCGATCACAAGGCCGATTCAAAAAATAAACTATTGGGGCGCTGGTGGCCTGCTCTAAATGTCTTCAGTCACCAGTCATCTTTTTTAAATAACTCTGTCTCCCATCCTAAATGACAGCATGTCAAAATCTAAAAACGTTATTAGCTGGTGTTTAACATACAATCTGTTATGGTGTATTGAATAATGCAGTTAGTCATTCTCTGAAATGTATAGCATAACCTCATGTATTTTTCTATTCCTTTAATTAATTAAGAACCGATCTAAAACATGTTACTGGCTAAGATAACCATGTGTATTAGATTATGATGTATGTGGAATCATGGATGTTATTCAATTGTTGTTTTTTAAGCCAGTGCTCTAATCTCTAATTATTGGCTTCAATATCGGCCATTGAAAAACTGATATCGGTTGAACACTATGATGCAGTAAGCTTTAGAGGTGCTAGTGGACAGGTGTGCTGTATGTACAGACTGGATTAACAGCTCCAATCTGTAAACTCAGCTGAGTGTCCACCAGCAGAAGAATCGTAACATCAACCGAGACAGACATGTGAGTGAAATGAGTCATATTGTACTCATGGCAAGGAGTTGATTACAGTATTTTTCAAAACGGATGTAATTTCTGCCATTTTTCTCAGCTTCCACTACAAGTTTTCTTTGTGTCTGTGTGGCTTGTACCCTCAACCATGCTCTGCTGCAAACCCATCACATACAGTGATATTACCCATACACAGATAAAGAGACAACTGAAAATGTTCCCTTTTCCATTACTTTAATAATAGAACAATAACTAAAACTAATTTCCAAATACCTTTGACATCAGTTTATTTCTTTACAACCACCTTGAGTATTGTGAAACTGACATAAAACCCACATTCAATGCAGTTGTAAAAATTTTTTGATTGTTACACAGGCTGCATAGAATTATATCTATTAGACGAATCTAGGTCAGCAGTGTGGTGAAGAGAGAGCTTTGAACCCGGTGTCTGTGAATTCATTGTATCGTACACCATCTCTAACCATCGGATCATCCTGCTATCAAGAGTTAATGTTACATAAGTACATGTAAGTCTATTTTACTACCATGAAGCACACAAATGTCTCGGTTGTGAAGGAAATTACCTTAATGGGTCGCTCCTCTTCTTCATCATCACTGTCATTATGAACATGCCCCTCTCCGTGGCACAATAAGAATGTTATTGGCTGTTATCTCTTAATGTTGACATAAACTCTTATCTGTCTGCGGCCTGTAGACAAAGTGATGATGAAATGGTTGTAAAGTGAGGATGCTTGAGGTCGTGTTTGTATTGTAAGTTTTTGAACAGTGATCTGACCCATTTCCTTTGATCGTCCTCCTGGCTGCTTCACTAGTCCAATTTGACGGCAGGCTGCAGGTGTGGGGCTCTGCCAGAGAGGGAAATGGAGGCACTAGATATGATTTAAAATCAAAACAGAATAAATGGATGGAGAATGAAAGAAAGAAATTGGAAGTAAATGCAAAAAAAAAAAGGGACCAATGAGCAGGATGAGAGGTGGGGGTCTTTGTTAGCTCAGAGTGAGACTCCCTGACTCAGACTGGACCCATTGAGATAAGTTACCTCATTAACCTACTTTTACACTCTCTCGTTGAAGCGAAGAAGCTTGAGTTTAAGAAGACGTTTTTTGATTTTTTTCAAACCCTCATTCTCAAAGAACAGTGACAAGCTGGCTTTCATGTTTTGTAACCCAAACTTCACTTTAACACCATCTTTTCTGGGTCACTGAGTTTACAGCTGCCATTCAGAATTTCAACACTTGTCTTGTTTCTCTCCGTCAATGGCTGCAGTTCCTTGAGTGGCCACTTAAGTCAAGCTCAAAGATTGTATAAAATATGGACGTAGTATCCGTGACTTCACCCATCTGTTCCTGAAGAGCTGTTTGAGGCCAATCATCGGCGGCAGCCATAGTGCTGCTGTCGAGCGATTGTGACGTAAAGAGGCGGGCTTTGAGCCTCCTAGCCAACAGCTACAGTGTTCTCGTCTGTTAATCAAGTCAGCTGTGCCTCTCATTGGAAGACTCGTAATCTCAATATCTTCAAAATAGATTCACCCCCCGTACAGTGTGTGCCGATGGAGAAATGAGCCAATCAGACTACACTCGTCTTTTGTACCAGGCTGTAAACATGTTTATTTCTGCTGTAAAGATCTGCTTTTTTGAATTGGTGTGTTTGTGGTTTCCGGTACTTCCAGAGCCAGCCTCAAGCGGATCCTAGATGAGCTGCAGTTTTTAGCACTTCCGCATTGGACTCATATTTTTAGACCGGAGTTTTTGGTCAGGCTCCAAAAGCGAGTCAATCCTCATTTAGCCCCATACTTGAGTGCCAAACTTTTTCAATAGATTTCAACCTATTTACAGCTCAGTCTACAGCTTTTTTTAGTATTTTTATGATAACTGTACGAAGGATACATTTTCATGCAACTGTTCCATGTTGCATTATTTATACTGACATCAATCAATTACTTTCAGAAGACATGATGATACAATACAATGGTGGGGGATGATGTTTGTTCTTTTTTTAAGTTATATTTTGGGGCATTGTTGCCTTTATTGGATCGGATAGCTGAAGAGTGACCAGGAAATGTGGGGAGTAGAGAGTGGGGAATGAAATGCAGCAAGTGGTCGAGGCCGGGAGTCAAACAAGCAGGCCCCACGATGAAGTAGAAAGAATATAGCCTCTGGGGAGCAAGCTTAAGTTAATGTTTTTTACTACTACTTTAATCTACACCCCAAAACCCATTAAAGCCAATCCGAAGAACTGCAGTTCCTTGAGTGTCCACTTAAGGCTGGCCCCAAAAGCCAAGGACTTTCCATTAAGCCCCATGTAAAAATGGTCAACTTTACAGAAGAAATAAACATGTTTACATTTAGGTGTCAAACGGGTAAATCTTTATTCATACAAACTGTACAGTGGGTGATTCATATTTCAACTGTTTTGATTATGTTCTTGTACAGAGTAATGCATAAATGTCGGCATGACATTGTCTGCAGTCTGCAGTATTTCTAATGTGGTCACCACCATTGTTTTGCTTCATAACACCTCTTCATGAACCAATGATTGATGTCACCGAGAGAAACGTCCTTTGATCAAATATCATGTATGTGCTTTAAAAATCACTTGAACTTCTCTTTCAGTGGATCAAGCCGACCCATACGCCCATGTAGCTGCCCTCCATTTTGACCAGATGCTGCAGCGGTTTGGCTCTCCTATTATCATCCTCAACCTTGTCAAGGTAAATGTGCACACCTGCATGCATGCATGCATGCATGCACGCACGCACACACACACACACACACACACACACACGCATAACCACACACACACACACACACACACTCACACATACACAAACATACACACACACACACACGCGCACACACACACACACACACTTATGGAGTTTTATGGAGTCTTTACATAGTCACTTCAATAGAGTCTTGTCCATGGTAGCTGGTCTATAACAGTTAATACAGTGAGTCTCTGTACAGGTGTAACAACAACAAAATGCAGTGACTCTCTTACAGAGCAGAAACAAGATAACAAGGAAATTAGCATTAACATGCTGCACTCACAAGTTATCAGTCTTCATATCTTATACATGTTCTAATTTTAAAATACAAGATCATGAGTTTGCAGCCTGATGAAGATGGATGAAGTATTTTCTTTAAAAGCTAGAACTTTGCACTGAGCAAAATCACACTCAGTCACTTCAAATCAATACATTCAGAAGTAAATTTGTGATGGAGGAAAAGTATTAATATATATATATAAATGAATATATATATAAATGAATATATATATATATATATATATATATATATATATATATATATATATATATATATATATATATATATATATATATATATATATTTATTTATTTATTTATTTATTTATTAAAGACAGAGAAACATTATAGTAGTGTTTGCACACACACACACACACACACACACACATGCACACATACACACACACACACACATCCACACATATACACACACATACACACACACACAGCAGGGATGAGCAGGCACACTCACATCTACTGAAACACATCTTTCACAACCTTGAATCTTTACACTATGTTGCTGTAAGTTAAAATAAAAGATTTGATCATTGATGGTGATGATGAAGCTTTAAAAAGTAATATAAATGCTTTGTTCTATCACAATATAGTGATGAAAAAGGTTGCTCGAGAGCCTGTAAATGTATATGTTTCCCTTTTCATCCCTATGTGCAACACTGGTTTACATTTTCTCATTTGAGCCAGCTCTCCAGTCGTAATTGTTGCATTGCGTTTTCACTCACATATGCCTGGACACACTTGGGCACACAGCCATACACACTCTGTAGCTTTGGTTTTTTCGAGCTCACGTTGTCACTCCCAAGGGGAGCCGTGAGATGAGGGACCAATCGGAGACCTCAGAGGTCCGCACAAGCCGCAGCCATGTGATATGTGCAGACTGTGGGAAGTAAGGGAGGGGACACCCTGCTTATACGCTACACCCCTCTTACTTATGCCAGAGAGACAGAAAGAGAGAAGGAACTGGCTTTTTGAGCATGAAATCATGACAGTCCAGCTCTGCATGGCGGCAGCTGGAGGTCAGCCTGGCCGTGTCACCTCCATGGATGGGTGCATGCTTTTGTCATGGGTTGCTGTGTGTTTTTCAGGGATTGATGTATAGAAAAGATAAGTGGAGTATGAGTGCACATGGCTAAACATGTGCAACGCTTTCACAAACTTGAAAGGTGTCTGTTTTAAGCAGGGAACCTGAAAAAGTATATATAATTTATTAATTTATTCAGAATTATGAATATTTTTTGTCAGACAGGGAGAAAAGCCTGTCTGAAATGGCAACAATCACTCAATAAAGCTTAAAAAAAAAAGTGGATTAAGGATAAGAAAAGCCTAAAAGCATTAATCAAACACTCCCTTTTACTGTGCAAAGCCATCCATTTAAATAATTAGTGCTCGTTCGCTCCATTAAAATGTCCATGACTAGCCCCCTCGTGTTCATACATGTGCGTGTGTGACTGTTTGGATCCACGTTGTAATTGCTGATCTGCAACAGCACCTTTTGTACAATGACAATGATGTTCACCCAGGGTTATGAACCTGTGAACAGCACATGTGTACTTTTCTAAAGAAGTGGGTTTTCTCGTCTCTTCTATGTGCCTAGAAAGTGTGAGTGTGTGTGTGTGTGTGTGTGTGTGTGTATGTGTGTGTGTGTGTGTGTGTGTGTGAGCTGTGCATGTGCCAGACTGTGTGATACGCTCCGCTTGAATGGGAGAGGAAATGCGCCGGTAATTTAATGCTGGATTGCTCTTACAACCCCTGGATGTGTGCATGGAGATGTGAGCTGTTAAATGATGCATCCAAGCCGATTATCACTGAGGGTGATCTGTCAAAAAGGCTAAATGAGTGGGGGATTATGTTTATTGAGATATAACATAAAGGACTGTGTGATGACAGGTCACAGGGGCAGACAGAGAGTATTTAGATAAGAAGCAAACACATGGAGATTGTAAAATAAATCAACAGCTGTTAACTCATTGTATTTAAATTTTACTCTTAAAAAAACATGCTTACAGAAAGAATCCCTGGTTATGTTTTTACATGCTGGGTAAATACAAATAAAAAGCGTCTTTGTACTTGCCATCAGCCTTTTAGGGGAGACTTTAAGGATTCTTTTGAAAACAGTTAACCAGCAATCTTTTCCTACATTTAGGTAGCATGTGACAGTTTAAGTTTTACCTTTCTACAATGTCTGCCTCCCTTGTAAAGTGTATCTAGTATTTTGTCTTTGTCTATTTTAATTGGTGGTTTATTTTATTAATTTTGTCTATTCTTTAAAACACATTTTCTATCTTTATTAAACTAGATTTTTATCTATATCAACTTAGATGATCATTTATCCTAGTTTTAAAATCCTACAATTGAATTAAACAATCCAATTTCAGGTGACCCTGAAGCTCAAACCAAGAAGAGGGAGCAGAGACATTAAAAGCACGTTTACCAAAACAGAGTGAGTCTGAGGAATGGCAAAAAGAAATTGTCCATGGGATAGAAGATTACAGCCACTGACAACTTTAGGAACCAATAAGAACCATAAAAAAGATGGCAGCTCCTGTAGTATGGCCTTATAAAATAAGATATACCAATGCTCCATTTTGAGTTGAGATATATTTGTCTACTTTGTGATTGGGTTGGCCATCTTTTATTTGCTGTTAGGCACTTGTGACTAGGGATGTTCCAAAGCGACTTTCTTGTTGCTTGAATGGATGCAATTATTCAAATATGAACAGTTTGTTTAGATGATTGTGCCATCATTTTACCATTAAGTTTACTAAATGTAGTCATCCTGTGAACAGTGTTGTTTTAAATACTTGACTTGCTTGCTAAAATGTCAAAATGACTAATTACTAAAATGTATTTTACTTTACTAATCATTTTATTAGATTTATTTTGGGCCTTTTTCCCTTTATACATATGACAGCTGAAGTGACAGGAACTGTTGGGAGAAGAGAGTGAGGTAGACATGGATCAACAAGTTGAGGATAGGAGTCAAACCAGCGACCAAGGTACCAAGGAGTATAGCGTTCGTTCATATTTATGGCAAATGTAACAGTTTAACAATAGTGGGTTTTTTTTTGTTCTACCCTATTTGAACCTCATTAAATAAAAAACAGTTACCTGTTCCTTGAATCTTGCATCAGCTTACCTTTTTTCATTATTAGGATTCCAAATGCAAAAGTTACTTTAAGCCCTTGTGTGCCTCTTTGCAACATAAAATCTCTTAATTTCCAGCCAATCTTCACCCCTTATCACATGCCCCCCCCAATACCTGACGCATCTCTCCACAGTGCTCTTCTATCCACCACATATGGATCCAACAAAGAATCTCTTGTATCTCTAATCTTCTCTGAGGTTACTGCGGAAAAAATGTGAATGAGTCATTATAAATGGATCAAAGAGAAGTACATGTGTCTGACATGTGGCACACTAGACACATGCTGTTCTCTGTACAGTAACTCAGCATGTGCTGATAGCCTCGAAGGAACTGTACCTCTTATTGTATGGCAACCAATTATTATTATACAAACAAGTCGACACTATAAGTAAAGATGATTTTATTTATTTAAAAATGATTTATGTACAGAGTAAAAGAAATAGTGCCCCAGAAATTCCAAGACAACAATATTCTTACCAGGCTACTTGCAGGTCCTGTTAACATTAAACCTTACATTTCATTACTAGTTAAGTTGAAACATTATCCTGATGAACTGTTATAAATCACAATGACCTTTTTAGTCACTTTCTTTTGTTGTCATTTTTAACTGATGAAGAAAATAACATCAGCAACACCAAGTGTATTTTTCTTATCTGTAGTGAAAACATCCTATAAGATTAGTTGAGATAATAGGTAGTAGTAGTAGAAGAACAAGGGTAGAAAAAATAGAGTACAAATAAAGAAAAAATAAAATACAATAAAAATTGATGAATACAATTTTAATTAGAATCCAAATTTAAAGTTATATACAAATGTTGCGCATGGTATAAGAGTTGTTATTAGCCACGTTTAGCCTCTTGTTGGGTTGAGTCAGCATTTCCAATATGGATACCGCTAACCAAGGGCTTCAAAACTCTGCTTTAGAGCAGTGGGCTATGTTACAGAGACGATGTTCATGTTTTATACAGTTTTTGGAATATAAATGGTCTTGCACGTAAATGTGGCTGTTCTCATGTGAGATTTTTGCATCCACGAACACCAACACATCACCCATGTCCTTGCAAGCTTACACTGGCTGCCTGTTATTAATTGAATTGATTTAAATGAATTATTCATTATTTTCGCATTTCAAATATCCTTACTTTGAAATATGTAAAAAAATATATAACCCCCTATGCGCATGCCTTGAGATATGTGGTTGTTCCTCGATCCCGGCTTGTACCAAAGTTGACTAGACCTTTGCAGTTACAATCTACAGGAACTCCCTGCTGGTTACAACATGAGAGGCCACACTTTATCTTTTTACACCTCTCTTAAATCCTTCAAGTGTGGGAATCCACTCATGAATTCTAAATGATCAGCTGGCTTTTGACTCCTGTATCTTCTGTCTCACTTATGTGTTTTTTTTTAACTTGTCTTTTATCCAGAAAAGAGAAAAAAGGAAACACGAAAAGATTCTAAGTGAGGAGCTCTACCCGGCTGTGATCAACCTGAATCAGTTTCTCCCTCCAGAGAACTGCATTGACTACATCGCCTGGGACATGGCACGCTACACTAAGAGGTATTATCAATAAAGCTGCCTGTATAACTAGTTCACATTCAAAATCAGACATGGCCTAAATTTTACTGTACAGTACAGTGACAAAAAGATATGCTATGTTCAAACCAAACATGCAAAAGCCAAAGATTTTCAAAAGTTTGAGTGAATAATCAAATGCAGCAGGTAGTGGCACGTGGCATGGAACAGACTTAATCTGAATGTGAATGACTGCAACACTTTTTCCCCGCCTTAATTGAGATATTTAAAATTAAATTAGGCTTTGATAAAAGCCTAGAATTCTAAGAATTTTGCAGAATCAACGCTTTAAACCATTTTTCTGGACAATGCAATTATTTCATCTGAATCATCCGCCTCTCCTCACTGCAAGCATCCTTCTGTGCACGTTCAGGAGGAAGTGGGTTTCAGATCAAGTTTCCCTTTAATTGCTGTAAAAAGAGAATTAGATAGATGTGATAAATGATCACTGTCTCAGCTACAGCTGCAGAAACACAACATATTAAGGTGGATTTATTGAACAAATACTAATCTCATCCTCCTTTTTCTCCCTTTCTCAGTAAGCTGTGCAATGTTCTGGACCGTCTCAGCATGATAGCTGAGAATGTAGTGAAGAGAACTGGTTTCTTCATCAACCGCTTTGACTTCTACTGTCACACCCTCAGGCCTGACGAAAGGTGAGCCTTTCTAAAATCTTGTCATTTACTGCTTCTGTGTTTCTCTTAAAAATAACACACACACAATTTTGGACCAGACTTTAACCTTAATATTTCGGTTGCAACAACTATTGCATTACATTCGTGTGTAAACTACAATGAAACTTAATCAGTATCTGATCATGAGTGGCACTTTAGGTAGCATCTTGGTTTTGATAGGAAGTTAGAACAAGGGAAAGATAGCAGGTTGTGCTGGAGAATAAGGGGAACAAAAAGCAAACCATGTGCAAGACCGCACCACCACCCTCCCTGCATTTGCATATCAGACTAAAGGAGGCTACATTATCCATTTTTCTTTTCATACATATTCAGAATCATACATTTATCGACACTGCTTAATTTTGAAACCCCCCCTGGTATGAATTCTTAATGGAAATTATGCCCGATGGCCGCCGCGTCTCACAGAGTTTTTCTTCTAACGAGCTGAGTAGATTACCGTCCATGTACTTAATGCACGGCTCTTCTATTGTCGGCGCGTCTTAATCTCTGTAACCCAACATTACGCCCCTGTTACATAACCCAACGACCACACCATGGCCAGTATTTATTACCCTCTGTTCGTGCTGCCCGAGGCTATCCAACACTCTTTGTTTCACTCTCTCACCTCACACTCAGGCACATGTGCTCTCACATTCACACAGAACAAAAACCCTGATAAGCTTTAATGTACAGTAGAAGCACTTCAGTAATTATAGCTCCTGAAGTCTTCATCACATGCACTTGTCTTGTGAATAATAAAGCTAGAATAGTTAATCAGGGGGAATTTTGGACATTGTATTCTCCTGTCCATACCCGTCTCTCCTCTCCACTTCGCATTTTTCTCAAACACATGCACGTGCTCTCCCTGAGGTATTTGGAGCACACACCATTCAACGTGAGAAATAAACGAACCATTCAACTATTTTATTACTTTCTTTTGAACAATCATTGTATTGATATGGGGGAAAAAGGAAAAAAGACAGAATACACTACTACTAGCATGGGTCTATAGAGGGCAACAAAATCCTAACTTACCAGCAGCGGTACAGGTTAAGTAGAAAAAAAAGGTTATGGGCAAGACATTCTTGTGTTTTTACCAAGCGGCAACCTCCGGTCTCAAACTATGAAGCCCATGCGGAAGTGTTATAAACTATAATTCATCGAGAATCCCCTTGAGGCTGGTTGCAGAAAAAATGGAAACCACATAGACACCAATTCAAAGAAGACAGTCTTTGCAGCATTAATAAACATGTTTACAGCCTGGTTCAAAAAACGGCTTGGCTCTACGTCAATAATTTCTCTATCGGCACACACTGTACAGGGGGTGCATTTTTTCTAACGTGACGGTTCAGAAGATATTAAGATTACGAGTTTTTGCCCAAAAAAGGACATGACTTAATTGACTTCCGGACAGGAACACATAGATGTTGGCTAGGAGGCTCTAACTCCGCTCATTACGTCACACTCTGTCTGGTTCCACCAGTTATGCATTTCCAATATGGCGTCCGCTGCCGATTGGCTTCAAAACAGCGCTCAGGAACAGATGGGTGACGTCACAGATACTATGTCCATATTTTATACATTCCATGGTTTTTACACTTATCCAGCTGTCATTATTGGCTCCTTACCAAGCTGTGTTGAAAAATGAAGCTTATTCGGAAGTGTTGTGGAGTTCCTCAAGTGTCCACAAGAGGCTGGCTGCAAACCCAATGAATCTCCATGAGTTTCCATGATAAAATGTCAATTTTTACAAAAAAAATTAAACATGCAATAATGGTTTTGGTCAGTGTAGCCAATTTTTTATGCTAACACCCTTTTTAGGAGAAGATTTTTGTAACCCCTCTGTTTGTGTAGCATACAGGGTTATGGTTCCATGTTGATGCAGGAAATTGTGAAATTATGCAACCTAAAATGTGGTGGATTTTTAGTAATTTCTAGTGGTAACACTCAGAGAAGCTATACACTTTTTCTTTTTAATGCCACTGGAGACCTCAATGAAAACTTCTTTAGTTGTTGTACAAAACTGTAATGACATGGCTGTGGATTACAGACCCCTTCTGCACTTAACTACATGCAAATATTGCATTTTTGTCATAATGCCGCCTACTGGTATAGGGCAGGAAGGATTGCATGTCATGAGTTAGTGTCAGTATTTCCAATATGGTGACCACCATCATTGGACTTCATAACACCTCTTTAAAAAACAATGGATGACTTCACTTAGATTAGTCCTTGTTTCATACAGCCTCTGCTCTTTTCTTGTTCATGCTAAGCTAAGCCACCAGTGCTTGCTATTTAAAGCTTTCTAATGTATGCTGTAGATCAATATGGGATATTTTTACCTGTGTCATGGTTCTCTGCTAAATATATCTTTGAGTACTTGTATCCCTCACTGTGTTTGGATTTCTGCTCTGTATGTTTCAAACTAGTCACTTACACTCAGCCTTGGAAAGGATTGCACCTCTATTAGCAGGAAAACATGAGAAAATAAGGCTGCAGAAGAATTGATGTGCATTGTGCACTTTACTGCTGTAGTCTGTTTCTTAACTGCTCTTCTATCAGTTGTATTAAATGTATAATTTTTTTGCAGGTGGGGAGATTTAGGCGGACACGTTACAACCAGTGGACATGTGCAGGTAGGCTACATAGAAAACAGGATTGGTTTGACTTTCCTTTTGATTTGCAGGTTTTTGGAACGGTCATTCCAAATTAGAGACTCTCTTATTGTACATAGGATAACACTCCCGGGAAAAAAATTAGATGTTGGAAAAGTTGGTAAAACCCCATACCCAATCATAGCAGTGAGATTTCAAGGCCAATGTAAAAGCTTTTTGGGCTATAGTGCTAAACCAAGAATTCAGCTGAATAATACAAGTTTTTATGAGTTTTTCATGGAGACCTTGAATGTGTGTACAACAAGTTAATGCAACGTTTTTTTGCCTGTCATTTAATTACCACCACTTAAAGCTTATTTTAATTTCTCTGCTATACATGTTGGGTCTTATATATTCTGATATTCATTAGATAACAAGAGGAGTCTCTGAATTTGATGAGTCTGTGTTGTTGTAGACAGGTGTGTTGCGGACCAACTGTGTGGATTGTCTGGATCGGACAAACACTGCCCAGTTCATGGTGGGGAAGTGTGCACTGGCCTACCAGCTTTATGCACTGGGAATGATTGACAAGCCCAAACTCCAGTTCGACACCGATTGTGTTAGGTAAAGTGCGATAAAACCAAATGCAGCCAAGATTAACATCAGGACCAAGTTTCAACTGAACTGTGTGTTTGAACCAGGTTGTTTGAGGAGCTGTATGAGGACCATGGAGACACTCTCTCCCTGCAGTATGGTGGCTCCCAGCTGGTTCACAGAGTCAAGACCTACCGCAAGATCGCTCCCTGGACACAACACTCCAAGGACATCATGCAGACACTGTCACGCTACTACAGCAATGCTTTCTCAGGTTTGTGGCACATACTGTACGGATGTATATTTGGCTTTTTCTAACAAGCATGTGCAACTGAAAGAATGGACTGACTGGTAACATTACATGAAAATTCACTTGTCAGTATATCACAATGCATGTTTCTCATTTTTATAACTCACACCCTCATTTCAATCAGGAGAGACACAATTTGAGGATTAAATGTTATTTATTACAACTTAATGAATAATGAAACTTGACAGAAATCTTTGGCGTAAGGACTCTATGGGGATAATTTTGTGAGCGTAGGATGTGTGAATTTGGCAGCAGAAGAAAACCCCCTAGAGTCCAGACACTGGTGGCGGTGGTTGATGAATCCTAGGAATTGAAGAGTTGCAGAGACCAGGTGGAGATGGGGAGGTGGAGGGAATGCACAGCATCAATGCAAGAAAGAACTAGCAGGAGAGAGAGACATTTAAAAAGACAGCAGAAAGTTGATAGACTGACAATAAAGGCGTGCCACTGAGCTATTGGATGACAGCCGCCACTGATTAACCAATGACAGCTCCGGAGCATGCAGCTGGAATCGGGTGAGCTATTGAACGAGGGAGAGGAGAGTTAAACAACTGCTGTGATTGCTTTATAGTCTTCCTGTCTGAACTTTTGCTAGAGCTACATTTCTCCAACCGTTTTCTTACAAAACCCTTCTACATTAGAACTTTACTTTACCATTGCAGCATACTATATGCAACTTGAACCTTAATCAAAAAGTAATCATAGGATCACAGCCTTTTACATACTAATGGATTCCATACAAGTTTGCATACAAAAAAAGCACAAAAACCCTGAAAAAACAAACAAAAGTGCCCTTAACATATCCCCTTGTTTAAGTAAAAAATATCTCTTCAAATAAAACATGAAGTTTAAACTTCTTAACTAATTACCCAGAAAGGATTATAAGAAATAAATGGTGAGTAGGCAAGCTACATGACTCCAACTATTTGCATTTCACACAATGATCACAGGTGAACTTGGGATGATTGGTATGATATTGCTCCTTTCATAAATCTAAAGCATGTTGGATCCACCGTTTCTCTTTGAGGACTCAAGTGATTTTTTTTTTTACAGCTGCTAACTTAAATTTTGTATTTATTTATTTTTTGGGGGGGTAATTTTTTGCCTTTTATTGATAGGACAGATATAAAGAGACAAGAAATGTGGGGAGTAGAGAGAGGGGCAGCAAGCGGCCGTGGCCGGGAGTCTAACCAGAATCCACTACGCCAAGGACTATTATAACCTCTGTACATGGGGATGCTTAAACCGCTGGCCAACTACGCCTGTCACTTACTAGATATTTTCAAAACTTAATGAATTAAATAATAGAGAATAGGGTTTCGAATCTCTCTGTGGTGTGTATGTACAGGTCTGATGATTAGATGATGGTGCAGGGATGTTCACGATGGGTTTGGAGCTGTTGGATGCTCTCTTCCGCTCGCAGCAGTTGATATAGTATATGTAATTCTCTCTCTCTCTCTCTCTCTCTCTCTCTCTCTCTCTCTCTCTCTCTCTCTCTCTCTCTCTCTCTCTCTCTCTCTCTCTCTCTCTCTCTCTCTCTCTCTCTCTCTCTCAGTGGATGACTGTACACAAGTGCTCACATCAAAGGGTGTCATTTATACTCCTGGAGATGGACAGGAAGGTTTTGTTCTATGTATCAAATCAGGGGTATTAGCACTGAAACTCTTGACCTACTAAGTCCCCCTCCTCAGTGTGCCTTTGCTTTTGGCTCTTGTCTTCCTCTTCATTTAAAAAAGGAGGTCAGTGGTTAGGTGCAGTGCACAGCTGGTGGAGTAGTAGATTTTCTAACAAGGGAGTAAACACAGAGATTAGATACCTGCAAGCACTCAATATTCCTGGCACTTCACACTCCCTCAGAGGACAGGAAGGGCGAAAAGTTACACGCAGCTGGTGACCGATGTCAGTGTGCCCTGCCCTGCAACATGGCAACCATGTTCATGCATTTATTTAGGATTACCTGTGTTGCTTATGATAACGGTGCTGTCACATAACAGCTAGTCTGTGATAATTGATTAAGTGAAAGACAATGATTAGTTGTAGTGGTGACATGGTGAGTCGAATTGGAAGGCTAATTGGAAGCACTGTATGACTTTAAAAATTAAAACATTGATATTTAGCAATAAGATAATAATAGTAATGATAATAATAATAATAATGCATTTTATTTATAAGCGCCTTTCTTGACACTCAAGGTCACCTTACAACATTAAAACAAGCAGAGTTTAAATAACTAACAGTTATAAAATACAATTTAAAAAGTTTTAAAAGAATCGAACAGTGGACTTGTGGTCAGATGGAGTAAGCCAGTCTAAACAGATGAGTTTTGAGTTTGGATTTGAAATGTTGGAGTGAGTCAGTGTTACCGCGGTCAAGTGGGAGAGAGTTCCAGAGTTGAGGAGCAGAGCGGCTGAAGGCTCTGCTCCCCATGGTAACAAGGTGAGCAGGGGGGACAGTGAGATGGATGGAGGAGGAGGATCTGAGGTTGCGGACGGGTGTGGCACTATGGAGGAGGTCAGAGAGATATGGAGGGGCAAGGTTATGTAGGGATTTGAAGGTGAGAAGAAGTATTTTGTAGTTGATCCGATGTGTGATGTGGAGCCAGTGGAGCTGTTGTAAGATGGGTGTGATGTGGTGGATGGAGGCGGTGCATGTCATGATAGAGGCAGCTGAATTTTGAACCAGTTGTAGTTTATGGAGGGTTTTGTGTCGGAGGCCAAACAGAAGGGAGTTGCAATAGTCCAAACGGGAGGTGACAAGGCAAGAATGGCAGTGGAGTGGGGAGTGAGTTGAAGGATGGAGACGGTTATTATTACGTAGATGGAAGTAGGTGACTGGGTGACATGGTTGATATGGGAGCTGAAGGAGAGGGTGCTGTTGAGGATGACACCCAGACTCTTGACCTGAGGAGAGGGGGAGATGGAGAAGTTCAGTCTTATTGCTGTTTAATTTGAGGAAGTTTGAGGTGAGATAACTGAATAGCAAGAGTCAGAACAACAATATATTGCTGTGTTGATATTTTGTCCCACCCCTGCTTATTAATGTACACCCACTAATCCTCCTTATCCGCAACGAGTGATGTATGCTTTTACATCTCTGCCAAGCTCTCCAACAGCTTCTCTCTGACTCACCGACACATTGTGGACACACCAACATAGAACACACTCCCATATGCTGTGCAGCCATTTGAATCATTGTTTTGATTTGACACATTTAAGAGAGAAAAAATCGATTAAACTAAACAAACCTGTTGACAAATCTCTGAGATGCATTTCATTCACAAGACATGTTGTGAGACAAGACCTTTTTTTGTCAACCACTTCTGTTCCATGCACAAATACTGTTCACAGATTATCTGCAACTCTTGTCTTCCAATGTGTTCAATGAATCTCAGGCTGCAAATTACCCAGAGAAAAGACTTGGTTGCAGGCTCTAATAGAAGCCAATTTAGTTAGTAATTATCTAACGTGACTGTTGGAGCTGCACACATGGGGCTGCACAGTTGGGGGATGGATTAAATGGCACCGAACTGGGCATCATGCAAAACACGTGCCACATGCTGAACACACAAACACTGCCAGAGATTATCCAAGCACGTTCCCAAAGACAAACATGGGCTAGTCTGGTGGTTCACAGAGTTTTCACTGTTCAGGTGGAGTGTCTCATAGAAAGTCTTGTTATGGAGAAGTTTGGTTTGGGGTAGACATACAGAACTTATTCCCTACACAGTGAGATTTCAAGCACTACACAAAATTATACACACAACATAGGCAACACACCATCCCTCTTTTCGAAAACATCAAGAAGGAGGAATAAATAGATGATTAAACACTCTTATCAGGATAATGGTTCATGTGTGGTGACAGATTGCAGCAGAACAAAATGGTTGTTGGGTTTTTTGTATCAATAAGGGCAGAAATCTGTGCAAGCCATTTCTTCATCCAGATCTTTTCAATTCAAAATAAACGTGTATTTATTACATACAAAAATACAAAAATCAAAAGCTGTCAGTCATATATGATTTGGGCTATAATTACAACTAGTAAAGATACTTATTACCCACGTCTCTTACTGATCTTCCGGCAGTGTAAGATGCGTGATTCTGATTGGTCAAAATCCCTTTGATCGGACTAAAATGTAAGTATTGGTTACCATGCTAATGCTGCAGGCTGTGGATAGTTTGATATTGGATCCTGTCAAGCACTCCTAGCAACGAGTGGTGCAGATGAGAACAACTTTAAGTTGCCAATCGTTACAAAGACACTTAACCCTCCTGTTATGTTCGTTTCTCAGGAACAGCAATAATGTTCCTGGGTCAATTTGAACAGGGGCATATTTAATTATCCAAAAGTGTCCAAACCCCCAAAAAGATCCAATAAAAAATTTTTTTTCTCATTGTTAACTCCATTACTAACTATTTAAATCAATATTGAGTGCAATGGTGTTCTTTAATCCTCACAGATCATGCTTCAATGAGGATATCTCACTCGTTTTTTATGAAAATTCACATTAAAACATTATTAAATTAACTTTGGAAAGCCTTAACCCTAACCCAATAGTTTTACATGACATAGATTTTTTTAAATTCTATTTATTTTTTTATTTTTTTATGAAGGGATGTTGATAAATTAACACAAGGCACCTCTTTTGTCACATGCTGTCTATATTTATATGGAAGGCCTAAATGTTAAATGAACCATTTTAATTGTATATATTGATTTGACCTATTAAGCCAAGCAGATGTTTCATACCGAAAAAAAAAATATATATATATATATATATATATATATATATATATATATATTTTTTTTTTTTTTACTTTTGAACTTTAAAAAGGGTCAATTTAACCCACAACGTAACAGGAGGGTTAAATCATGAACAGTGGTGATGATAGCAACAGGCAGATAAGAATCCATCCCCATGGAACGCTAACTTTTGTGGAATCACTGGGGCTTTTTTTTTTTTTTCATAAGCTATATATATATATATATATATATATATATATATATATATATATCATTTCAAGTGGATAAGATATTTTTTAAATCAATGCTAACTTGTTTGTATTTTATATTAGTAGCCGGGTAATAAGCAGGATAATGTATGGTAAGCAGGTGGTTATGGGAAATCAAATCCCGGCAGGGTGAAACAAGACCCTGATGCAAATTTAAAAAAAACAACCTGTTACTCTGGCCCAAATCGTTACCTTTGACATTTTTATTTGGCAAAATATTCCTAACTCATGTAAGCCTCTTTGAGGGCTTTCTGGTACAGGTTTAATAGAGGTTGTGCACCAATCAGCCATAGCATTGTGGCCACTGGTAGGTGAAGTGAGTAAGATTGACTATCTCTGGGATCTGTCAGCCAGCAGGTGAATGTTTTGTCTTCAAAGCTGATCTGTTAAAAGCAGGAAACTTAGGCGAGTGTAATGTTTTAAGTAGAGATTGGGATCAAAACCATAGAGGAATGCTTAAGCTTATCGATGCTGCTGTCAAGTTTGCTGGCTCTCATGACGCAACATTATGTCAAGTTAAATCACGTCATTCCACAGATTTTGCATCAACGTGTCTGTTTGTCCCCACCAGATGCAGACAGGCAGGACGCCATCAACCTGTTCCTCCAGGTGTACCAGCCGTCAGAAACCAAACCGCATCTGTGGGAGCTCCCCACCGACTTCTACCTGCACCAGAGGAACACCATGGCCCTCCCGCAAGACAGACGCAGGTAAACACACTTTAAAACCACTAACACACAAATGCCAACTGTACACACCTACAGGATTTGAACAAACACAATGGGCTGCAGTTAGATGCTCCATATGTGAATAGGTAAAAATCAGACTGATGAGTTGTGTGTGTGTGCGTTCATTTTTGTGTTGATTGAATTGCTCACTGAGAAATCAATCACACCACATTAGCACTTGCTCTGCTGTTTCTTTTTATAAGCTCAGGATGTAGAAGTCTCTCTCAGGCACTGAGGTTATTCCCACATGCATATTGGTAGATTTTTTTCCTCTGTAATTGCTTTTGTGGTCCAAACATTGCATTGGATCACCTCTTTTACCTGAATAAGGGTCGCACAGCTGCGGCCTTGAGATGTAATTATGCATTTAGCACCACTGAAGGTATTTTCTATATCATTCCTGCTCAATATGAAGGCCGCATTGTTGCAGCCGTTCGATTTAAATAGAGTTTATGCAGTGGCCCTGAAAGCTCAACCCAGCACATTCAAACAGACAAATGACTGGTAAATAAATTAAAAGCATGTTCAGCATATATAGAAGAAAATTCAGCATATTCAAAATATAAAAGCAAATACAGGAATGCTAAAAGTTGCACAAAACTTAGTACAGGTATTCCAAAACAACACATATCAGGGAACGCAAAGAAGTATTCTAAGTTATTGGTAATCTAACTGTAAATATATATGATACCAATTTGGATTACTTGTCATCTAGTGTATGTATGCTACACTGAATTTAATTATGTATACCTGTTTCTTTGCTGGTTATATAATATTGAGACATGCAATCTCATTTCCAAGGGAGACCTGACTAAGAAGCTTTCGTTTATGCAGCTATTTTCTATCCAAGCTTTGGTTTTGTATGCTTTGTCACTTGGTCGGTCCTTATTCATAATCCTGTGCCGCTGACTTTTGTGTTTCAATGTCATTCGTCACCTACATATTGTATTCCTGCTCATTTCGGTGCATGTGCGTGGGAGTGTTCCCTTTTTCGAGTTGTATGCTCTCCTTTGTCCCTGTGCTTACATAAAAGTAGACCCAGTTGTCTGATACATGCCACTAGTTCATGTAGCCACAATGGGTGAAGGTAGGTCAGCCATTATTCCAAAGAAATTATCATGTCAGAAATTGAGTTCACTTCAAAAGCCACCCACTGCGCTTTTGATGCAAAAGTCAGTCCTAATAGTGCATCACACTCTTGGTAATAATCAGTGCATTCATTCAAGTTGATTGTATTAAATATAAGGCTGATGTGTTGAGGAGGTTTACAGTAGGTGGTCCAGCCAAACCATTTTCATATCTAGGTTATGTTGAGGAGAGACGGTGTCGACTACAGAATGCGCATCAGTTTTTGGAGGGTCTTTAACACATTTGTGTCTTCTCTGTTTGCAGCTACACTTTTTGGTGGTCAGAGGGAGTCCTGTCCTACCTTCCTGTGCCCTATGATGAAGGTATCTACTTAGCATAATGATATCTGTAATTCAACTCCAAATATGTAAGACTTTATACCAGAAAATATCTGCTACAAATTAACACCTAACATTGCTAGCTATCCTTTAAGGCTGGGGTTCCCAAAGTGGGGGTCGGGACCCCTGGGGGGTCGCGAGACACAAATGGGGGGGTTGTGAGATGTCTTCCAGAATGTTTTTTTTTTTAAGTTATCTAAAAATAGTACATTTTACCCATTATAGTAAGGAAAATTGACAAAAATAGTTGCTAACCTTGAAAATAGAAAATGTAATCAGTTTTCAGCCTTTCTATTTGCCAGATGACTCCTAAGTTTAGGGTTAGTGAACAGTGAATTATCAAAAGCATCAGTAGCAGTAGGTTAATGCATAAATGCACAGGAAACACCCACATGCTCATATAGGTAGGCTAATTTTCTGCAGACCAGCTAAATGAAGCCACATTTAATCACTTCAAGGGGCAGGGGGGTCGCAAGTCTTTGGCACCTGTATTTTGGGGGTCGTGGGCTGAAAAGTTTGGGAACCGCTGCTTTAAGGGATAGGATTACATTCTTCTTTGCCTTTCATTGTCAACAAGTCCGATGAGAGGACACCCACGAACAGTGTGTTCATCTCTTTTTTAATGATTTCCAACTTCCTCTGACTGTGGCTCTGACTTGTTGCGTTAATGTTCAGAAGGGACAGATGGTATAAGGAGTAGGAGACTGCAGCTATGTTAATTGTCTTGTCAGGGTTCTAACTGGCACATATTCAATAATGCTAAAATGAAGCTGTTCAATACATCATTCTATCAATCAAGCTTTATTGATATAGCACCTTTCATACAAATCAAACGCAATTAAAATTTCTTTATAGGGATTAAAAACAAGAAAGAAGCAGAAATAAAATTATGGTAAAAAATACTACATATTAAAAAACAAAAGTGGATTTTGAAGTAGAGGCTAATGCACGCCAACAACAATAAAATACATGAAATTCAAAAAAGGTTAAAGCATCAGAATAACAATAAGAATATAAATACTTAAAATAAATAAATAAAGAAGGGTAAGGTTAAAAATTGAAGATAAATAAAGGCGCTAAAAATAGCAATAAAACAGAGTAGACAATAATAAAAATAACAATAAATAAAATAATTAAACAACATTAAAGTCAATATAAAACTTTAAAGTAATAACATTTTGAAACCCTACATAAAAACCAGACTGAATAATAAAGTTTTTAGTTTACGTTTAAAAGTCTCAATATCTCCAACCCCTCTCAGATCCTCTGGCAGGCTGTTCCATTGTCTTGGAGCATGATGGGTGAAAGCAGAGTCACTGAAAGTCTCTGTTCTGCTGGGTGGAACAGTTAAAAGAGAGGAACCAGAGGATCTGAGAAGCCTTCCTGATTCACAAACTAAAAGCACTTCTGAGGTGGAGTCAGGTGCAAAGCCATGCAGTGCCTTAAAGACAATTCAAGTCATTTTAAAATCAACACAAAAAGAAACAGGCAGCCAATGTAAAGATTTTAAAATAGGAGTAATGTGTACTCTCCTTCTGGTCTTTGTTAAAAACTTGAATAAGCCTGGACAATTATTTACAAACCAGTGTCCAATTGTTGTGCGTTAGATTTGCTCCAGCTAGATCCTGTAACAAAAATACTAATGGTAATGTCATCAGGTTTGTTGGTATTTGCTCATAACAACCCACCTTCAACCTAAAGTGTTTTTAATGTGAGACAACTGAGCACTGTTTGCTCAAATCTCAGCAAACTGTGTGACTGCCTAGTGGGTATAATTGGCAGCAAACAGAACCACGAATATAATCAACTGAGCTCGTTTTCATAATAATTGAAAACAGCTAGGGCAATTTAGCAGCTCACTGATTAGTTCTTAACAGTTTTTCATAACAATAAAGTTCTCGTAGAACAGTGAAACCAAGCTTTGATGACACTCTTAGGTTTACAAAATATCACCTGTCTTAATTCTTAAGAATGCAGATAAATGTCTTTTCCCTTTTTGTGTGCGTCCTCTCATGTCTCCATGATTGTACCCTGGTTGGATGCAGTCCCCTGTGCTGACAACATGAAGAAGATCAAAGTGAAGCGAGCGAACCGCTTCGACGAGAGTATCGACACCTACACTGAATTCTTCAAACCGTATGAACTCACCTCATTCGATGACACATTCTGCATCGCAATGACGAACTCTGCAAGGTAGATACACAAACATTCAGAATTCTCAAACAAAGTGTCATTATGAAATATTTTGTTCACTTAAAAACTTTAAATCTGAGGTTGTTTGCCACTAGTCCACAGCATTAAAGTTACTGAACACTCCTGCAGTGTGTTGCTAAGTTGACGCAGGATTCATGCTAAGGAACACAGTGTATGTTTACAGTGCAGTGTACCAAACTTTTATTATGGCTATTACTGTGATGATACCGCAGGGTTCCAGCTAATGGAAGTCCTTCTCTTTTTGTGCTCATGAAGGGAATTTATGCCAAAGACAGTAGGAGTGGATCCAAGCCCTTTCACAGTTCGCAAACCAGAAGAAACAGCAAAATCTGTGCTTGGGTGAGTGCATCTTAGGCTATGTACAAGTCCTCATTAGTTTTTTGCATGTTACACACTCAATGTCACTGTGCCCTCATGGACACGGCTTCATTTGACACTGTGTTCTCAGTTAACCAAAAACAAGCCTCTGTTCCTTCCTTCCTCCTGTCTTTGTTGGGAACATGCAGAGTTGTTTCACCTTCAATGAACTGTGTGTGTGTGTGTGTGTGTGTGTGTGTGTGTGTGTGTGTGTGTGTGTGTGTGTGTGTGTGTGTGTGTGTGTGTGTGTGTGTGTGTGTGTGTGTGTGTGTGTGTGTGTGTGCGTGCGTGCGTGTGTGCGTGTGCGTGTGTGTGTGCGTGTGTGTGTCCATCCAGCACACACATTTGCTGCTATTTAATTTGCTGCTTCTTCTTGATTAAAAACCTAATGTGCTGATAGCTCATAATTGTCTTCACATCATTGCAACACAGAATGACCGCTAATGCACTACACAAGACCAATCCAATGTTCTGTCCTGCCTCATTGTTTTCCTTTAAAAATGAGTCTTTGCTCCTTCTATGGACCCACACTGGCTTCCATAATCTGACTGCCATGAGTATTTTTAGGGTCCACTGCACCCAGGTCAATCAACTACTCAAGTTGAAACAGTGTCATTAAAGCTCCAGTGAGTGACTTTCCCTTGGAATCACTTTTGGCAACCCCTGTGCAGAAAGCAATACATTTTATCTCTTTGCTGATTTTTATTCTGAACAAGTGTAGGTAATGTTTTTCCCATGACAAATCTCATACTGTTTTCTATTAACAGCCAATTAGATCACTCACTGTGAATATTTGGTGTGGAAACTGTAAACAAAGTCTGTGTGCTGCTGATACTTGCTTTGTCTGAAATAATTCCAGTTGCATTTGTCTTTAGAATTAACAGTTAGTATGTATAATGTTTCTATCTTTATGTCTCTATGTAATTAAGAATAAGATGCTGTCTTGAACTTCTTACTCATGGAGTTGCTGGTAATGAAAACACAAATCTGAGCCTTAGAAAAACAGCATGAACAGGTGTATGCCCTACTTTTAAAGCTCTTATTTATTTATTTTTATTTATTTATGTTTTTTTTATTTGCATTTTTCAAGTTTATTACATACATTTAGTCAAACGAAGAAAAAAAAACAAGAAAAAAAGACAGATGGATAAAGTAATATACAACAACCAATGAAAAGGATAATAATAATATTAAATAAAAGTAAAATAATGATAATTAATTTTCAATAAGATTGCAAATTACTTTGATCCCCAAATCCCCTTATAACTTTACATGACCAAAATATATGACCGTGATTTGCCATTTGCTCCCCGCATTCCCTCCAACATCTTGATGTAATGTTATCTTTGTCCTTACTTTGAATTTGGGGTGTGGTAAAATATCTTAATAAAATTTTCCACATATACTCTCTCCAATAATTTGAGTTGGTTGTGTGACGTATGTTTTTACACATTTTTTCCCAGTCAGCTGTGGTTATATTGCAGGAAAGTAAAGCTCTTTTAAAGATGAATATAGTTACAAAATGTCAGTTTAGGGGGAAAATGACAGTTTCTACCTGAATAAAATAATCTACCCTCTCTAATTTGTATTTGATAGTTCTCCAACAGGTCCCAGCATTCAACAACCAAATCAAAACATTTTAAAGATGAATCATTTGTTATCTTTTATTCTGCGTACAAACCCTTGCAAAAGGAAAAATCTGGTTGGATTTTTTTCAATTTGGCTGCCAAAATGAAATTACCATGTTATTTAACAAACCAGCAGGGTATCTGTTTTATCGTCTGTTTGTTTGTCTTACTGTCACAACACTTAGCAGTGACCTAAAAATGGGCTCTCCTGTGTACAGTATGTGATGATTATCTAACAAATACCTATTTTCCCTGATACCACCCAGGGCTACGATTACACAATAATAATTAGTAGTTGCAAGTGGAGCAGCTGAACGCACACTAAACAAACACTTGGAGTGACCTGAAAGAGACACTGGGTGTAGCAGTGTCTGTCTGTGTACTGACATGCTGCCTTTAACACCCTCTTGTCGCTTTTTCTCTCTTTCTCTCTTAACCTCCTCTATTCCTCTTTCCAACCCCAACACTGTCAAGGCAGATGTCTGTCAAACATGAGTCTGGTTCTGCTCGAGGTTTCTGCCTGCTTAAGGAAGTTTGTCCTTGCCGCTGTAACTTGCTAAATGCTGCAAAGTGCTCTGCTCATGGTGGATTAAGATGAGATCAGACTGAGTCCTGTCTTTAAAAGGACTGGATCTTATCCTGTCTTGATGTTTGGTCTTTGTTATGAATATAACATATAGTACGGTCTAGACTTGCTATGTTAGTAAAAGCATGTTTGTTGTGACTTGGAGCTATATAAGTAAAGATTTGATTGATTGATTGATTGATTGATTGATTGATTGATTGATTGATTGATTGATTGATTGATTGATTGATTGATTGATTGATTGATTGATTGATTGATTGAATGCTCTCTCCCTCTTGGGATGGCTCTACAAAAAGCTAAACAGACTTATCTGATGAGACCTTTATTAACAGTGATAACGTTTTTAAAAACCAAGGTCGCCACAACTCTACTCAGCCAATTACATTCTGCATGGGAAAGATGAGGTGGGTCCCTGGGATGCAAGGATAAGGCAGGACACTTACCTAGCAACATCACTGGTAAAATTGGCAACAACACAAGTATGACTGACAATGGGGAAATGTTTAAAAAAAATACGATGCAGAAACAGTGACAAACAGACTGATGGTTTCCTCTCATGAAGCATCTGTAACCTTGGATTTGTATTTTATTATAAACTATGATAACCAGTGAGCACCTCTCAAGGCAATCTCTTGCCCTATGTATTTATGTCCCAGCATCTCTTAATGTTAAACTCCACTTAGATCGAGTGGGTTTAGTTTCTGCAAGCTGCCAATTATAGCCTTTCCTATGTTAAGTTCATCACAGCTGTAATAAATGCAAGAACATGGCCATCAGTCCACACTGTTACCCCCTGAAGATCATCAATTAACATGCATGCTATTGCAAAAAAGCTATTGCTTTATCATCTATGAACATCAGTAATATAAATCCATAAAGGTTATTGCATTGCACTGTATCATATGCAATTATGGCCTAAATTAACATAAGATATAACTTAACTTTCACCCAAAGATATGAATATTTTTTCATTAATGGCCCTACATAAGTTCTTGAAACAGACCTTCAGATGCTCAAGACCACTGCTGGTTTCAGTGAAGAGTATTATTCCAAGTAACATTTTTCATGAACAACATAACAAAAGGTTTTAATTTAGCCTCCACAGTTAAACATGATAATCGTTTATACATCCCACACACATTATTGCTAAAAGACAATAAAGAGCTCATCCGGCTTCTCTATTTGGTATAATTAGAGTTCTTTTATTTGCTCGTTTTGCAGCAACACCTCGCCAAATGACTGCACGATGCCTCAGGTGTGACAGAACAACGTCAGTGGAAGATAAATAAATAAAATTTAAAAAAACAGCACGTGTGCACACATGCTTACTCTCGCAGACACACAGTGCAATCTCTATTTTCAGTCAGTTCTACACATCTATTCATCCAGCCTCTGAGTCACCTGCATGGACAGATCACAGTAGGTGAGCAATCCGAGGAGGCTTTTGCTCTACACATATTTAAGGAGCATCACAAGGTTCCCCCTGGTCTTTTGGAAACTGTGATTTCTTTAAATAATTTCTCATAAGGCCTTGCTTGGTATTTTTTCACAAGAAAGGATCCAGAAGTCATTATTAAAATGATCCCTACTGACTGTTTAAAGGCATAGAGATGCAGCTTGACTGAGACATACCAGAATGCAAGACATCCTATTTTTTCCTGCTTATGATATGATCCTTTTTTGTAACAAGCCATAACTCTTAATCATAAATACAATCAGACAGAAGATCACCAGATATGTGTATTTTGCAAAACTGTTCAAGTTACATGTATGGGATTGGAAACACTTTTTGGAACCATACAATGGTGTTTGAAATTCTGATTTACATCTTGTCTGTGTGACACGCCACTCCAGGCCTTTCAAGTTTCAGTGAAACTATAGTGTGTCAATAACAACAGCAACAGTGTAGCAAACTAAATTGGTCAAAGCTAAAGAAATTTAGAGGCCTAGATATCACAGACTGTATAAAATATGGACGTAGTATCCGTGACGGCACCCATCTGTTTCTGAAAGGGCGGTTTTGAGGCAAATCGTCGGCGGGAGCCATAATGCTTCTGTCGAGCCAGTGTGACGTAAAGAGGCGGAGTTTGAGCCTCCTAGCCAACAGCTGCAGTGTTCCCACAGGCAGCTATGCCTCTCATTGGAAGACTAGTAATCTCAATATCTTCAAAATTGCTGCGTTAGATAAAAATTCACCCCCCTCACATGAGAGCACATCGAGAAATGAACTATCCAGACTACACTCGTCTTTTGTACCAGGCTGTAAACATGTTTATTAATGCTGTAAAGATTGTCTTTTTCCCATTCATTTGTATGTGACTTCTGAAACTTCCAGAGCCAACCTCAAGCGGATCCTCGATGAACTGCAGCTTTTAACACTTCCGCATTGACTCATATTTTTAGACCGGAGGTTGCCGCTTGGTCAAAGCTAAAGAAATTTAGAGGGGTAGATAGGCACATCATGGTTCTGCAAGGAAATAAAAAAACTTAAGAAATTGACAAACCTGGAGCTTCTGTGACTTGAGGATTTCCAAAATGTAAAGTGGCAGTAAGCAACTTAAACATTCTGACCTTCTGACTCTCTCTCTGCTACCTCGTGTCCCTGGGTTAAGCCCCTCCCACCAAATGACACACCAAACCTGCAGGCCAGCCGTTGTCACTGCAAACAGTGTGTTCCACTCAGTTAGTTAAGTCTGAGTCAGAGGATAGAAACACTGACGTCCAATCAATATACATCTAAGGGTACTCAGTGTACAATCTACGCCTCCAGCTTGTAAACACCAGATCGGAGTAGAGCATGCCTCATTCGAATAGATGACAGAGCTTTCAATTCAAAAGATTTTAATCGGAATAGCACAAAATGGTCATGTAAACCCACCTATTGTTGAAGTTAAAGTAAAAGAATATCCAACTTTCCAAACAGTTCATTACAATCAAAGCTACAGGGAAAAAGAGGCACACTTTGGCTGTACTTTCAGAAGCCAGCACATGGAAGAGGGAGAAGTTTGGACCCGTTGAGAATATTATTCTATCTGAAAACATTCACAATAGGCAGTGACTCAGCCAGGCTTTTCTTGGCCGATGTGGAAAAAATCATAATTGAATACTGAAGGAGGCACTCCAGTTTTGTTTGTTTGAGTGTTAGTCAGGTTCCTTCAGTGAGGAGCTGTGGAAGCAAAGAATCTTCTGCCCCAAAACACTCCCAACAACAATCTTATTAAATAGACATTTAAATGTGCCGTACAGCAAAATAATGAATTACGTGAAAGCCTACTTGTCAGTGTGAATGAGTTTGTAAGTACATTTCAATTTTTGTTTTGGCAGCAACAAGAGCAACAAAGAGGAGACGTTGCTGCAGAGGAAGACGGCAGCCAGTGCACCTCCTCCCCCCAGCGAGGAAGCCATTAGCAGCTCCTCGGAGGACGACTCAGAGGAGGACCGCGATGACGATGGGTCTGTGTCCCAGCGCTCCACCCCGATCAAACTGCTAACAGAATCTGGGGACATTAATCGCACACAGGAGGTATGGACACACAAAGCATGAAATGCTGAATTCATATGTTGAAAGACATGTCCAAATCAGGACAATCTTGTAACCTAACAGTCAGACCTCAGTGTATATCTCTGGGAACCATGGCCAACTTTGTGGGCATTGTGATGTAGCTAGTTTTTGCTTAGACTTCCTTTTCCTCACGCTGTAGTGTCTACAATCCTATTAGCACTTGCTCATATCAAAAGCAAAGCATAATTTGTCCTCCACTTATATCTAGAAAATTGATATCATCCTTTCTTGGTTCATTACATTCCTGAAGTAGCACCCATTCATCTATTTCCGGTGAGTCTCAGTTTTACTGTAAATACTAAGTCACACAGAAGCTTCATTCTGATTCACTTTGGCAGTATAAACTCCAAAAAGTAACCAATATTCTTGTGATTTTCTCTCAATTAAAGGGTCTTATGTTTGCCAATGTTAACACCATGATTCAAATTAATGAAACATATAATTAAGGATGTTAACAATGAATCAAGTGTGGATTAATTGATTAAGAACTTACTAAACCCGCTTTTTTTTTTCTTTTGATTTTCTATCAACTTGGTACAAACATCATGTGGTCTCATATTTCATTCAGCTATCAAGGAAGTTTTACAGCATTAATTTAGGCATTTCCTGGTTATGTCGCTTTATTAAAAGCAGTGTGCACTTCACATTGTCATTAGCTTTTCCAATACAGTACAATTTCATATATGGTACAATAAGAAGTTCCTCACTACTTGAGTAGTTTTTCCTGAGGTACTTATTTACTCTTACTCAAGTACTTATTTCTATCAGTACTCTTACTTCTACTTGAGTCACCATCATTGTAAAGTAACAATACTTTTACTTGAGTACTGTTTCGGTTTACTCTACCCACCACTGGATGGCTCTAATGTTGCTGGCAGATCAGCAACATCAGAGCTGCTTGAGTGTGTTTTCTGCCGCTCTGACCTGGTTGCGCTCCCAACCAACACCTGACCACTTACACGTGCTTATTTTTCTCAATAAGAACGAATAGACAGAAAACTTAACATTTTGTTTGCCTTTATATGAGCTGTTTTCCTTCACACACCAAAGCCTACTAATATGTGATTGGTCAATATTACTTTGTCTACAAATGTAATACTGGACAACTTCACACACAAAATTCAGGCCCTCGTTTACAACAATTTTTCTGTAGTGTCTATAAATAGAGATGAATATCAGGGGAAAAGAGTTCCACCAAAACATTTGGATTTGATGACAAATGAAAGGGATGTAAAACATTAAGTGAGTCGTTTTAAATCCCAAATAAAACTAAATCTAAATTTATCTTACTTCATCGCCTTCCAGCTTAATAAAATGACACGAAACCATCCTTTGGAAGAGATCCTCCTCTGATTCAATGTTGTGTTATCCCATTTAGTAACCTCGGGGAAAAAAACATTAAAGTTCAGGCTGTTTTAATGCCACTTACTTGTGCTTTTGGCAACAAGAAGCATTTTGGATTCTAGTTTGAGTGTGTCACCCTGATTGTATTTCCTCTGCCTCTTCTTCCCCAAGTCTCCAAAGAGGAATCATTTTCTATTTGTTTCTTTTTGCGTCAGAGGGGAGAGTCATCGCCAACTGGGAGTTTCTATGATAGAGGATGTGTTAATGATGGTTTAAAGGAGGATGAAGTAGAGAAGAAGTCATTATTCCTTTTATTTGTTCCTCTCCCTAACTCAAACTCATACCCTCGTTATATCATATCTTTTGATGTGCGTATAATAGAAAATGAATTACCATCACTGAAATGATTCCACCTGACCGAATCCATGCTGTTTACATACAGAACTGTATGCATGTAATATAGAGCGCATTAGTTCAGTGTGTATCCCTGTATGACTTTCCTCATTCAGGCTGCCATGACAACAAAGGCGTACTGAATGTCTTCCTGATTTGTCTTTTTGAAAGTTGCTTTTGGAAAGGAGAACAAAAATGGGAACCTGAATACACTTCTTGGTTCTAACTGGTTTTCCCTGACAATGGAAATGGAAAGAGAAAAAAAAACTCCTTTTAGGAAACATTAGCATGAAATAAAGGGAGACAAGGGTACAGTCGTTCTTCTATATGTTTTGTTTGCATTAAATCTAATTTGGTAATGCAGTGCCCGTGTGCAAGTATGTACACTTACATTTTTTTATGTTTCAAGTCAGATATTTAAAAGATATAAAATACTTATAAAGTGCACTGTATATTATCCAGTTGCAATTTCTGGACTTAAATGCAATATGCAATAAAGCAATGATGATCTGTAAACATCTTATGTTTCAGTAAAAATAAATTAAAATACAAAAGAAACAATAGAACAAAAGAAGACAACTGAGCCCAAAATTGGTAGTTAAAAAAAAAAAAGATAAATAAATAAATAAAAAGATTTAAATTCTTTCTTTTTTTTCCCTTGATACTTTTTTTCATTTTTTTTAATTTAGCAAAATGTCACAATGTATGACTTTTAAACATAAAATCCTTTAACAAGGCGGACTCAAAATCCTATGTATTTGAAAAATCATAATACAAACAGTTGTAGCATTCAATAGATAATACAGTCATGAGTTTAACTGTGTTGCATTAATTTGAAATGTGGCAAAAAAAATTGTATGGCCTCCTCTGGGGCACAGTCATGACAGAGGATTAAGTGTAAGTCATGTAAAGGAGGGTTATGTTTTCTTTTTAGGACATCAGCTGACTTGTGCTCACTTGGGGGTTTCTTACCCACCTTAATTCTGTTAATGTTTATTAGATTACCTTTTGGCTTGGCTGGAGAAGATCTGAGTCTTATACAATATCATTTTTTCTGGGCTGTTCTTGTAAAGAGATAAGTAGGTTCCCAAGCGGCTACCTCCAGTCTCAAACTATGAAGCCCATGCGGAAGTGTTATAAACTGCAATTCATCGAGAATCTGCTTGAGGTTGGCAGCAGAAACACTGGAAACCACATAGACGCCAATTCAAAAAACCTATAACTGTTGGCTAGGAGGCTCAAACTCTGCCCCTTTACGTCACACTCTGCCTGGTTGAGTTCAGCATTTCCAATATGGCTGCTGCCGTCAATTGGCTTCAAAACAGCTCTCAGGAACAGATGGGTGACGTCACGGATACCACATCCATTATTTATACAGTCTATGGTAGGTCCATAATCTAAATCATATTCGTTGTGCATACTTGCGTCACATGTTAAGTTTGTTCAGGCAGGTCAATTAAGTTGGACGAGAGAAAGTGCTCCTCTAAGGTAACAAATACTTGTCACTGCTGCGTTCAGGTAAACTAAAGGAATCAGCAGCCAATGAGTGTACTTTTGACAGTTCAACGGCATGTAGCACTGCACTGAAGTCCTTAAAGGGTCCCACTAAGACGATTTTAATGTTGCTTCATCAGTCTGATGCTTGAATTATAGCAGTTGAAGCAGATTTGTTCAGTAGAGACAGAAATGGTCTATCACATTCATTCATGGCTGTAGCTATGCACACATACCTTATAACACCTTTGCATGAATCAGTGCCAGAGTCAGGTCATCCCACTCAAGGAGTCTGGACCCACCATGTTAATCGTCCTGTCTCTGTTTCACGCCCCAAGAGGCGATTCATTTACCCCCCATTGACCCAGATTCCATATCACAGCTCAGAGAATGAGCTTGTTATCAGCACAGGTAGTGGGTCAGTGTGTCAAACAGATGAATCAAAAGCAGGAAATGACTACCTTTTAGAAATATCTCACATCATGCTTAAGGAGTCCCAAATGTCGTTTTGAATGTTTAGATTGAGACAGCTTTTATGTTACCAAGGTAACAAGGACAGTTTCCAAGCATCGTAAAATCTGAAGGGCTGAGGTGACACCATCTGCCTACGCTCCTCCTCCCTGCAATAAAGCATTCTGACTCAGTCTCGTACAGACAAACACATCATCACTCTAAAGGTGACTGTGTAATCACAGTCCCAAGCGGCAGGTGAGTCTGGATTCAAGCTGCACAATGAAAGAAGTTTTATATCTCCCACTGTCAGATGTGTTATGGTAGAATGCTAGGAATTGGGATGTCGCTTGGCATAACGGGCTGTTCAAAGACTATCCTCTTCAGAGTGTGAAAGAATAGGATGTATTTTCTTTAAATGATGGTGATAAAGATGACAGACGCTGCAGACATTTACTCCAGAGTCAGTCCCTGTTAGAAAGGGAACTTCAAAAGGAGTTGATCTGACCCCTGTATCAAATGTTTTCTAGTTTGTCTCTAGTTTGCATCATGCCTGTATAGATTGAGATTTGACTTGGATATCTGATATTTGATGTTAATTTTTCATCCAGACAAGGACTAGTATTCACATTTTTCCATACATTCAAGTTTTCCACATTGTTTATTTAGACCATATAAGACATTTTGACTTTTTTAATGCAGAAGTTAATCGCTATCATGGCTCTGTCTGAGGTTAAAAAAGAAAACGCCTGACAGCATATGTCCTTGCTAATTAATGCCTTCTATCTCTGTTGTTTATTACACTCATGAGTAGATTAGCTAAACCACAATAGTTATTTTTATATCCATCCCAATTACTAGTTTTACACATCGTTGCATTCTGTGCAATAAGGTTTGCTGGCTCTCTCTCCATGAAAGACGCAATATCCATAGGAACCTTTTTTTCTATAAAGCTTTCTTAGGAAAATTACCAACCAACCTTACTGAACTTCTTCATTACCCAGACCGTTTCTATCAGACTCACACCTCAAACTAGCTACTTTTGCATGTTCCTCTAGTTCAGTCAGAACTGGAAAAAAACTGCCTTTTGTTTCTCTGCTCCTGACTCCTAGAACAAGTTGCAGCAATGTCTTGAATTAAATGCACTTATAACTTTTGGACAATTCAGAATCTTAATTTTTAACCTTTCAACCCCGCTCTGCAACTGTTTTAGCTAGGTTTACCTGTGTTTATTTATTGTATAATTTTAACCACCGGCCCTTCCTGTTTTAGTGCTTTTATAGTCAATCCCCAACACCTCCTTTTATTTGTATTGTTTTATTTGATCTTTTAATTGTTTTTATATCCAAATCAAAAAAATATCCTATTTGATGATTTTGATACTCTTGATGCATTGTTGTTTATTTGTTGTTTGTTTTTTAAAGGTTGATTGATAGTTTTGATACAACAGACTATGCTGTCTGTTGTATTTCTTTGATGCACTGTTAGAGGTCCTTTGAGGAACTTTAAATTTTCATTGATTTTGGTGCCCCTCAAAGTGACACACCTTATCTCTTTAGGGTTTTTTTATGACAAGACTTCTTATCCTGCTTTATTGTAAGACTTTTGTACATAACTCATATGGATAACCTCTGCTGTTGAAAATGTAAACAGGCTTTTCTGTGACGTATTAACCACTTAAACTGTCACCTACCCACCAGCAGTGAATCATACATCAGAAATAACTTTATAGAAATAGTCAATCTTACTGTGAATGGTCTCATTGGCTTTTGTAGGTCACAATCAGACATCAGTATTAACTTCAGTCAGTTTCATAACCAGCTAAAAAATCATCATATTAGCTTTAATTCTGTAGCTAATTAACCTACAGACCTGAGAGTGGTGGTGATTTATTCATCTCTCGTACAGAAAAAAGAATTAGCATATTTTCCATAATTCTGAAAAAAAGTGATTGTAGAAATAAGGTTTTAAACTGCAAGCTGATTCCATAAATCATTACACCTGCCTGTTGTATCAGCTAAAACTGTCACCTGCAGATGCAAGTGACCAAATAAATGGACAATAAAGTTGCCATAAAATAAAATAAACTGAGCAGAGAATTTGAACCAAATACATTTCAATGGCACCATTTTTGATCTTCAGAGTTGAGGCGAAGGCTGTTCACTTTTGTCCCATCCATCTCTCTCTCTCTCTCTTCTAATTTATGATGTATTTTTCGTGCATTTTCTCTAACATGTCTTCTCGGGGGCCTTGAGCAATGAGTCCTTCATTAATATTTCTGGCTGTACAGCTAGCTAGCTCACGTGTTGGGCGCACACACTCCCTGTTGTGCGTCTCGTGTGGCTGCCTTGGAGGCTGTCTCTGAGGATGGATTGCCAGGGTGCCAGCACGACACAAAACTATTGAAATATTTAAACATCAGATCATTACTATGTTTGCCATGTAATTACACATGCTCATTTCATATTCCTCTCAAAGGGACTGTACATGTGGATGCATGAATGTGGATGCATTATATTTCTTTTGGGTGTAAACAGGTAGCTAAGTTCACATTGCCTGCACATGTGTGTGTGCATGTGTAAATGCAGCAATTTGTGTGTTTTGCATGTACTGTGATCACAGTCTTGCTCTTGGCCCTAGTCTAGGTACACCCTCATTTCTTCTCCTGCTGTGCAGTAAGGATCAATACAAACACAGTGGATAGGTAATACATTATTTTGGGCATATTGCTTGTTTTATTGGGAAACAGTCAAAGAGAAAATCAGCATGGCTGAATTACATAACAAGCTTCACTCGGTCACATTGGTTCAGAGGGTAAAGACACCTTAAGGATTCAAAAATGTATTTAAGAAATAGTTCCTCTGAAGATTTTTTTAAAAACAATTTGGAGCATAAAAAGTTTCTATATGTTAAATGTTGTGTCAAATACTTATTTCTGCGTGGCTACAACTTGGGGCTGTATTGACTGCCCATTTTCTTTTCAAACTAAACTCAGCTAAGTGTTTCAGCGCTCAGTGTTCTCAGCACAAAAACACAATTGCCATTTGGAACACTGCTGTGCTTATCAATGTCACCTCTTGATCACCGACCAATCAGAATCAAGAAGGGCAGGACTTCCAATATCAACTTTGACTGTTTTCAAAACGGCCTACTATACCAGTACCAGTACATGCTGATTTGGTCAAAATTCAGTGAACAAGAGAAAAATCTGCAGTATTCCATAACTAACCGGATGTCAAACTGGTTCAGGAAAATGTCTCCTTTGAGTACTGTTTCCCAAAATGCACAGCGCTAATGTTCTGCTTCTTATTTTTTCCGTATATGACGGGGGGCACTTTGTTTTTAAGTGCTGTAAAATTAATTACATTCCATATGAACCACTTCTTAGATTTTTAAATCATAAGTGATGCTTAAGAAGCAGTTTTGCAATCAGCTTGGCCGTTGTTTACTTCCTCTTTCCGAAACCAGAAAACCAGTGACGCCTGTCCCAGCATCCTGCATAACAGATCCAACAGAACAGTCATACTACATACTACCTTCAAACGCAGTATGAAGTATGCAGTACATACTGTCTACTACATTTGTAGGTAGTATGTAGCAGGCCATTTCGAAAAACAGCCTTTGTCAACAACAATGGAGGAAGTCACCACCAAATTTGCTTTTTTGAGGTACAATTTCCTCTTCTACAGCTGCTACTAATGCTATGACACGATTTCTATGAATAGTTGTTTTGGGTTTTTTTCAACTTTATTTGTAGAAAATTTTCAACATTTTAGACAGACAGTGTGACATACAACATAAGGTACAAAAATATATAGGGTACAGTAATATAAGGTATAAAATGACACATCTGAATGTCAACACCCTTCCCCACCCACCACCCATTACAAGGCCAGTCAACAATTACAAAAAATAACAATAATCATACATACATACATACATACATACATACATACATACATACATACATACATACATACATACATACATACATACATACATACATACATACATACATACATACATACATACATAAACAAATAACAAAATAAAATAATAATGACAATAAATAAGTAGAAGAAAATAGTATTAAGGTACAATAGATGTATTAGATAAAATAAATAACAAAAAGTAATTTAAGATAGCACACATCAGTCCTCCAACTCCAAGGAGAAATCTAGAGAATGTATATAGTTCAAAAAGGGATCCCAAGTAACATGAAATGATTTCAACAAGCCTTTTAGTGTAAACCTAAGCTTCTCAAGCTTCAAATTATACAGCACCTCACAGATCCAATGTGTTCTATCAATAGTTTTTACAGTTTTCTGTTAAAATGCCTTTGAATAAAAGCAAATATCAAGTATATAGAGCATTTTAAAACAGACCTAAAGGTCAATCAAAGTTTGATCCTAACGTTCACCAATAAGGGAAGCGGAAGTGTCAGAGGACATGGCCCGTAGAAGTCATATACTGTCTTATTTTAAATTATTAAAGATACATTTCTGTTATTCATTCACTTCATTTTAAATTTGTTTTTATTTATCAATTTATTTTGTGCTTTTTCATTTTTATTTAGTTATTGATTTGATCTCATCATCTTATTCCAGTAATTATTTTTTTACATCTTTATACTATTTTATTTTCTTACTAATTTTATAGTACAGTACTTTGTATTACAATATTGTTGTATGAAAATTGCTTTACAGATAAAGGCTGATTGATTAAATGATTGATGGCCCTTAAACTAAGTATACTGTGAGAAAAAAAGGGGCTTATAAAATACAGAACTGAGCAACTTCAGTAGTATTGCTTTTACATAAAAAAAAAAAGACCCTCACACCTCCTCTCCAACAAATCCTCATTCACTCATCATAGTGGTATATGAAGCTGTTACAACATGTCACTAATAAATCACTGTGGATGCAAAGTATACAAACATCATCTGCCTTATTCAGAAAGTCAATACACTGGAGGGGCCAACGCCCAACACTCAAATGTTGATCTTTGAATATTCTTCTTCCTACAACGTTATAAAACTCTATAACCCCTGATACAGAATATAAATCAGTTCTCTTAGCGCCCATGTGTTGCTCTCCGGTATTCAAATCATGCTCAGTTGCTATCATGTCAGCCGTGAAAACACCCACATCAACAATATAACACCATCCCCGCAATCTCACACCCGACACAAGGCAAGATGGATTCATGCTGTTTACATGAAACTCATGTTCCGCTGCCAGCGTGTGAACACAGACTGTGAGATTACCCTGACCAAAAAAATGTTTTCTCACTTCTAACTTGTCTGTCTCTGCAGAGCACGTGTATGTGATTTATCAGAGCAGTAAACTCACAGATGTGTACCTTTTCACACGCATTGAGCATGGAGCAAAGGAAGAGCGCAAATTATGTTTAGATTGCTGAAGGCTTAAATAGTGGTACGGGGCTTTTTTGCGTATAGAAAACATTCAAAAGAGCGTAAATGTGATCATCTTTTGTCGTTTTTACTGAGAAAGTTTCCTGATCGAGTTAAACTAATCAGAATTTTTTTGAAGTATTAGTAATGATGCCAGGCCAGTGGGTGGAGATAATGTGCAATCAGTCCGTCACATCATACACTATAGAGAAACACTGTTTACATACTGTACTTATTGAGCTGCTTCTCAAGCAAGCAAGCAGTAATTGCAAACCGTGTTCTTTAAATTGTGTATGCAAGCAACATAAAACAACTTCCTGTTTGGATTGCTGTCCTTTTCCAGTTGCTATAAGAGTAGTAGTAGTTTTGTTGTTGATGCTAGGCAGGTCTTTTTACCCCAGCCTTATGGTTTCTCTTATTCGGCATCTCTTGTAGCCATTGAGTTTTCTTCAGGGAGTATTTCCTGGTTCTTCCTGATAATTTAAATAATAATAATAATAATAATTGATAGGATTTGTATAGCGCTTTTCATGGTTTTCACTCAAAGTCGTTTAACAGAAAAATAAAAATAAAGCAAATAAATAAGACAGAACAGAACAAAGACAGAGGTGGGGCAGGTTAGAGGTCATGTGTTGTAGGCTTTTTTGAATAGGTAGGTCTTGAGGTAGTTTTTAATGATTGAAGTGAGTCACAGTTGCGGATGTGTGGAGGGAGAGAGTTCCAGAGAGCCGGGGAAGTGATGGCAAAGGCTTTGTCCCCCAAGGTGCGGTGCTTGTGGATTTGATGATAGGGGACAGGAGATTGGCATCTGATGATCTGAGGCGGTGAGATAAGAGAGTGACGTTTGAAGAGGTCGGTCAGGTATGAGGGGGCGAGGTTAAGGGCTTTCTATGTGATGAGCAGGATCTTGAAGTTGATTCGGTGCTTTATGGGGAGCCAGTGCAGGTGCTGAAGGATGGGTGTGATGTGGGCTCTGGAGTGGGTGAGTAACCAGGCAGCATGGACTTTTTAGGGAGTCCTGTAAAGACACCGTTACAGTAGTCTAGTCTGCTAAAGATAAATGCATGGACGGGTTTTTCTGCATCCTGCTGAGACATAAGTCCTTTAATCCTTGAAATATTCTTAAGGTGATAGTAGGCTGACTTTGTAATTGTCTTAGTGTGGCTGCTGAAATTACTTGTTCATGACAAAATTATCACAAATATTGCAACAAATTTAATTTTAAAAAAGTTAAAAATTCACGCCACTTTTTAAAAAAACGTTTAGAGCTAAATGTTGAGAAATAATAAAGCTGGTATTTTCAGTGTGTGAATGTCAAACTTGTCACCCCACGAGGCCTATAACAAATTTTACACCTTCACCGTCATCCTCCCTCGCTGCTCTGTCCAAACTCACGCAGTCTTCCATAGACTGTATTAAGGACACCAACCAGGTGCTAACAGCATCAGCCTCTGCTGCTAGTGCTGCCTGAGTCTCTGAACACTGCGGTTGTCTTTTCCTTCCATTCCTTTTCCTTTCTGTCCATTGAGGTCAAGGAGGTCAATTCTAACAGACATTGACCAGGTGAAGTCTGCCTCTGCACCTCACTGTTATTTGATCCCAATCCACCTTTAATAGAAAGGTGTATTACATCACAGTGGAAGTGAAAATTACGCTGGTCTGAAAGTTAATGCTTATAAAGCTTCATAAAAGGAAATGTGAAAAGTTTGTTTGATGAATTGTGCTGTATGTGATTAAATAATAGATCTTCCAGGGAACCTTACATAAATCATAGCTTGTCCTGTAAGAGAACCCCAGGGTGTCGTTTTGACTTTGTTTTTAATTGCTGCTCCCCCAGCATTGTGTGACCCTGAATTATTCTCTGTAATTGTGTTGTTTGCTTTTGTAACAGTTTTAAAAGATTAACCCACTTTAAAGTTATTGGTTAATCCCTGTTTTTGATTGAATTTCCCCTTTGTTGCATAATACTGCTTATTTCCTTACACCAATGATTAATAGCCCTCGGTTAGAAATTCATTTGAGAATAATAATTTTCTTGGGATGCTGGTTGGCCTAGTGGTTTAAGCCTGTGCTCCAATGCGCGGAGGCTATACTCCTCATCGCAGGGGGTCGCTTGTTAGACTCCCTGCCAGGACACCTTTGCTGCACGTCCTCCCCCACTCACCACCCCCCCAAATTGCCTGTCTCTCTCCAGCTGTCCTGTCAATAAAGGGAAAAAAATGCCCAAAAAACAGCTACAAAATAGGAGAAGAGTTTTCTCCTCTTGAACTGGTGTGACCCTTTTCTTTTAAAGGCTGGTCTCTTGTTTATTCCGATTATTAAGTATCTACCAACTAGGAGGACACTGAGTGCAGGAACCCCCAGGAGGGCACTGAACACGAAGTCACTTCATCAGACAGCAGCAATCAATTTACATTCATAGTTGCCTGGATTACACTCAGTAGGCCATCTTGATTAATGAATCAGTTGTAGAGAAGCAGCCAAACCGGATGACCTCGTCTGCATCATTTTCTATTTTCTGTTGTTGTAATTTGTTGCTTAAGGAGGTGACTGTCCGCATTCTGTGGTGTCCACTCACGTGTGCCTCGCTGTATTCTTCTCCTAAAGACTGAGACATCTGTGGTATAACTTTTAACACTGTTCGTTCTTCCGTCCCAGAGACTCATTCTCATTCTCACCTCCTCAGGAGATCCAGCAGCAACAGCAGGCAGTGAAGGAACCGTATGGACTCAATCTGGCTGAGTTTCCTGCTGAGGAGGACCTTCACATTTATGAAAGGTGAGGAACACACGTGTAAACTTGCACTACAGGTTAATACAGTCAGAGCACACACGTGACGATAGATGACTCCTCGTGATCTATATAGTAAAATTTGATTATCAGTGACATGGTTGGTTATTTCTTTTAACTGAATTTTAGGGCATTGTTTTGGAAAAAGCTGAGTTAGTATTCAGCCCTCATCCTGTATATTCAACTCAGCTGTTAAAGTTTGGGGTGAGTTGTAAGTTAGCAAGCAGGAATAAGTTTTACTTCTTGAGATACGTTTCTTTTGACATAATGTTTTGAACTTGAGTAAAGACACACAGACAGGTGTGATAGGCAGAGAATCTGGTCATTTTTCAGAATATAATTCTTCACAGACTAATTGTCAAAAAGGCAAATAAAATCCATGTATTGATATCATTTATTTATTTAATGATGCCACAGGTGTCAAACAAAGCAGATGCAGAAACAGCCTTTGTTTACATTTTCCACTGCAGAGTTTGAAACTGACTCTTGATAGGCAGCAAGATAATATTTTTCATAAGATGCACATATGAAGGACGAAATTATCTAAGATATCAAACGTAATCGCTCAGTCCACAGGAGGTGTCAAAACCAAACAAATGGAGAGTTCCTCACTGGAGCTTTAAGTACATGCTTTTCAACTTCATTACTTAAGAAGTGGCCCTTATTTTGTGTCCAAGCATATATCTAAGCATATTCCTCATATTTATATGAGGAATATCATCATTACATAGACTCCAGTAAAGCTTACACTGGCTACCAATAAAATTCAGAATACAGTTTAAGATCCTCATATTAACATACAAAGCAATCCATCATCAAGCACCCTCTTATATCTCCGACCTGCTCCACCCTTACATCCCCAGTAGACCCCTCAGATCCTCAGACCAGGGTCTGCTTGCTGTGCCTCGTGTCAGGCTTAAAACTAAGGGTGACCGTGCCTTTGAGCATGTGGCTCCATCTCTCTGGAACAGTCTTCCACCCCAAGTGCGCTGTGCTGATTCGACTGAGACTTTTAAAAAGCAGTTTAAGACACATTTGTTTGTCATGGCTTTCGACCTTCTATTGTAATTTGATGTCATTTTGTCTGCTTTCTTAATTATCTTATTTATTGCTCATTGTATTGTCTTGTCGACATTGATTCTCTGTAAAGCACTTTGTGACTGTCTGTGAAAGGTGCTATACTAGATAAAGTTAATAAACTTAATTACATACTTACTTACTTACTAGTGCATTTTTGCTGATGTAGTTCCTTTTTTCCTTCAACATAAATCCGTGAACAGAACATGGTGGTCCTGGAAAATGCAGGTTTTGGAACTTGCATTTTAGCCATATTTTTAGCACCTGAGGATTCCTCTTTGAAAGTGACGCATGCATGCACACATGCACACAAGCGCGCACGCACACACACGCACACGCACGCACGCACACACACACATTATATTTACTTACCTACCTACTTGAGTGAACCTGTTTGCTTGGCCTTCAGCTCTCAGTGCACTGTAGGTCTAACTTGTTTTTTTGTGCAATGATAAAGAAAAAACCCAGAAGTTAAAGAGCACAATGCCTCTTTTCTGACTGCCTCTTCCTATTAATCTGCTCCTGAAGAAAACTATTTCATTCCCTTCTTATGCACCCAGTGCCCAGGACAGAGAGGGAAAGAACAGGCAGACAGTGACATCAACCCCCCCTCAGGCTGATATGGATCCTTTTGCTTAAGGACATTGTAAACTCTGCCCTGCTGTGTGCATCACACTTCTGACCTCACTGCTCCACGTCCACCTTCATTTTCTCTCTGTCCTTTAGTTCCCTTTTTGTCCTTTCTCAGTGATGCTGATGAGTGAAGAGAACTCTCGCAGCTCCTGAAACTGAACACAACTCTATGTTCTTTGGAAGAGGACTGCACGTTTGAGCGAGTGTGATTCACTTGATGGAGATGTAATGGCTTTTTTCCCACCCTCTGCTGTGTTAAACACTTCGTGCTCCAGAGTGTTCATTCAGTTGTCAGTATATGGCTTTTAGCGAATACTCAGAATTCTGGGGGTGTGATATTAACAAAAAATGATGTCTCAATAGTATTGGGGATAGTGGATTTTGCATCCCTCAAAAAAACGCAAAAAAATAAACTGTGTTTGTAAAAGTCATATATTGCACTAACTCACTCTTATCAATTCTGTTTTATATCTTTTTAATGATTTCAATATGAAAAAAAACGTACTGAACTAACACAGGCTTTATTTAGGTTAAACCTTGTATAAAACAAAAACACACCCAACATTTCCGGACAAAGTATTCAGATCAAAGAGTGCAAGTATAAGTAAACCATTTCAAAGTGGCCTGCAGGTTTTATTAAGTTAAAAATTGGCAAAGGTTGCTGTGTGTGTGTTTTGTTTGCCAGTACTTTTCTTATTCTTCATATTCTGTGCGGTGTTTAATTCACAGATGGTGAAACAACTAAGTTGTCGAGCTGTCTTGACCAGAAATCTTGTCCAGCATGGACATGGATCATGATCAAATCTAGCTGTTTCTTACTTAAGTGTTTCTTACTTCTTACTTACTCTAGTGTGACTTGTCCGTGTGCACACCACCCTGTAGTCCCATGCCCTTTCAGGACCATTGAAGGGGCATTAAAGCTGGGGTTGGTAGTCAGATTTAGATACACTTTTTGTAATACTGGTTAAAATTATCTTTATGTCCCGATGGCAATCAATACATTATGTGTTCTTAAAAAAGAGTGAAGAAAGCTGCTATCTACAGCCGTAAACCAGGGAAAACACCAACCGATCTCTGCCATCAGGAGCCAATTTATAAAACCAATCAAATCCCATCCTACCGTTCTGCCCGCCTCCTGCGAGTACATGTCCTCTGTATGCACTCCCCGTCCCATGTCTCTGCTTCCCCTGCCTCAACTTACTGCCCCTCTCGCTCGCCTGTCCCCTCTGACTAGATGAGCTGCTTTGCTCAGGACTGTAGTCCGGATCAGAGTCTAAGAAGCTCTCACCACAGGGGCTCTGACAAGCAAAAAATTAATAACATTTAGTAAGTCCTACAAAAATGTATATGTATTATATGTAGTATAGCTTTTCTCCTGATATTTTGTCACCAGTACAACTGGATAATGCCAGCATGACAGTAGTGAGTTCTAACAGCAGCCATGTTTGTTTGTGTTTTTAACTTTCACTATGATAATGTTTTGGTGTTTTCTTACCGTGTTTTCAAACGATGTGCTGAGGACTGGTTTTGAATTAGTCACAATCATATGGTCGTGAAGCAATGGCACTCGTGCTTGTGAGCGGGGTCGTCGTTTTGGAGGAGCTCCGAATGCCCTCTAAAATGTAAAAGGAGATAAATCACCTTTGTTTCAATAATGCATTTTATTTGAACTTCTTGCTTTGGTTCTCAAAGGGATTAAAACAGGATAATCAACTTACAACCACCCAAATTGTATTGAAGAATGCTGCTCATATCCTCCTGCTGTAGCTGAACACAAGGAGAATGAGACCGCGCTCATTATTGAGGCTGGAAGTTGGAACAGCTCCAAAGATGTTAGCTGCAGCAGGAGCCCCTCTAATCGATGAATTGATATTAAAAATCAGAAGCCGGAGCCAGAGGGAAGCTCTCAGCTGTTGAATGTTATTCTGTCTTAGTTGGAGGAAGTAATCCACAGGGAAATATTCTATGAAGATGAGAGATCTCAGCAGGCGTGTTTGTATTATCGTGGCGTATTAGTGTTATAAATTAACGACATGAGTCTGAGTTTTAATAGCATCCTTTGGGGAATAGCCAGACTGGTAGCAGTTAACCTTTAGTTAATGGTTCTTTCTATGATACAGGAGTTTGGAGCTCAGACGAACATGAGCTAAGTATGTGCAGATAATGTCGAATTTGGCTGCTTTTGTGGAGTATATTTTCATTTTGTTTTTATTTCTGCAGGTTTGCACATTTGGGCCAGAGCCAGCACCGGGTGGAAAGAACTGAACACATCAACTTGGCAAACATCATCTGCTTGTGAGTCAAACATGTGACACATTAACCCCAAAAAACACACACAGTCAAAACTAAACAACAGAAACCCTCGCTCCCACATTAAGTTAAGCAGTATGTTCGTCTGTAGTTTTAATGTGACCCTTTTTAAAACCTCTGAGTCGGTCCAGCAGTCTTGGAAGAAGGGAACACAGTGGCTTGCACTAAGTGGTCTCCAAGAAGGCTTCTAGCTGTGCACTGTTTAATCTTCATCTTTTCTAACCAAACATTCTTTCTTCACTTCTCGTCATCCCTGCTATTTCCCAGTCTGTCCAGCCCTCCTCACTGACCCAGCAGTTCAGAGATGGAGTGTTGTTGTCGTCCGCACAGATTCAAAATTCAACTACACGTGGGTTGGCAATGTGCAGCCGCAGTACAGCCGCATAAGCAATTTTTCCTCTGTGTATTGCTCTCCGTCTCTGTGTCTCTCTGACTCCCCCATAAAAAGACACACACACACACACACACACACACACACACACACACAAACACACACACACACACACACACACACACACACACACACACACACACACACACAAAGCATCTTGCAGTGAAAGAAAGACAGATTTTCAAGTTCAATATCAAACATTCTCACATTTTCAGAGCAGATCCTGCAGTGAAGGAACCTGGCTTTTTATCCTGCAGTTATCTATACATAAACACGTGATTCTATGTCACTGTAAAATATATGTTTTTCTATTTATATAAGTGATAATAAATTAACTATATCCTGTGATATGGGTTGAACTGCAAAGTGCTTATATTCTGATTTAGTAACTTTTGGACAGTATTAGGCCAGCTGTTTTACCTGGTTATTAGTCTTGTGCCAAGCTTAGCTCATCAGTTACTGCATGATGCTTCAAATTTATCAAACATGTATGATATTGGTATCAGTCCACCCACTTAATTTTTGAGAGAAAATTATTCTCAAAATGATAAAGCAATGCAAACAATAAAAACCGACATTTTCATGCAGATAAGGATGAGAATGGATAAGATTGTAATGCTACCAATGTGGTTATCCTAATCAATTCCTGTGGATTCATCACAGCCTGCATGCTTTTTTGCTAATAGAAGCATAGAATAATAAGACATAAGACATCAGGGAGGCACTAGTTGACCAGTGTTTCATTTAAAATAGTGACCCTGTTAACCAACGCCTCGCCTCAAATGCATCTTTTGTTTTCGTATTTACAATAACTATTAAAAACTCTCTCAAGAATGCCTTTAGTTTTTTTTAATAAGGTACTTTATGAGTATATTTTGTCATTATATTGAAAAAAATGAACTAAGACGCATTCGCAACTGTTTCAACCAACTCTGATCATAAATTGACATAGAATGAGAAGAGTAAGAAGCTCATGCAGAAGTGTTATAAACTGCAGTTCATCTAGCAACAGCTTGAGGCTGGCTGCAGAAACACCGGAAACCACATAGGCACCAATTCAAAAAAGACGATCTTTGCAGAATTAATAAAAATGTTTACAGCCTGGTTCCAAAAACGTCTTGGGTCTATGTAGCTAATTTCTCTATCGGCACACACTACGGGGGTGTATTTTTTCTAACACAATGGTTCAGAAGATATTAAGATTGCAAGTTTTTGCCCAAATAAGGACATGACTGACTTGACTCCCGGACGGGAAAACATAGCTGTTGGCTAAGTGGCTCAAACTCCGCCCCTTTACATCACACTCTGCCTGGTTGAGTTCCGCATTTCCAATATGGCTGCCGCCGTCAATTGGCTTCAAAACAGCGCTCAGGAACAGATGGGTGACGTCACGGATACTACATCCATTATTTATACAGTTTATGGTTATGACCAACAACAACTGATGCATTCAGCTGAAAGTCGCCAGATAACAGGGTCACTCTTTAAACCGAAACACTGGCGGTGTAGAGCATCACACACAAGGCACAGCCACAGACATTTGTTCTGTCAGCGTCATTTTGCGATATTAAGCTACCTGTGTCTCTTGTAAACCATGATAATTTCCTCAACTTCTTGATCGTCGTTCACGCTGCGTTCTCAATGCGTGGTGTCGTGTTTTGAAAGGCAAGTGGAACTAAGTGGAAGGCATTGATAAGGGAACCATTAAGCCTACAGGGGAATTATGCTGATGACTGGAACTGGTTCTCATCTAGAACCAGTTCTTTATTCCCATCCCCGTTCCAACTGGCCTTGTGTTAAGTTATTCTGTTTTAGAATCACATGGTCCATCACATTATTACACATTTAAGCAAACATCAAAAAATATTTTATTTAAAAAGATTTTCATATCAGAGAGAAACATCGTACTTGTCAAACTTGAATATTCCATAAAGACCACAGTCTAAAAGACATTTTAAATTGTGTGAAGACTTCAGGAGATCTAGAAGCAGGAGGGAAAATGAAGGCTTTCATTTGTTGGCTCTAAAATCTGTTGTATGATTCATAGCTACATGCAACATAAATAGAACCAGGAGAAATGGTGCTTTAAAGAACGAAAAAATAGTAAAGAGAGGTCAATAATAAATCCACGTGACAGTGTATTCCTCCATCCTGTGATACACTTTGCTGTCTGACGGCATACAGAGAGAGAGTGCAGATCGTGACAAGAGTTTTGTTTGTACAGGATTTAACCGTTAAGAAGCAGGAGCATGTGTTAGGAAGATGACTATGACCAAACATTTCATAGAAAGCCAGGTCGAGCCAGAAGATTAGTGTTCAGGGGAAGTTTGAAAGTCACTTGAAATTGAAGAGGAATGAAAAGACAGGGAAATAATATGGGTGAAGATTAAAGAAGCATAACTGGCAGATTGATACCATAAAGTCTTTGGATGTGCTAGTGGCATTATTTCTGCATACAGTCATTTGCTACTCTAGGGATCGTTTCCAGGAATTGTCATGAGATGTCAAAATAGGGCTCTATTATTTGTATCAAAACAATGCATATCAAAAAGAAATATCACAACAAAACTTTTCAGTTAATACCATTGACATCCAGTTGTTGACGATACAAGCAGACGACAGCAATGTTACTGACTCTGAGGCTGTCAGTACAAAAGTGCTTTGCTCAAAATGCTCAAATCAACATGCTGACACACTTACAATGGCAACCTAATATTCTACGTTAAACAGGTACTCGACTCAACTCAACTTTATTTACATAGCACCTTTCATACGTGCAAGTATAGAGCCCAAAGTGATTCACAAAAGAACAGAGAGACAAAAAACAGAAATGGGTAAAATAATAAAAGACATAGTCATAAAAAATACTTCATCATACCAGGTTAGAGAGATTGTTGCAAACATCTAATTGATTCAAAAAGCTGACATTAGCAGGGATGTCAGTTTTACAAGAATTTGGTGATGATCCAAAAGACAAATAGAAAAATGATCTGATGATGTTGCCAGATGAAAGGTTCATTATGTGAGGGGCATGAGTGTGTGTGCTAAACAAAAGCTATCTAAGAGACACAATCTATTGCTGATGCTTGAAAAAAATCAAAGAAACTCAAATCGGTGTATCATTTGTTAACTGAATATCTATGAAAGGATAATGTATAGTAAGTAAATTAGAATCTCGACAGGGTGAGCATGACCCCAACAAAGGGATCTTGTCCCAAACTTTGAAGCGATCAGCTGCTAAGAGATGCTCTCACTAACTAACCTTTGCCTGGATTGCAGGTCAGGATGTTGATCCTCTTTTTAAGACCAGCCTCAGACTTAAACGAACATTTTTGCCACAGTGTCAACAGATAGAGATTAGATGAGCCAGACTTCCTTCGGTGGACTAATTTGATATGACATGTGGTTAGGTTGTCCCTGATGTCAGTTCGGCTGTTAAGAATGAATCACTGTTGTTACAAGATATTGACCAATCAGAATCAAGTATTTGACACAGCCAGGTAAAAAGATTTTAGACTTTAGACTTTATTGTCCCCTTGGGTAAATTCTTTTCCACCGCACCTTTCTGCATTTCCACAGACATAGACAATCACAAGAACATACACTGCAAGCTCAACAAACTATCCACAAAGACATCAACACTCAGACAAAGTTGTATCATTCAGCGAGGCCTTTTGTTCAGGCTCGCTATAACAGCAGGGATCAGGCTCTTGCCAAGGCGACCCCTTCTGCACCTCAGTGCTCTGTACCTGCGTCCTGAGGGGAGTGGGATGAGGTGGGTGTTTAGTGGATGTGTGATGTCCTGTTCTATTGAGGTTGCGACGTGTATGATGGCCCTGTTGTTTAAGTCTGTGAGATTTGGTGTGGGGAGACTGATTATTTTAGAGGCTGTGTTGGTTATTTATGTTTTTTCGTCACGGATATGGCTGATTTGCTTTTTTCAGTGATCTGTTGCTGCAACTTAGGGGCCACACCCAAGACAACAGCAATAGGTGTAGTTACACACAAACAACCTAACAAGCGCTATTGCTCCTTGAGATGTGTAGGTCTCCTTAAATTGATGCTCAGATGCTAATCCTTGACTTGGGGGAATGCTGATGAAGATTATGTGAAGTGTCTCTGATATGTTATTTTATCTCTAAGTCTTAAGAGTTCTGAGCACAACACATGGCTCTTAGTGAATCACTTCTGACACGTGACGCAAAGGAAAATGCCATGCCTGATTTAACACCACTGAACAGTAATTTCACCTGTGCATTTTCGTTTCTGTCACTGAAAGGTGGCAGACATACAGCTGTTGTCTTTTGTCTGCAAAAATCCTCAGCCTGCAGGGAAGCCTTACATCCTTTCATCCGTTTTCACTTTGCATCTTTGCTTTCCCGCCTATTTTTTTTGTCACCTTTCTCCACCCCCCCCATTCATTAACACATCCATCCATTGTTGTTGTCGTCATGGCAGGTCCACAGGGTCCGGCAGGTGTGTCTGTCGTTGTGCAACAGGGCTATTCTAAGAGGCTGTTACAGCACCAGGAAACGTGTTTCCGCTGTTAGAAATCTGTCACCTCCCTCTGCGCAGTTCCTCTTTTGACGCATCGGGAGAAGGCAAAGCTGACTCATATGATGGTGATAAAAATGGACAGGGTTTAAAGGTGACATATCACGCTTTTTTCATCAATATATATTGGTCTAAGAGGTCCCCAAAACATGTCTTTAAAGTTTATGCTCAAAAAAACACTTTGAAATCAGATTTTGGCATGCCTGAAAAACCCTCTTCCTCAGTCCTCCTCAGAACACTCTGTTTTCTCTCTGACCATGTCCCCTCAGGAAGTGGATGTGCCTCGGCTGTCCAGCACGTTGATCTAATGTTTACATGTTGGCTGAATATACACGGCTGCTCAGAGATCACGTTACTTCAACCCTCTGAATCTGATCCAGAATCTGATCCTGACGGAGAGGTGCCTGTAGCAGGACCTTTCTGAAGGATTGGTCACAGATTTAGTGTTTCTTGTTGTTTTATTTATCAGTATGTCGACGTGTGTCTTGGTACACAGCTACGAACATGTAGCTATGTGGCTATGCTAACTAATGCTAGCACTTATCCATGATAAATAAAAATCATCCACTAGATCTTCAAATCTGCAGACGTGGGGAGTAAAACTGACCTCTACCAGAAAGGCAGCAGGACCTTTCTGAAGGATTGGTCACAGATTTAGTGTTTCTTGTTGTTTTATTTGTCATTATGTCGACGTGTGTCTTGGTACACAGCTACAGCTACAGCTACAGCTATGAACATGTAGCTATGTGGCTATGCTAACTAGCGCTAGCACTTATCCATGATAAATAAAAATCATCCACTAGATCTTCAAATCTGCAGACGTGGGGAGTAAAACCGACCTTTGTGTTTATTAAGACAGCCTACAACTAGCATGCCTTCCTCCTAAGCTCCTTGTTACCACACATTTGTGCAGGTAATGAAAAACGGAGGGGGGATTCAGTATTATTTTATATAGTTTATGGGGCTGAACAAGCTCTGAGCTCTGACTCCGTGACAGACCGGATATTGTTGTTACGTAACAAAAACACGGAAGTCTGAAACGGCTCGTTTCACACACATTTACAGAAAGGTGGAGAAATCAAAACAGGGACAGAATGGATTTTTTTCATTCTTGGGGGTTTGTAGACATGCCAGGGACACATATTTCAGGTAAAGAACCATTAAAAAGTCAATTTTGCATGATATGTCACCTTTAAACAATGCGGAGCATTCCTAAGGGAAAGAGTTACTGAGGTGTAGTGATGAACTTCTAACCTAAAAATCCAGATTTACTGACAGCCATGACTAAGATATTACTCACCCTAAGTGTGTATCTGAAGTGTTATTGCTTTCCTGTTTTTGCAGAGACGGAATGTTAAACTGTAATTCTAATCTATTTTAAACTTTCTAACCTGCCAGTAATTCCATTGAATTCAATTGTTGGCTTAACTTCAAATCATGACAAAATGCATTTCCCTCCATTCATACCCAAGTATGACACTGTGGGAAGGAGACATTGTTGCTCCTCCCCTGCTTTGCTGGCTGTTGAACGCGATCTCTGCATCTCAGGCTGTAATTAGTGTCCTTAATAGTTGCTTGGAGATGTCATCTGTATTTGAAGAGTCACTAACAGATCAACACAAATCAAAACAGAATCCTGAGTTTATCCCTGCCTTATTGATATATACATCATAATGTGTGTTTAGGTGTGTCTTTCCAGTATGTTCCAAATCAATAATGTGAGCACAGATCAATTTTCCCTCCAAAGTCTATTTTCACATCACAACATATTGCTGAAGAGTGTATTGGAGAGTGTAATCTAATCCCTAGATGAGAAGACAGTAAGACAACATAGGATGCACCTCCCCATGAGCAAGGTGCAAAGTAAGCAATGACTCCACTGGAGGTTCTTTCATCTTACTGGTGTTTTCAAGCTTATCAGAACACGGGAAACTGGTTGAGCTCTGTCATTGACTTGATGTAATTGGCTTTTATCTTGTAATAGCTGTGTTTTAATCTTGGTGCTACTTACGGCTCTTCTGTCACAAGCAAAAAGAGTGTGAGGCGACACTCAGGGCTCTGAATATTAACAATAATAAAAGGTGCTGTGCTGACCAGGCCTTAGCGAAAGAGGGGAAAAGTTCAGATGTAACAAAATAAATGGGGTGATTGATCCTGGAGCCAAATGTGAGTCTGATTATTTCCTTGTAAGTTACATTTTACCTATGTGGTTGGCCCAGGTTCAAATCAAACTCTCCTCTTTCCTGCATGTTATTCTCCACTGCTCCTTCTGATTTCTGACTCTGTCCACTGTCCTATATCTCTAATAAAGGCCTCCCCAAAAATCTTGAAAAAAAACCATTAATCATGGACTCCCTGTTGACGTGTTTGGAGTTCTAAATCTATTCTACACCTCAAAAACTAAAATACAAGCTAGTGTATTTGTCTAATTTATAGTCAAAATATCACATTTCACAAACAAGTATTGCTATTTATTATTTATTGTGCATTATAATTTATCTACATATATAATTCTATCTTATTTCAAGAAACTTTTTATTTCTTGCTGCATTAGCAGAAATTTTGACTAGTTACAGTCAGCAAAGTCCTGTTTTTTTGACTTGTCATCTCTTCATATAAGATATATTCCTGGACTTGTCAGGTGAATGTTGCTTTTAATAATTGTAATGATATATTGTGATCATAAACTAGACGAATAAACTCGCTCAGATAATAATAATAATAATAATAATAATAATAATAACAATAATAATAATAATAATAATAATAATAATAATAATAATAATAATAATACTTTATTTGTATAGCACTTTTCAATACAGGTAACAAAGTGCTTCACAGTGGGCAATAAAAACAAGAAGAAGTGCAAAGCAAAATGGAGCGATAAAAAATAAAATGAAATGAAAACTAAGAAGCATGCAAGCTTATAAAATAGACCCTTAAAAACAGAGTTAACATTAAATAAAATCACACAATAAAAGTTTTTCTGTAAAAATACGTCTTGAGTAATGACATAAAACAAGGGACTGATTCTGCAAGTCTGATCTCCTCTGGCAGGCTGTTCCTAAGTGTAGAAGCCCTGACTGAAAAAGCCCTGTCCCCTTTGGTTTTCAATTGGGTCCTTGGAACAGCTAGCAGAGCACTGCCAGAGGATCTCAGACTGCATCCAGGTTTGTAGGGGGATAAAAGCTCAGAGATATACAGAGGGGCAAGTCCATGTTGCGCTTTAAACGTCAGTAAAATAATTTTAAAATCAATCCTAAAATCAACAAGATGACAGTTTTGCACTGTATCGAGTCTGTGATGTAGCCAGTACCCAGGTTTGAGTCAGACGCTGCCATGTATCTGAGCGGCCACTCACTGGAGCCTCAGCTGCTGAACCAGCTGACTGGGTGTATGACCTGACAGGCTCACAGTGGATAATCCACTCTTAAGATGATGAGACATGCTTACGGGTCTCGTTTCCTTGAAAAATATGAGTAATTCTGCTTTAATAGCGCCCATCTCTGCCTTCCTCGTGTTGATTCCATTAGCAGTCCTCTTAATGGCTGTCCTCTTCAGCAGATTTTCACAAGAGTCTGATGATTGGATTAATGCTTTTTTTCCAGTTGGTAGTGCATCCTTTTTCTCTTGTGTCCACTAAGGATGGAAACTACATGATTTGTTTATTGTACGTTTTTAATACATCCATTCATGTACATCCCATCATTATGCTTTTTCGCCCCTCCCTCTCAGAGAGCCGGTATCCTGCTTCCCCGAGGACAGCATCTACGGCGTTACCCCTCCGCAGGTAGACCGAGACAGCCGTGATGAGTTCGAGAGCCACGCGATGACGGGTCAAGGCCAAGGGCGGGTACTCTGCAGGGAGGACATGTTGATGTACAGGGAGTACGTCAAAAACAGATACATGTGAGACAGATGACTGTTACTAAATCAGGATGATCTGATTCAATCCTGTACATTTTCAAAGCTTCACGTGGCTTTAAGAGCTTCTTTTAGAGCTGCAACGTAAAGAGAAATATGATTTCTTACATTAGTAGAATAATCATATTTGTCTTGATTATTTTCTCAGGAGGAGACAGTCTAAAATACAAACCATGCTTTTTTTTAGGAAGCTTAGCTGTTGATTTTTCCATTGGTGTATTTTTATTAGCTTTATAAGTTGTCAGGTAATTTCAGTTTTTAAGTTCTTTTCAACATATGGCTAACCTTATTTGTTATTTTTGGTGCCTTCAATTAAATTCAAATTTTAATACTTTTTAGAAAGGTAATTTAACTTTTGTTCATTTTGGACATTTTGAACTGATGTAAATGTTTTCCACTCTTAAATATCATGAATCTTAAATGTGTAAATCATTAATATGATGGCAAGCCAAAAGACTATTGTTGTTTTAATTTATATTTCCCACACATGCTGTTTTTTTTTTTGTTGTTTGTTTGTTTGTTTTGCTTTATTGCTTTCCTGTTTTTCTCCTTCTTGTTTCAGAAGCTGTGATTAAAATAAATGTATTTTTTATTTCTGAAAAACCATCTCAAACATGTTATGGGATAATGTATAGTTGGTCGGTGGTTATGCCGATAGAATCCAAAGCATTATTCGACTATCAACTGAATATAAGAATAGGTTGACACTAAGTATTGATCTAAAGACGATTTCATTGATATGAAAGAAACATAAAACATATTTATTCACACAGCTAAAATACTCCCTTGCTTTAAACAGTTGGTAGCATTTTTAAGGTAGCACTTATCAGCTAACTCATCCACCGAACTAACGTTAGATTTTTTTTTGTTTTGGGGTTGTTTTTTTTTACACCTTTATTATAGAGGAGAGGACAGTGGATAGTGTAGGAAACTGGGATAGAGTGGGGGAATGACATCAAGAAAGAGGCCGCAGGCTGGATTCGAACACGTGCCAACCGCTTCATGGGCGCGCAACTTAAACATTAGGCTGAGACCTCACCCCTACCGTGAAATTTAACTTTTCCATTCTTCGTAAATTCAAAACGTCAGTGTTTCTCTTTTGGCATTTTGCACAGCTGCAAAAGACAACAGCACCACCTGCATGAACTTCTCTTCCCGGTAACTTTCCCATTTGAATTTTCTTCTCACTCAACCAGTCCTGTAACACTTCCAAAGCCAGTACTGTGTTGCTGTTTGTAGTTTCTCCATGTCTGTTTTCTTCAATTTGATGGATGTCTCTTTCACTTGGCTCCTTGTGTGTTTTAACATCCCTAGCTAATTTCTAATTTCGCTGTTTTTACTGTGTCTTGTCTTCTTCTCGGCTCCTGACTGGTCAGCCGTTAACAACTGATCTAAAGTTTTGTGCTCTCCAAATAAACAGATCTGAGTGTAATGTTAAAAAATCCCTCCATGTTTTCTAGCATAACGTTTATTTAAGACAATTAATGGTAAGAGGGGAAATAATAAAAAAGTAGCCTGCACTAGATACGCTGTAACTCTTCTGCGTGGGTTAATTTGATATGAAGTGATCAGGTTGTCCCTAGCATTGCCTTTGGTATTTAAATTCAATTTCTATTGTTTGGACCAATCAGAAGCAAGTATTCAGCACATCAAGGTGATATGTAAGAAAGCCAGGTAATAATCCTCAGTACTGTCATAGATGTGTTGTCAATGCAGATTCAGATTAAGGTTGTTTTTTTTAGTTTAACATTTTTCATTCTTTCTTTGAAAATATCATTGTTATTGTAAATAAGAACTAAAGCAGGATTCTGTTTATAGATAAAACACAACACTGATGCCTTTATATTGTCATTTTTATCAGATTAATACTTTGTTGACAGAAATGCAGACTCATTTTCTTTTTTTTAAATCCAGCTCTGAAACATCAGCTGATTATTGTGTACAGCATCTTGAAATTTAACATTTATTTAATAAAGTGATTTGACGGATGTTCTCTTCTTTACACTGCCTTTGTCGGAGCTCTTTTCTTCTTCATGTATTTCGTACATGCAAAAAAAAACCTGAACATTGTTCCTTTCATGAATCCTCCATAATTGCTCTTTGTCCCTCCCTCTCTCCTCTGCTGTCTGTTCCCTTGTAACCCATTGTGCACCCCTGTCTATCACTCTTTCCCTTCTCTCTCTCTCTCTCTCTCTCTCTCTCTCTCTCTCTCTCTCTCTCTCTCTCTCTATCTCTCTCTATCTCTCTCTTCTCATTCACCCTTTTAGTGCTCAGCTTCCAACCGCAAGTGTCAAAAAATGCAAAATGTAAAAGGAAAAAAAAGGCACGGGCTGCCTTTCTTTCAACACACACACACACACACATACACACACACACACACATCCTGTCAGCATTCTGATTGACCAGTGGCTTCTGCATCTGTGCCTCGTGAGCCAGTGGACGGGCGGGGGTGGGGAGCTGGGGCACAGGAGGTGAGTGCTCCAGCATGTGATGTGTCAAGAGTACAGTGCTGGAATTAATGGAAAATAACAATGAAATGAAGTTCCAAAGAAGATGTGAGGGGGGTGGGGTGAACATGTGTCATATATCCTCCTTTTTGTTTTGTTTTAGAAGCCCTGAAGCATGATCATTGTGATTCGAGTGTTGCAGTGGTTTTCAGACACCACGGCAGTTATCTAGCTCACCATCGCCTCTCCATATGTCCCAGTCCTTCTCCCTTTTTAAAGCATCTATGCTGACTCAAAAGGAAAGCCTCCTCAACTTGTGAGGAGTACAGATCAATACTGGCTGTTTTTTCCTGATACAGTTGACACTTTCAAGGTCTCTCACATTGTCAGATGCCACTTTTGATGGTAGCTATGACCTCAGTTCTCCACAGAGAGTTGGAAAAATGCAACCCTTTTCAAAATACTGGCCCGTCTTGTACATCAAACCCAACAGCTTTGTGAAGGTCTCATGTAATGCCTGTTTTCTCAAAGGAAGTTTTCTCAGAGGCGATTTTCTGTAGAGTTATAACATTTTATAAAGGATTGCAACGAGTCTCAGGTGTGCTCCCTGAAGAATTAGTCCTAGGTCCCACATCTGCAAAGAACTCCATTGGATTCCCTTCTCAAAAAATCTGTCATCCATTCAACCATCACTTATACGTTTTGGGTTTGTAAGGGAGGCTGGAGTGAGTCCCACCCTGGACAGATAACCGGTCAATCACAGGGCTTGGAGCAGTTAACCTGAAGGCATTTCTAAAAAAAAACATGTGAACTGTCGAGGTATCGACAAGCAAATTCACAGTAATGATATATTCTTATAGCACCTTTGTTACTAGGTGACAGTCGTTTCTGGAAACAGAAATATAAAATAGCAATGACCTTCAAAATGAGAATATCGAACCATTCTAGTCTAAATTTCTAATCAGGAGTTAATGACGTGGTTCAATTCTGTTGCACAGTTTGGTTTTCCTGTTCCATGTAAATGGCATTGACATCGTATCAATGCACTTGATCTTTAACATTGGCTCCTCCATTCAACTTTCTGTCTACATGGTTCAGGGTTTACTCTACGCTTGTGATAAAGTGAAATCTTACATTTGCTGCTGCTGCCAATTGTCCAGTTTTTCACTGCAGCATCTGTCGTCCAACAAAGTTTATATGAAGCAGTTTTTAAATTGAAACAGTGGGGACTTTGGGAAAGCCATACCAAAACACCCGCAACACTGATTAACGTCTGCAAGCCTATTAAGTCGTTTCAAGCCCCCAAGCTGCCTCCTTGAATCAGGCTTGTCTGAGCAAACCAAACAGATGCTGGATTGGATTAAGATGCAGGAATAATGGTGGTGTTAAGTCAACACCTTGAACTCTTTGTCATGTTCCTCAAACCCCTCTTGAACAATATCTACAGAGTGGAAAGTTGCTTTATCCTACTGAAAATACCATCAGGGGTAACTGTGCAACAGGTTGAAATACTGCACACATATAACCCCAGGACTTTGGTTTAGGTGCAGACCATTTCACAGAGAATCACACTGCTCTGAAAACTTTGCTGTCTCTCTTAAAGACTAAATCTTTGTTACATGATCGCTAATAGGGTCTGAGAATGGATGGGACCAGGAGGCATAGATATACTTCCCTCCCCAGGTGTATCCATGAGCTTTGGGTAAAGACAACCCTGCAGACAGTTTACTGGGTAGTTTGTTTGCTAGGAACAAGAGGACCCATCAAGACCTGCAAATCTGAAGTTGGTTTACTTAACCTCTGACCATCGGAGTTTCAACTTTATGGACGCTTCTTGCTTCCAACACTTCAACTCAGAGTCTAAAACTAGTTATATTTTGCCATCAGCAACAAGAAAGCGTACTTCATAAGCAGATGTAATCTCTGCACATGACCTTGTGACTTTGCAACTTTGATCAGTCACCACAACTTTTCGCAATCTTGGCCTATCAACCACTTTTGCCCATGCATGTTGTCACATGTACACGTATACACTTACTTTTCGTCTCGACAAAGGAAGTATCCTGAGGGGCTACAGAGGAAAAGTAATAGATGGCTTTTTCTGGAGCATTTCCTCTGGTAAACATGCTGTCAAAACAATCAAACCGAAAAGGCCTGGAGGGACTCCATTACCATAAGGTCGAGGTCATGATGACATCTGCAGAAAAGCAGCGAGGTAGGTACCCAACACACATTCATCACAACAAGATGAAGACTACAAGAACAGTTATTTTTGGAAGGAAAGTCATAGTGCATGTGCAAAAAATTGTGCAAGAGTGAACACAGTTATTTCAAATGTGGGGTAGAAATTTGTCTGTGAATTGGTGTGTTATACAAATTTGTTAATGTGTCCTTTCAGCCAACACATTGTATTTCCATTTACCACAGACACCTCCTCATCTTCTGCTCCTCCACTTCATTTTCCCCCTTTGAATCTCTAAAATCTACATCTCCCTTGCTTTACCTCCATAATTGAACACTTTCTGGATTTTCTTTTCGTCTCTGTTGCTTCATTAATGGCCTCTCCATGGTCTGATTAGAGCCTCTGCTGTCTGTGTTTGCAGGCAGAGGGAGAGTAGGCGGTTGGTTGGGGGTTTGTCTCCTGAAAGGGTCTGTTTTGAAGAGGAAAGAGGCTTTTAATGACAAGCTCTGTTTTCTCCTGTTTTTGTTCTCCCACTGGATGGTGTCTCATTGCACTGAAACTGTTCAGCCCACATGGTTATGGATGAATAAATGCAACTAATCACTGATATTTTCAGACAGCTCATCTTAGTGGTCTTCATAAAATAGGGTAACGATGTAATATTTGGGTGTGGTGCCATTACTCATCTATTTTAGTGTACATTCAATTTGGTTCCTTCAGTCCATCATGGCAAACAGTCAGAACTTGATTTCTGGATGCATCTTGGTCCTTTGTGCAGTTGGGTATCTGCCTTTGACATAAGTCACTAGGCACTTCATGTGACCGCTTAGCTTATGAATAAGAGAGACAACCCCCTCTCCGGCCCCTGATCCGCTGACAAAGGATAGCCTAACAGCTGTTGCCTGGAAACTAAAACTGGTTACCATACTGCTCAACCGCTTTGAATCTTCCCCGTTTCCTCTTAACATTTCATGTGACATTTGTTTAAATACTGCATTTGGTTATCCACTCCAGTAGGGTTTTATACCCATGCATATAACATAGAGGAGATGTCACCAGAGCGTGTCATGATCCAGATGTTTTATTCCTTTTTTGGCAGGACTACATATTTTCTGATTTTTATATTTCAGATTTTTTGATTGTCTTAATCTTTTATCTTTTTTTTTATTCTTCCAACACTGTTTTATTTCCTTTTATTTGTTGGTGGTCATAACCTTTTTATCCTCCTTCATATCTCTTTCACTTTGTGGATCTCTTTGCTGTTACCTCACTGCAACTTTTTAAAGTTTAATCATTGTCCTCCTCACAATTCTCTTTTATTGTCTTTTAGTTTCTTTCTTATTTGTACATCACTTTGTAACCCTGTTTTGAAAATTGCTATATAAATTATTATTACAAAAAATGTATAATTATTAAAATTCCAAACACCCTCTAAGTTAAAGACCAATGTCAGTCTTTACATCCTTTATGTGACCTTTTCAAGCTATTTTGATGTCAAATTATCACACTCAATGGCTTCAATCATTCAGTAAATTTCTCCTGAAGTGTTTCATCCTTGCTCCATTTTTGTATGTCTGATTATAAACAAACAAAAATAAGTGTATCAAGGTTCACAGCTGAATAGATTTTCAATTTAAGTTAATTTAGGGCCAACAGGAGCAGAAATGAAAGCATGGAGGTGTGTGAATGTATCACAGGGACATGAGAACATTAAAAATGTTTCTATAAATAGTAACAACAGCACTATCAGTACCTGTCACGTATAACAATATGTTTGTTCCTCGATGAACATTTACCCGACACACTGAATAACATGTTGGAGCCTGTTTGCCTGCTTTGTACCAATTGTGTGTGTTTGAGATACTGTAACTAATTTCATTTATGCAGAACACACAGTGCCGAAAGACTGAGCAGGATCTGTTTCTGCAGGCTGGGAGACAACTTGACCCAGAAATACACACACACACACAAACACACATAGACAAACAGCGCCTGAGGGTGTGACAGTATCATCCCCAAAGTAAGACCACATATTTATAGGATTGTGAAGTCAACTTAGAGGGCATTATGTTTGACAAGGAGGATGCAGTTTAACTAAGTTTGAATATAACCTTAACCTTAATGTTTGCATACAGTTAGTTGAGTAGCTGTATATGCCCATTGTCTGGTTGTGGAAGTTTCAACCATGAATCAGGCGGAGTGCACTGACAGTCATTTCTTAGGAGGAGGAGCGCATTCATTATCCTGAATTTCGTTACACTGCCAAGACAGAAGTCGGTCCTCGCTGGTACTACTACTCCAAAGATGATCCGAATATCATTATTGACTTAACAAAACCGAAGTACAACAAATGTTAGTAATGTAAATGGTGAAAACTTTTGCACCACAAGAATGGACATGTTTTATATCAGTAGCCTACATTTTTAGTTCAGGCATGAACAGTGAAGCAAGACTGAAAAGGCATTTTTATATTAATTGGCAACAGTCTGGATTAAACTGGGAAATTATAATTAGAGAAGCCAAATCTATGATTAAACTTAAAATATTGATGTTTTTTGCTTATTCTATTATCTACAGCCATGTAATTTGTAGGCACACTGGATGTTACTTAATTTAAGAAGCTGTCTGATAAAGGTTTTAAAAACTTTAAAAGAGAGAGGGCGTGTGCAATTACGCACAAAAGTGGAGTGCAACTTTGTTCACACACTTGTGAACTGAGTTACATTAGGACTGATGCAACAACTACATTTTGTGTCTTGTCCCATTATTAAAATACCGGTATTCATGAAAAGCATTCGATCGTGTATTTTACAATTGACTAATGTTACAGGAGGAGTAGTGGTTACAAAAATAGCCACATTTATCCCTGCGCGTGTGTAATTGGTACGCTCTGGTACTAATAAGAAATGACACTACACCTTTGGTCCAACCATGCGGCAACCTCCAGTCTAAAGATATGAGTGCAATGTGGAAGTTCTAAAAACTGCAGTTCATCAAGGATCCGCTAGAGGCTGGCTCCGGAAGTACCGGAAACCACATACACACCAATTCAAAAAAGTCGATCTTTACAGCAGAAATAAACATGTTTACAGCCTGGTACAAAAGACAAGTGTAGTCTGGATAGCTCATTTCTCGATCGGCTCACACTGTGAGGGGGGGGGGATTTTTTTAACGTGGCAATTTCGAAGATATTGAGATTACGAGTTTTCCAATGCGGGAACACTGTAGCTGTTGGCTAGGAGGCTCAAAGCCCGCCTCTTTACGTCACAATCACTCGACAGCAGCAATATGGCTGCCGCCGACGATTGGCCTCAAAACAGCTCTTCAGAAACAGATGAGTGATGTCACGGATCCTACGTCCATATCTTATACTGTCTATGGGTCCAACACATAAATGATCCTCAAAAAGCCAAGTCCCAAGTCTCAGACAGCTGTAGGCTTACCAGTTGACTCTGGAGTTGCTACACAATTTTCCAAGCAACTTACTGTTGTTGGGCAGTTCTACATTTTTATTTATCTTCATTATCAATACTTCTTTTAAAGAGGCACCAACTGATATACATTTTCAGTAGTCACAGTTATCCCTGAAAACATTCAATTTCCTGCCTTGGAGCCACATTCGCTGCTTATTCAACTTCACTAGCTGTATGATCGTGCACATTTTTTTAGTCACATTGTTGCTCTGGTACGCAGAAGTTGTTATGTAGTTAGATGTTAAGTAGCATCACAGATCTTACTCACAACAGAATTTATGACTCAGCTCCAATTAAAGTTAATGGTAACCCAACAAGAGGGAAGCTTGATGTGCTCAAAGTTAAGGCTGTGTAAATGTTTATAAGTTTGGGTGAGTAAAGTGTTAGTGGGAGATCATGACAAGGTAACATGGTCTGGGTGTGCTGATGTATGAAATATAACGGTATGCATATTTTTTATTGGATTTCCAAATCTGATGTGTATCTTTGTACTGTTTGTTCTACTTAACAGAACATGTGATTTATCATTCAGCATGTAGATAAATATGTAGGAATATGCAGATTAACTTGGATTCAATGTTCCAAAGTTCCAATGAAGACTGTCCTAACCAGTCCTAACACGCTCATCTTACCAGGACATTATCATAAAGGCTGCCTGTGGTTCAATCAAACAACTATACCTGCTGTAAGCATATATACTCTTTGCTTCTATAGACCCAGCTGATGCGTTTGCACGAGTTGCTCAACAGGTTGCCTTATATCAGTATTTATCACGTGTTTGCTGACAGGAGCGAGGAGCTGGAGTTTCACTGTAGCTTCATTTTCTCTCTGAAAAAGCTCTGAAATCTCTCTCTCTCTCTCTCTCTCTCTCTCTCTCTCTCTCTCTCTCTCTCTCTCTCTCTCTCTCTCTCTCTCTCTCTCTCTCTCTCTCTCTCTCTCTCTCTCTCTCTCTCTCTCCATCTTTCTCTCTCCGCCGTGACGTCAGGCGCGTTTAAATCTCTCCTCGCGTGTCTCCGATCGGCCCCTCTCCTCGTGCTCCTCTTCTTCTCCTCCTCCTACTACTACTCCTACTCCTCCTCCTCCTACTCCTCACATGCACCTTCCTCACCGAGCTGAACACCGGCCAATGCTTCACATCACCCCTGCCCTGGGCGTCTGTCCCATGCGTGGGAAGCACAACAAAATCAAGGGCTTCACTTCAGAGAGGGTCCACAGGCACCAGAGAGAACGAGGGACAGTCTCTGCATCATCCTTTTCGACTTTGACTTTACTCCCCTTCGGACGAGGGGCTGGTTTTCAGCGCAAATCTCAGCTCGCACCGTTTTTGTCACTGAGGTAGGTTTCTCTCTTTTCAAACTTTTCAAAAAATCATGTTAGTGATTTTAAAAAATATTTAATATTTCTCAAATCGACTGCAAACGATTTTTTACTTAGTAGTTGTTTGTCAGAGTCAATGCTGATGGATTTAGAGAAACCTAAATTAAGTAAATTATTGAAGCACAGCCTCACATGTTAGGTACTTTGCTTATATGTGGATAAAATCTAATTCTCATGTAGTTTTTAGACATTTAAAACACTCTGCAAATCTCTATAAAAGCATTCAAAAATGTTTTTCCTCAGTAGGTGCTACTTGGAAACTGTTTATACTGAATGTAGTTGCGTTTTTAGATGGACTACTTAGTTTCCTATACATAGAGCGGCAATGGTTTCAGCACCATGGACAGCTCCAGAGTATGTCATTGCTACTGCTGCTGCTGCTACTGCTCTATAAGCCCACTTTAACTCTAACAGGCTCTCAAATCCAATTCAAATCTGCCTTGCTGATGAAATAACATTAAAGTCAACATCCAAAAGAAGGCAGTGGGATTGAGCTCAAAATCTTTTCAGTAGAAGTTGATCCAAGTGGTTCTTTCTAATCATGTTTAGAGTTTTGATTGAGATACAGTTTGAGTTGAGATCAAGACTTTGCGTTTGAAAAATACAAGCACAAAATGCAGTTTACACAAGTTTGCACAAGTATTAATTGATCATGTAGCAGGGCAAAACGGGTGAATTAACATATCATCAATTACTGCAGGTTGTTTCCCTGCATTGCAAACCAAATTCACAAAGTAGAAGCAGTGCAAAATATGCCACATAATTCTTTAAACATCTGTATTAATAGACTTTCTTTATAACTTTTGCCTGACTCTTGCTGACTGAAGATTTTCTGTTTAATTCACAACAATGTTTGCTGTAAATTTGTGCTTTTTCTTTGAGAGATTTTGCCCTGAGTTCTACTTAAAACAGGGTTCAGTTAGATTTGCTGTAACAGGTTGATTTGAGGATAATTTGTAAGGGGAAGATGCTGTTGAGCAAAACGTTCCCTGTTTATTTAGAGTCTGCTGAAAAAAGAAAATAACTTGACTGTCGTTAACAGCCATCTTCTTGTTTTTCTACTAGGACTAGTGTGGAGTCATGAATGAGTCGCTGGTGGTGAACGACTCCTCTGCGAGTCCAGCAGGGGAAGCTCTCCCATGGATGGAGGCTGAGTATGCAGAGCACAACGGCAGCATGGAGTTCTCCACCGCTTCATTAAATTTCCCCATTAACCCATGGGACATTATGCTCTGTATGTCTGGCACCGTAATCGCCTGTGAAAACGCCATCGTGGTAGCAATCATCTTCTACACTCCCACACTGAGGACTCCCATGTTTGTGCTGATTGGGAGCCTGGCCACGGCAGACTTCCTGGCTGGCATGGGATTAATCCTAAACTTTGTGTTCCAGTATGTGATCTCCTCTGAGACTATCAGCCTTATTACTGTCGGCTTCCTGGTGGCCTCTTTTACAGCGTCCATCAGCAGCCTTTTGGCCATCACAGTGGACCGTTACCTCTCCCTCTATAATGCGCTGACTTACTTCTCAGAGAAGACTTTGCAGTATGTACACCTGATGTTACTGGTGACCTGGGGGGTGTCTCTGTTCCTGGGTTTGCTACCTGTGCTCGGTTGGAACTGCCTGGACGAGCCTTCATCCTGCAGCATCGTCCGACCTTTGACCCGTAGCAACCTTATGGTCCTGGCAACCTCCTTCTTTGCCATTTTTATACTAATGCTTACCCTCTATTTTAAGATTTGTAAGATTGTGTGCCACCATGCTCACCAAATCGCCCTCCAGCAGCACTTTTTTGCTACATCACATTATGTAGCAACTAAAAAAGGGGTCTCAACTTTAGCAATCATCTTGGGAACATTTGGTGCCAGCTGGCTGCCGTTCGCTATTTACTGCTTGGTTGGAGAGAAGGAGTATCCATCAGTGTACACTTATGCTACACTTCTGCCAGCCACCTACAATTCCATGATCAACCCTATTATCTACGCCTACAGGAACGCAGAGATCCAGCGATCCATCTACATGCTTCTCTGTGGCTGCTTTCATTCTAACAAGGCCTACAGGTCCAGGTCGCCTAGTGAGGTCTAAAAAAGGCATGAATGTGTTACTTTGAAAAGTGAGCAAAAAGACAAACCATCCTGGGACTATGACAATCTGCTTACAACTTGAGAGTGCGATGCTACAAATGTGTCTCTCATGCATACCGTATCTGCACTTTACTTTTGTCTCAACACAAGCTAGGATGAGATTTTGTGGACAATGCTGTGAACAAGAAACTTCTGTGAAAAAGACAAAACAAAACCTGTGAATGTACTTAAAATGAGAAAAGGAATGGAAAACTTGCACTTTAGTCTGTTTTTATTTTTGAAATGCCAAAGCAGTATTGTAAAGCTCTTGTTGTGTTTAAAAAACGTCCAAACTTGTGAGTACTATGTGCCATTTTTTCTATTTTGTATGGTATTGTCTTTGATGTACATTTTCTACATGAGGAATTAAAGAAGTGAAAACAACCTGTGGCTGTGTCCCGTTTCTTTTCAAGGAGTCCTTCCGTCTCCCCTCAATTGTTTCTTCTATTCCCTCTGGCCTCTTTTCCCTGGAGTGCAGGTGGGTCTGTTTGAGAAGATTAATGGTATATTAAGAGAGCAACAAGTGTCCTGCCTCTAGAAAATGGCTCCAACTTGCACCTCGACTCATCTGAATCCTGTGTGTGTACAGTATGTTAGTGTTATAGATTGAGAGAGAGGCTGTAAGACTAATAGAGAGAGAGCACAAACGTGTGAAAACATGTGCCATGTGGTCAAGTGTGCCTACATGTTTTTATTACCTCCCCCACAGGAAGAACAGGTGTAATGTAACCTTATACACACACAACTTTTAAGTCAACCAGGCAGTCCTGTCTCGCAATGTGTTATATTTATTACTTCTTATATTGACCGTGGCATATGGTTTGAGTTGATTAGATAAAATGCACTCAACTGCATTAGCAGAAAAAGGTTGTTTAGACGGCGCCTTATCTCTCCTTGACTCATCTGCATCCACAACTATGATTGCAGAGTAAAGCGGCCTGAGGCACGTGTATGTTTTTGTGACACGAGCCTTGATAATAAGTCTGTCTGTTCTCGCTGTCTGCTGTGCTGTAAAGACCGAACAAATGAAGCTGGCAGCCTCAGCAGCAAACACCACAGTTTATCTGCCGGGCTGTTTAATCAGGTTGTGCTCGTAGGGAATCAGAGAGTAGCACAGGAACAAGTTTGACGTTGTTAAATAGGAGACATAAAAGAGATTTGGGGATACAAGGGATATCTTCTTGGACAAGTGGTAGAAAATGTAGTTTTTGGGGGGAGATATTTTGTCACAGATGTGATTAAAACAACCTGATTCTGTACATTATCATGCAGAATCTATAAGTAACACCTGTCTTTAGACCTCTCACCTGCTGTGAAACTTAGGACTGTTTTCTTGAAGTGAACTTTTAAAACCTATTTTCATGTAGAAATTACTCACTATCTAATTTACAGTGATTAACACCCAGCTTTAACCTACAGTATGCAAAACAGTAGCAACTTAGTGAACTCTAATTTGCACACTGCCTACTTATACTGTCATTGCTTCATTGCCATGGTTATATAAGCACTGAAAACTTAAGTGAATACTTGTTGTGAGTGCTCACGACAAACTTGCATACTTGAATCAGTGACTTTACAGACTATGATGAATAAAAGTTACTATAAAAATAAGACCAGATAATGTACAATTTGATACGGCAAGAAAATTCCATAATGTATGATACAATTTGAATTTTTGTATGTATTCTTAAAATACAAAATCACATTTTACAGCATACAAGAAACACTTAAAATAATAATAATAATAATAATAATAATAACAATAATAATAATAATAATAATAATAATGTTCTTTATTTATAGAGCACTTTTCAAAAACTATGTTAAAAAGTGCTTAACAATGCCTCAAGGACATGTGCAAAATAAAGAACATTTTAAATAGCCATACAGACAAAGTGTCATCACTTTTAAAAGAACATGAAATCATAAAAACAAAGTAAAAACCAAAAGGGATCAGATTTCAGTTTAAGACATGAGTGCATGAAAGCACCTTTCAAATGCCCGTCTGTTATTTTCTGCAGTCACATGAGTATTTCAGGGGAGTTCTCTTCACGTTGACTTCAACTGGATTTTTTAATAACTCCTGTTTTCTCTCTACAGGGCAGCTCTTTCCCAGTCACGTCTCAAACACAGCTCTCTCACAGCAGCAAAACAGGGGTCACTGCACTTGCTCCTCGTGTGGACTATCAACTGTAATAATCTGCAGTTTGAAAGCTGTGAAGCCCTCAGTTTGGTGTGCGGCTGGTCACAAATTGGGGGAAAGGTGAGGGATGCTGGAGGCCACTAATGGACAGCACAGTGAGGCCGGTGAGAGCAGGAGATGTTTGTTCAACTTGTTTTTTCTCCAACTCAACAGATGTTGCTTTTGGTCACCCAGGAAGGCTGGCAACTATGTTATCGTACACAGGTTTCATAACGTAAACCTGAGGCAAAGGCCAGAGCCACAAAGGGACACAAATTTAGAAACATTTTTGGAATGATCTTTAGAAAATAAGTTAAGCTTCACAACATGGCTGTATAAAAGATGATTATTTTCCATCAATGACAGTTAACTGTATGGAAATGTTGATGCTGCAAACTATATTAGTAAAGGTTACAGTACAGAAATAACGCCATATATGATGCGTTGCGAAACGATGCGGTACGGTATGATGTAATATTATAGATTTGATACAATGTGATACAATATGATTGGATAAGACAGAACAGGATGCGATATGGACAAGCGGTAACCTACGGTCTCAAAATATGAAGCCCATGAGGAAGTGTTATAAACTGCAGTTCATCGAGCGACCGCTTGAGGTTGGCTGCAGAAACACCGGAAACCACATACACACCAAGACATTTCAAGTAATGCTTTCTAAATAAACATAATGTAACAGAATGTACTCCTGTGTATTCTTGACTGCACTCATGCTTTGTGAAAATACAATGTTTTGACATATTTTAAGAAGTACTTTGAATACTTAAGTACTTTTAAAAGCAAGTACTTCAGTACTTTAACTTAAGTAATGATTTGACAGAGAAACTTTCACTTGTATTGGAGTAGTATTGGACATGGAGGATCTATACTGTGACTTAAGTAATGAAGCTGTGTACTTTGTCCATCACTGTTTATAACACATTAGCTCCTACTGCACCACTGTTACCATGGCTTATCACACACAATCGCACAAGGTTAATGGGGAGTTAATAGGTTTTGTTGGGTACACTAGACACCTGTAAACTCTCATGTTGATGTACAGTAGGCCCTGACTTAGCAGTATGCATGGATTCACTTCTAGGTCACGTATTTTAATTTTAGCCACTATGTTGTTGAGGTGCAGATCAAAAATTATTGTTAATATGTGTGAATGTGTGATGAATGTTATGACAGAAGCTGATTTCCAGATGAAATACAGTCTAAACATAGATGCTAAATCAGTGTCTGTTATTTTATTTTTTTTCACTTTCTTTTTAATGTTTTTTAGTCATAGATAAAACAAAAAAAACAAGTCAAACATTAGGAAATAATGGAAATAAATAAGCAAAAAGGAATAAAAGAAACATAAGAGTCATACATTCATACAATACGAGAAAAAAAGAAAAGAAAAAGACACACACAAACAAACAAACAAACAAACAAACAAAACAAAGCGTGTTACAATGTGAGTTGGTGGCAGCTCTACAAACATAAGTGTCACCTGAGACGCTGTTAGGAGGGTTCAAGCGCAAAGCAAGGTGGCTTGAGAGGGAGGTATGTTGGAAGAGGTCGTCCATTTGTCCAGAAGAGGTTTCCACATTTTCATGAAAGTGTTTTCTCTGTTAGCCAATTTGTATCACAATCTTTCCATATGCAAAACATTCCCCAAATTGTTGAGCCATTGCTGAAATGAAGGACTTGCTTCTGACTTCCACATTTGCAAAATAAGGCGTTTAGCCAACAATGTAAATAAGGAAACAGGTTGCCCTAAATATTTATCTATGGAAGGGTTTGTGTCTACTGAACCAAAGATAGCAAGAAGTGGGTCTGGAGTAACAGTTTTATTAAAAGTTTTGATATATAATCAAACACAAGGTTCCAGAAGGAGGCTAATTTAGGGCGAGACCAAAAGTGATGGGCAAGTGTTCCAGTATATTGTTTACATTTATCACAGAGCGGGGAAGTGTTAGGATATATGGCATGAAGTCTCGCTTTGGAATAGTGAAGTCTGTGTACCACTTTAAATTGTACCAATCAGCGTCTATTTAACATTCACTTTAGAACCACTGTTATATTGGTGGCCATAAACTTTGTTCTTTAATGTCATTTCAACAGAAAAAAACTCACAACCAAGTTGGTCCAACACTTCTCAACATGGTCTTCTTTTCTTTTTGTCACTCTGTAAAATCCTTCCTGCACATGCACAGCAGGAGGGAGCAGGAGGCTTTCCCAAGTGATGTTGTGAGTACACAAATTTTACCTTCTTTTTATTTGTTATTGTTTTATGAACGTATTAACCTGTATGTATAACCTCCACTGGAGTCTGAAAAGTAATTGGATACATTTATATGTTCGTGTCATCGCTGTCAACTTGTGTCAGCTGTAACCATATTATTGCAGAGGTTAATATAACAACACAGAAATTTGCCAGCAGTGCCCTCACTTTGATATTACATCCATTAGACTGAACAGGGGCTGGTAGCAGTGTTTGAATTATGTAATGCTTGATCAGGGCAGACCTGGGCAGCTCTCCAGGCAATTACCAAAGTACACAGTCGAATGATTCCCTCATTAATAACATTAATTACGCTGGTGTAGCAAATGCTTTCCATAGAAACATTACTATTACTCAGCCATTAGGTCGATGGAAAATGCTTTGATGTTATTGATTGAATAATCACACAAATTGCTGGTTGTTGCTTTCCTCCTGGGCTGTCGCTCCATATTCACGTGAAGGCCGGGTTCCAGGAATGTTTGAGGTCCGAATGGTTAGAAAAAAACAACACAGAAACTGTTTTTTTAAAGATCAATAGTGGCGTTCATTTTTCATTGAAGCCCCCTGTAGAGAGGGCGAGGGTATTCACCCACACACTGACAAAGACAAAGACGTGTTTTATCTCTTGGATATGCAGAGACAAGCCAGCATCAGCTACATAAAATCTGCTCTGCAATAAAAGCTGCACTGCTCTGTTCCCCTCTGCATGTGGCCTGTTCAAACACCAGTGTGAATGTGTGTGTGTGTTTGTGTGTCAGTCTGTGTGTGAGAGGGAGCGTTCACGTGTTGGCCCAAGATTGTATTGTATGAGTGTGCTTGTTAGTAGCCTGGTACCTACCAGGATTTGTCATGGCTAATTTGACCGATTGTGAGTGGGTGTGGAGTGCATGTGCTGCCTGTACTGTCTGTATTGTGTAGTGTATATACAGCTGACATGCTGTATATAGGACCAAGGACATTCACTCTTTTCTTTCTGGTTTCTCAGGAAAACATTGTGAGAGCATGAAAAGTATCAGTAAAAGAACATTTGAAAGGTCACAGCTGGTTGTGTACACAATAAAAGGTTAAACCGCATCAGTATTTCTTTGGACTAAGGCTTTCACAGTGAAGGAAAAAAAGACTCTTCCATTGAACTAAGTTAAGATTAGCTACCATAACAAAGTTCCACTGCAGCTACGCCTTTGTGCTTGCACACCTAACTGTGCAACAGTGTCATATTGGTCATCAAGCATTATAAATATTTTTAAAAGCAAACTCAAGAACTACCTTTTTAGTCTTGCTTTTAACTGAGTTTTATTTTTGTCAGTCACTTTTATTCTACTTTATTTATTTATGTACTTATTTATTAATTTATTTATTTATTTATTTTAAGTATAGCATCTTATGTTCTTTTAATGGTTTAATATTTTAGTGTTTTATTATCTTAGAAATGTATTTCATTTGGTGATTTTAATTTCCTGTGTTGAGTTTTAACATCTTATTTTACCTCCAGTGTTTCCTCATTAAGATAACATGAGAGGGTTTCCTCAGTTCGTTCACTTATTTTTTCTTTTTTATTTATTTATTCTATTTTTATTGCTTTTATTATCATTGTTGCATATATTGTGTTCTTAACCTTAGGATAGTGGGGTGGGTTTGGGGTCGGGGATCTTTTTCTAAATTTATTCTATTTTTGGTTGTTTTTATGTACAGCACTTTGTGTTAAAATGCCTCAAAATTGCCACCATCCTACTTATGTGCACATTACAGACAAGGTGCAACAGGTTAAAATGTCTAGCCTTGACATGACAATCTGTTGGAGACTACAGGATGTTGACGTTTTTGTCTGCCTGGTGTACTAAGAAAAATAGAGGCTGCCCAACATTACCATTTTACAGTTTAAGCTTGGTATTCACATTTACTCTGAAGTTAAACAACAAGTCGAAAGGGAGGAGTGGCCCTTCTTTTCTTTTTTTTTTAAACTTTATTTATGAAGTTTTGGGTTTATACAACATATAGACATGAACAAACACATATCTTATATGATTAGGGTTAGGGTTAGGGTTAGGGTTATGATTAGGGTTAGGGTTAGGGTTAGAACCAGAACCAAACTCATGCAAACAGGACCAGAACCAAACTCAAGCAAACCAAACCAGAACCAAACTCAAGTAAACAGAACCAGAACTAAGTCAAGCAAACAGAACCAGAACCAAACTCAAGCAAACAGAACCAGAACCAACTCAAGCAAACAGAACCAGAACCAAACTGGAGCAAACATTATTAATGTCCTCAGTGCAGGTTGGCATTGAGTAAAATCAGATGCCTCAGCTTGGATGGGCTGATCCGATTTCTCCTCTCAGTGAGTATTTGCCCGGCTCTTCAAGAAGACTCTCTCGGAGGAAACAGATGTAGCCACGATACACAGCCTCCCCTCCATCACCTGTATCCTATATCCTCACATGTGATTGGCCGCATGGCCAACATGCTGGCCAATCAAAACAAAGTTCTGCTGCGAGCAGAGCTGGGGCTGAACACTGGGAACTAAGCAGCTAAGAAAAAACTGGGAGCCGGCTCTCTCTCTCGATGCGAGCCATTTCTTCTGATTCACTATAAAGCATCGGCTCTCAGAGCCGCAGCTTTTCATCATGACACATCACTACATCCTAAATACAGAGCAACAAAGGAGATTCAGGAAGAGGAATAAACAGAAATAACCAAAATGACAAGGCAACAGATGTTAATAATAATCAAAAAAATAATAATAATAGAAAAATAAATAAGTAAATAAAAAAATAGGAAAAAGGAACGATAATCTGACATTAAGTGAAACATAGCAATTGACACATATTGACAAGTAGCAAGGAAGGCAACACCCAGATATATTGAGGAAGGGAAAAAAAGAGATAAACAAATAAATAAATAAATAACTAAAGTTCCAATGCATAAGTGAGTGGCCCTTCTTAAAGGGGGTGTTTTCAGGTCTGGTAAGAAATATTGTATTTTGTAATCCCTTTCTGGCTTTGATCAAATACCCATGAACAGCACTCCAAACACTGATAGGTATATCAGTGTATATCTCTTAATTATTATGTGATTCATGGATGCACTGGTAAATGAGTAAACAGGACATTACATTATTGATTCAGATGGATATAATGAAACAAAAGGAAAAAAACATTCCAATGAAGGATGAAGAGATGAGGGGTCAGGGGTGGGAGATGAGACTCAAGTGGCACAACATGTTTACAACATAATGGTAGGCAAAGGAACAGACTTACACTATGATGGCAGTTTTTGTATTTCTGCTAATGGTATGCACAAACTTGCAAAGACACTTTGCTGTTCTTGTCTTGACAATGGTTCGCCTTCTTCAACCTCAGATTTTTTAAAATTCATCTTGTAATACCCTCTTGCAGATTTGCACCCACGAAATGTACAAACATCATTGCCACCACTCGCACTGCATCTTTTCTGAATATTTCCTGCAATGATCTCACATCAGCTAACCCCAACTTCTTGCTGGAACATTACTTGAAAATCTGCATTGAAAATCCACTGCTTGCATTCACACACTAACCAAGAAAATTACAATCTTTTTTTTTTTTTTTAAGTTTTGTGCACATATGAAAACAGAAAATGTAATAGTTTCACTTTGATGTCATCACTCCAGCTTTTACTGCTGAATCAAGATATCTGCAGTCTGTCGTTTTTCGCAAATTTACAATGAGTGACAATGCAGATCATATTCTGATTGTAGGGGTGGTCAAACTTAAGTATCATGTGTCCTGTGTGCATATATGCAGGATGATGTGTACCATTGATATGAGGTTGGTTGGGTTTTTCTTGTTTATTATTTATGTTTTATGTATGTATACTTGTACAGACAGTGACAACAAATGTCCTTGTTAAAGACAACATAGATCTATCTATCTATCTATCTATCTATCTATCTATCTATCTATCTATCTATCTATCTATCTATCTATCTATCTATCTATCTATCTATCTATCTATCTATCTATCTATCTATCTATCTATCTATCTATCAAATATGTTGTATTCTAAAGGAGAGAAACTAGCATTATACCTTGGAAATATTCACAGTCATTATTAAAGTGTAAGAGTAGGAAAAGTAACAATACATTCAACTTAAACAGGTCAGTGCGACCTTGAAAGTCTGAAGAGTTATAAAGGCAGATGCATCTGTTTCATGAAACTGTTGCTGACTGTGAATGCACCTAGTTCCTAAACGGTCTCATAGCTTTCATTCACTCACCCAGCATTATTACCTGCCAATAACTCCGCACTCTCTAGTTCACTCCTTATCCTCACACTCAATGAACCCTCTTACTCCGGTCTACATATGAGTCTAACCGAACCCTCATGACCTGACAGCTTAACCCTGAAGAGGCTCTTCTATAGAAAATAGGCAAAAAGGCAAGATAAGAGGAGTAATATTTTCAGATTAAAGTCACACATTTAAAGTTAGATTTTTTGGGGGAGCTTTTATACCTTTATTTATAGAGGAGAGGACAGTGGATAGTTTAGGAAACCTGGGAGAGAGTGGGGGATTGACATGTGGGAAAGAGGCCGCAGGCTGGATACTAACCCCGACTACCCGCTACATGGGCATGCAATTTATCCATAGGCTTAAGTCCGTGCCCTGAAGTCACACATTTGTAGAAAAGAAAGAAGCAAATATGTGATAAAGACGCATATTTTTGAAAATAAAGACACAAATTGTGAGAGAAAAAATAGCAAATTTGTGATATTATTTTGTCCTAATTTTCTGAGAAAATATAGCAAATTTATGAGATTATTTGGTCCCAATTTTTTTAGAAAAATAACAAATTTGTGAGATTATTTTGTACAAAATTTGTGGGAATAAAGTCACACATTTGTGTAAAAACAGCATATTTATAGAATTTAAAATAGTCATATACTTAGAAACCATGTTGCTCCACTTAGGAAATCTTTGTTCCACCAAAGACGCAGCTGGTAAACAGTTACACTCAGACTCTACAGCAATAAAACCACTGGGATCATTATATAAAAAGCACTCAAAACTTTACATGAGTAACCATTTTTTATTGTTTAAACCATCAATCATATTTCATTAGCTTGTTTGTTTGTTTTTCTTAGATATTGGTTATATTGTCTTAGTTTGATGATGCGATACAACATCTGGCAAAGGGTCTGCAGGGGAAAATCTGCCTTTTGTCTAACTGAGCTACATTTACGTACATTTGTCTGAATGCTCATTACCGTACATTGTGCCTTTTCACATAAAAAAATATGAAGTGAATAAAAATAAAGAATAAAACTAGTTTCAAGAAAATAATCAAGATAGTTTCACTTGCAGCCATTTTTACTCATTACAATCAATTAAATCATTATTTTGGTGATGCTAATATCTTAAAATGAGAATATACCTGGATTATTTATGTAATGTTTATGTAATGAGGTAATTATACACAGCAAGATTTGAGTTTTTGCAGTGTGTGAATGAATCATATGTCTATTTAAAAGAAAAATGCTAAACATTTCATAGGTTGAGCTTTTCCATTCCAAGAATAACAAAACGTGCGGTCATAAAGAAATAACAATGAATGAAGATGTCATCTTTGTGTCAGATAATTGTTACTTTTCACTCTTATTTGATGTTGGAAAAAGTAAATGAGTTATAAAATGAAGTGTTTTCACTTCATAATACTTGACTGACAGTTTTATACATTTCAAAACACACAAAGTAGACACGAAACAATAACATTAACATGGTGTAGTATTGTAGATTCAACCCTACAGTGGTATATACAGTAGTTAAAATGAGCTCTTACTGCAAAATTCAAAAGACTGCCACTGACCAGATTTAGTCTCAATACGTACATTTATATTGTAGCATAATTCAATTTATATTATTTCATTTAAACAACATTTTTTGCTTCTTCTTACAAAGTTTTGAATTCAGAGCTTTTCGTCATAACACCTCTTCACCAAAATACAAAATATATCTGCTTACATCACTCAGAACAATATGAATGTAACTTTAAAGGTACATGTAGGAATGTGAAACAATCCAGTCGCAAGTTTTAAACTCATTTCACATTGCTATGACAGGACATTTGTTTTATGATGACATATTTCTGAAGTAAAGTGGTCCAAAAAGGTCAGAAAAGACGGTTACCTAGAAATGAACAACTTTTGCAGAACTTGTATAATAACACCTGACCTGAAAGCAGACACCAGACCTCCAACTGCAGCAGGGGAGCTCAAGCATCTCTGTTCAGCTTCAGAACCAAAACAATTCAAAGTGACATCTGGCATTTTGGTGCTCAGACAGACCTGTTATTAAATAGTTTCTGTTTTTTGGAGGTCAGGTACTTTCATAACTCGGGGTCACTTAACAGGCTGTGTCATGAAAGGCAAAAACCAAACAAAAGGTCAGCAACTGACTGTGCAGGAGCAGAAACTCAGTGGGGGAAGCAGTTGTGAAGCTGGTGACGAAAACTCAAGGGAGGGTTTTTGTGTTTCTACATTTATTGATCTTTTGTTTTAATACAAATTTTAAAGATATCTGTACGCTTTTTCACAACTTGAAGTAGACTTTTTTTTAAAGTATTTTGAAATCTGGAATATTCTGCCATCTTTTGTACTTCAAACTGTAACACCCCTTGATGGCAAAAATTATTTAGCATTGATATCAACCAGACCACTAAAACAAGTAAGTATGTATTCAGTGGCAATAATCATAATTTAAAGCCCACAGAAGTGTTACATAATGGGTGTTTACAGTTGTGTGTCTGGCGATGAGAGATTGAGAGCGTGTAGGTGTGCAGTGGACTGTTTGCGATAACAGAGAGTGTGTAGGAGGGACGACAAACACACATTTAGTTGCAGTGTTGTCCTCTTATACATTAAATGCATTACCAACACAGAAAAATAACTCCCTTTTAAATTGGAAGCAAGGAATCTAAAAGTCTGTTACAGCAGGATTAAGTGAGGCTATCTATCTTTTTTTTTTTGGCATGCATTCCCAAAAACATTTAACTGACCTTCATAAATGTGATCGTTGTTAAGAAAACTGTTGGTAAGCTGTAGCTGTCAGTATTTACTAACTCTCAGAACCAGCCAGAGACAGGTTCTGTTTTTGCCACAGTGTCAACAGGCAGAGGTCAAATGTTGCTGGATTTCTTTCCGCATATTAATTTGAAATGGGACCAGGTTGGATCATCAGGTTGTCCAAAGCATCACTTCTGATGTTAGGAATTAATCACCCTTTATTATGGTGATTTGACCAATCAGAATCAAGTATTTAACACAGCCGTATTTCTAATAATATACGGCTTAATACTTTCTCAACTGTTTTACGCTTTTAATGTTTTTTTTGCTAAAATAAAAGCTCCCAGGTGATAAAGATGATATATAACTATGTTTTTTAGAATTTTTGGCGGGAACCAATAACCAAGATCACGTCACATCTCCGCTGACATTACACCCATGATGGTAAGCTGTGCTGTACTTACCCAACATTTCATATTATATATGAAGATTTCATTTGCAAAAACAGATAACTCCGTTTATATAAATTTCCAAAAAACATACTTCTTTTTAATATACATTTTTAATAAAGTTACATTTTTGAGATACCTCTAATTATGAATGTCATTTTTACTTAGTCAAAGCCACCCAACTTCAGTTGAATGATAATACCTAAAGCTAGTAATAGAAAAAATGTGTTTTTTGAAACATTTAAAAAAAAAATTAAATGAGTGAGTTATCTGTTTTTGCAAATGAACTCTTCTTATTTGCAAGCTTGCTGAATCTTGAATTATTAGCTACTGACAAAGCAGTATAATACAAAAAATAAGCTGATGGATAACTAATTGAGTGCTGACAGCTAAGCCACAACAGCTAACATTAGCAGTCAATTCCTAGCTAACATTACTTTGAGCTTGCTAGCATATTGCTTGTTAGCAGTCAGTACATTTTTCTTTTATAATATGTCTCATAAAGTAATTTAAGTAGTAAATTAAGAAGTGATTATAAGCTACTTTAAAGAAATCCTTGATAACAGCATCATTTGCTAGCTATTATCACTGTTAGCTAGGAATGTATTATATTTCATCATGTATCACCTTAAAAAAGTAGAGTTAGCTAGAAATTGGTCAACGGCTAACCTTTGCAACTGTCTGATGTAGCTATTTAAGTTATGTCTGATCTTGCATTTCTTGATGTCCCCTCAAACTTTCACTATTCATTAGATTTTTAACCTCAGAACACTATCGCCAGTTGATTTCCACCCGAGCAAACACATTTACATGATTTTCATTATGTTGTGTTTGTCTGAGTGTCATGGTTCCCTGGGTAGCTTCAACATCGTCTTTAACATCTTTGAAGGCATGGGTGTTTCCCTACTCCAAAACCCGCTTTTTCCTACAGGCATGTCCTTCAGCCTTTGGAGACTGCCTTCACCAGGGAAGCCTCAAATGTCCCAGGAATGGGTGGACCGAACACCAAGTCTCCAGTTTCATCATGTTTTCTTTTAGAAAGTTCTGGTCCCAAATTCCAAATTTTCAGTAATTTTGGAGAATTTGTATAGGGTCCCCCATAATACATTTTTTTTCATTGTTAGACATGACACAGTTTAAAATAAAAGAACACTACTCTAACTTCTCATGTATTGTCATATTTTGATATATTTTGACGACAAGTACTTTTTATTGGGTATATTATATCATATAAAAAACACCCGGCGTTAGTGATGGTGTAACTAATTTTATCGATAGTTTTCTAAGGTTAATTACAGATTAATAAGGAGGTGGTGGAATGAATTTAATCTCTAACAACTTTTAAAGTTTCAGAATAAGCTGAAAATGTGTTCAACCTGAACATCAACAGAAAACTGGGACAGGGAATAATAGCAGCCTTTAACACCAAGTCAGCAATTTAATTCAAACTATTTTCACCAGAAAACTTAATGAAATATGGTTAAGAAACCGTTTTCAGACCCCGGTGTCGAGTTAAAGGCATACAAATCATCCTTGATTTGTCTGTAATTGCATGACACAGTTAAACCAGGGCAACTGAAGTGAAGGCAAACAGAATAGGAACAAGGCCAATGGCGAGGACCAGGTGAGGACATGTTGAATGATTCTTGGGTCTTCAAGTCGAGTCATTTTAAAAAAAAAAAAATATGAGAATAAAACTTGTATTCATCCACAGTAGACACAAGGTCATAAGGCCATATTCTTGTCCTTGAACTACCCACTGCAGTATCACACTGACTCTGTAACTGTGTCACTGAGTGAAAAAAGACTCATGTATTCAGTGTCATATAAGATGTCTGATCAGGACCAATCCAGTGAGTGGTGTGGTCCTTTGCCTAGTTCAATTGCTCTGATGTGCAGTAAATCGTAAATTAAAAAATGACACTTCAAATTACTTCAAAGTTTTAAGTCTTTCAAAGTCACAAGTAATACAATGAATTAATAACGTTAAATATTAAATTAATATAAATGAAATATGCCTCCCAAATTGCAGTGAATATTTTTTTAATGTAAAAACATTACAAAAGCGCTTATGTATTTATTTGTATATAACTATGGGATAAAGTAATGCAGTGATAACTTCCTGTTTATTTGCAAGTTTTCAAACAATGACATTATTGAACATATTTGGCATCTGTCAGTTTTTATTAGCAGACATGAGTATCAAAACAACAATACATTCTTAGGGTCCCCTGTTTGCTTCAATGACGAAACATACTGTACAGCTCCCAAATGTTTCTTAAACAACTCAATTTAATGTTTTCATCAATATAACTCCACATATTGAATATGAAACATGCATACAATTCTTCATATTTATAACTGAAAAGGCTTAAACTGACTTTATTGGCACCATTTCATTAAGCACTTTTTAAATATGATGTATTTCCTTTGTACAGCAGACAGAATATGACTGAAAACTGGCACTTCATATTTAAGTTTCACAACAAGTTGTCCAAAATAAGCTTTTTTTTCTTGCATCCTGTTCAGGTGTTTTTGACGAGCGATACGCACGGTGTCATGCTTGCATTGACATTTGCAAAATGCTTCAGAAGCTAAATAATGAAGGAGTATAAGAAGAAAATTACACATTCAACTTCAAGAGTTAGATCAGTAAAGCATGCCTGAAAAACAAACTTAGCAGCCCAAAAAGCTGAGGTGGGGTTATGATTGTGCACGATGACCCCAACATGACAACAAGAGAAGAAAAAAAAGACAATGCTGCCACCTAGAGGCAGTAGAATTTTATCCCTGTGTATGGACACCCCCTTTGGCTTCATATTCCCTCTCATAACATCATTGTTCTGAGTTTGTTCTTTCATGTTCCTTTTGATTATCTGGATAGCTTGTTTCATGAACCTTCTTCATAGAAGAAGGCGTAATAAAAGAGAGCACTGACGAGCAGCAGAGCGACTGACAGCAGCATGTTCTTCCGATTCTCTCCTCGTAATGTCTCCAGCTCCTTGTCTGGAAGTGGAAACAAAACCAATGTGAAGCTACTTGTGAAACCTCACTAAGGAAAAACAACAATTGTTCCTCTGGTGGTATATTACATTAAGAACAGATATCACAGTAAAGTTTATTGTACAGTAACTTTAAACAGTGTTTACATTCTTATGCTTGTTTTTACCACTTTTCAGGGAATCTCAAATCACTCCTATGACTTCGAATTTGGATCATTGAAGCATTTACAGCTTTCACATTTTACATTTTGTGTATACCTATGCACCCTTGTCAATCTTAGAAAATTAGAAAGACACACAGCGATGCATCTTGCAATCTTTTGGTCTTGACACTAGTTGCAGGATCCAGGGAATATTAAAAAATCTACCAAAAGCCACAGTAGTGATGTATATTGCTAAATTCACTTTGGTCTACAGCAGCCCTGAGATCAAAAAGTGACCTATACCATGCCACTCTGTAGCTACAGGTCTGCCGTGCCACGTCACTATATGCCATTCACTACTAACATGTCAGGGCCCAAGATGCTTTTCTTGTGATCAGTCTTCAAGTAGTCTTTCATTATTATGTTTGATGATAGTTTTGCTTTGAAAACTGTCAAATATTGTCTTTGTAAGACTATTAGAGAATGTAAGAGAATGGCACCTACCGCTGTTTTCGGTGTGACATGGAGTGGCAGGTCACTAGCTACAAAGTGGCATGGCACAGGCCAGTTTTCAACCTCGCTGTAATCCTTAGTATATGTTAAATAGGGGTATGTAAAGTAGAAACAAGCTTTTTATGGATTTCAAAATACCTAATAGTTGCACCCTCTCGTTCATAATTGCCATTTCATCTTCTAGTTCCTGCCTGTGGAGGTGTAGAGAGAGAAACAACAGCATTAGGGGGGTTTAAACCTTAATGATACAGTCTATGGTTTAAACCAGGGGTGTCAAACATAAGGCCGGCCCGCCAGAGGTTTTAATCTAGTCTGCGGACGACTTCCCAAAGTGAAAAAAATACTTAAAAAAACAGTAACTGCAATTTTTCAATAAAAGTAACTGATATTTCAAATCGGTCCTCTGGGGGTCGCATACAATGATGGTGCTGACGGAGCGCACCTGAACAGCGTTCTGGGACTTTTTTCTCAAAGTGAGGAAAAGGTCATAGGTGCGCCCTGTCACTACTAGCACTACACCCCTACATAAAGCAATGTCCAGCAAGCAAACTGTTCATGCTGGAGCTGGGGGATCTATAATGGTCAACTTAACCTACTTCATTATTATAATCTATCAGTTATTTTGCTGTTAACATTACACACTGTGTGTCAGGTGACTGGAAAACCTGTGTGCTTGGTGTGTTCGCAGCAGGTTTCAGGGCTTAAAGAATATATCCGGCCCCAATATGAGACTCATCATGGCGAAAAATACAACAGCTGTTTTTGTGAAAGATAGTTCATGAAATGTGAACATTTTCAGAACGTACTTTTACTTTTTTGCACTAAAACAAAGAGAAAATTTTGGAGTTGTCCTTTTTTATAGGTTATTATGTTATGATTTTACTGGTCCGGCCAGCTTCAGATCAAACTGGATTGTATGTGGCCCCTGAACTGAAATGAGTTTGACACCCCTGGTTTAAACTCAGTGGACAAGCAGGAAAATTACTACAACATTCACCATTGTTTAGAAAACATACGCTGAAACTTTGACAGACACCTCAATCATCCTCACCTCTCCTTTTCAGAGAGCATCTCTTTCCTGCTTTTGAACTCTGCCCTCTCCAGGTTGTCTTGGCACCGTGCCTTCCGCTCCTCCAGACGGTCAATCTACAATATAAACAGGTGAAACATGAGCATCTATGTGCTCACTGCTCTACAGGGGACATAGAGACAGAGATGCACTTCCTCCTCCACTGTAACTAGTTCTCCCACCCACCATCCCATAATATTTGATTTTAAGTGAAGGTTTTATGAGCATATAGCATCAAGTGAGGACATTGAGATATGCTGTATGTGTGACACCATTGTTTATTAATGCATATAAAATATGTAATGTATATAATACGTAGTGTATATAATATGTAATGTATATATGTGTATGTGTATGTGTATGTGTATGTGTATGTGTATGTGTATGAATCGTATGTGCTTTGGCAACATGTCTTTTGTTCCTGCCAATAAAGCAAACTGAATTGAAACATGACAGAAAGAGGATTATTTAGCTACACTTTAAAACTGATACTAAGAGAGTTAGCAGGCAGAGTAAATGATAGAGTGAATAAAATGTCTAATAAACGCTAGATAGATAGCTAGCCAAAGCAAACGTGCAAACATTATATTATGCTAATAGCTTTCGGAAGGTAACGTCTTACCTCAGTGGCGACACTGACTTTCTCTCGTTTTTTGTCTTTTAATTTGGGCATTTTGGGACTACAGCCTACACTCTCACAGAGATGGAGAAAACTGTGACTACGCGGAAGTGTTTTTCTTCTTCGTGATTTTTAATTTGTGTCGTTGACACGTCACTCCAACGGCTTTACCGCCCCCTGTCTGTCTGACGGATAAGTAACAACACCTGCTGTATGTAGAGAGAGTGCGTTAGAGATGGGATTTATGACTCTTTGAAGGGAACCGGATCTTGAGGAGCCGTTCCTTTCAAAGAGCCGTTCAAAAGACTGGCTCTTTGGCTCATTGTTATATATATATATATATATTTTATTTTTTTTTAGAAGTCAACCAGGGGTAACTCGTTTTTATCAAGGAAACAATCACTGGTAGCAGTTATAAGATAAGATTTGGATTAGAATAATTCAAACTTACACATCCCACCAATATATATACTGTATTGGTGGGAATTATTCTGAAATATTAATTATGATTTAAACATTCCATAAGATATCCCCATGCTTCGACAGTGAGATCACTATTTTGAATTTTCCCTCACCTGAAAAACTTTGTGGTACTATAAAAACTATGCAGTATACAGATAACTTCCATGCAAAACAACTTTACTGTAAAATTTTAACATTTAACATTTAACATTTTAACAATACAGAAAAAATAAATAAATAAAACAAAATAAGAATAGATATACATTTATATAAAAAATATAAATACAAAAAGAATAAAAATGAGGACATTATAAAAATGTGAATGCAAAATTGTGTTTCTACACCTTAACTACTTTACAAACAGGAGCTTAAGATAAGATAAGATAAGATATTACTTTATTGATCCCCCGGGGGGGAAATTCAGTTGTTACAGCAACCCAGACACAAGTACAATCAAGAAAGAAGTTTCAATAAGTACAAAATAAGTACAAAATAAGTACAAAATAAGTACAAAATAAAAATAAAACAAAATAACATAAAATTAAATAAAAAATTAAATTAAAATAAGTAAAATAAAATAGATAAATAAAGTTAGAGTACAATTTAGATATATACAATGTTACAAATGGAATTTAAATGAAATAGCAGTAATTACAGGCAGTATTAAAAAATAGCTTAGCTCCTTGACTCAAATCCACATCAGAACAATGTAAACAATAACAAAGTGTAGACAATAAGTGTGAACAAAAGACTCATGGGGCACGCAGGTGACACGTGAAGGCAACGTGGGCAAACTGCTTGAAATTTTTTTTTTAAAAAGTTCCAAATGAACGGCTCGCAACTGCGAATCGGTTCTCATCGTTCACTTAAAAGAGCCGTTCAAAAGACAGACTCGTTCGCGAACGTCACATCCCTAGTAGAAAGAGTGCGCTTCTGCATGAACTCGAAACACTACCATGATAAATTGAACCAAAACATGAATTTTATTATTTCCCTTTTAAATAAAAGGAGTATAACTTTCTCCAAAGGTTACCATGTTGAACTGGCACTTGAGTTAAGGGATACAAGAATGAGTTTGTAAGTTGTAGCCTGTTAACTCCTATGAAGTTAAAAATATGGCGTTGTATGAATGGTCCGCATCAGCTGTCTGTCAGACTGGAGTACTGAGAGTCACACAGGTGAGCAGAGTTGAAAGGGTTGTTGTTGGCCGTTGTTAATCGGATTACATGACTCAAGAGGACACGTCTTGATCAGCTGAGAAGGAAAGGGACGAAGCTGTCCATTTTCTCCCCAAGCTACAGCTCCTTTATTGTTAAGATCAAAAAATGCCTCTCTTTATAAACCGAGACCAAATGTTTGCTCATCAGGTACACCTGCTGGAGCACAAACTGAGGGTAAGTGAAGTCTGTTTGTTTGTATGTGTGTGTGTTTGTGTTTTTTCATTTAACTTCACACTCCAATACACCTATACATTATAAAGATAATATATAAAGGCTTTGGAAACATATTCAACTGTGTTTCAGAGTAAAGAGGAGCGTATACTGGAACTGGAGACAGAGAATGCTATTCTTCATATAAGACTTGCTGAGGTAAGAAAATGAGTGTCATTACTTACTTACACACATAGATCTATAATCGACCCTGCTTTTTCTACTCTGCTTTATTCTAGATTAGCACAACTCTGTCATATTTCATTACTTATTTGTCTAAAAAGGGGTCTGTATTTCATATTATGCCACTTGTGAGTAAGTGTGTTACACCCAGATGACTCATTCAGTAGAAACATCTTGGATTTAAGTGGCATCTTATATTTATATTTATATTTATGTGTAATTGCTTTTTATTTTTATTTAATTAACCTGATGAATTTGAATGTATTTATTGCATAATGCATTGTTTTAGTATTTCCTTTTTCCTTTATCATTTTAATGTTCTCAATCTATCTTTTTCTATAATCTCTGATGTGATGTCATCCTCTGAAAACCCTTTCATTGTCTTTATATGCTTTTTTCTAAACCTACCAACAATTTAATGGTCTACTGTTTCATCACTTTATTCTGTTTAATTTGCATCTATTCTTGTTAACACTGTGCGTTGTATTTTGTCTTTTGCATAGCTAGAATTTTCTACACTTTGTCCTTTCTGCTAAAGGTTTATTCCGTCATCCTCCTGAATTTTGCCATGTGTTGTTTGTCAAAGCACTTTGTAAACATTTTTTAAAATGTGCTATATAAATACAAATTATTATTATTATTATTATTATTATTATTATTATTATTATTATTATTATTACTGTTATTTTTATTACTGTTAGTATTTTATGGATCCTCATATTTTGGTCTGTTATTCCCCCCCATTACCATTCAGTCATACCATCCCCAAGTCCTAGCTTACTTAGTGGCTGATTCTCACAGTTTTGACTTGGGTGGCCAAACTGGGGCACTGACTGTTAAAAGTTGGCCAGGTGTGGAAAACATTAGGGTCTTACCCCAACCTAAGAGGGTTACTTCCAATAATCACATCTACTTTAACTTCTTTTTATAAAATAATTTAACAAATGTTAAATTTTTGTAGACTTCTAACGTTAGCTTTAAAAATGTAACTTGAGTGTAAACATTTAAATCTGCTGAACTGAACATTTAAGGACTCAAAATGAAGATGATTGTCCGAAGTCAAAGCATCAACAAAAATAATATTCAAATCTACAGAAACTACTGTCTCTGCAGCTTGATGAAACGCAATAGCTGATCTGAATAAAAGTAATGCCTCGGACATGGCAAATAGCCAATCATATTTAAGAATTTCAGGGTGGCCAATTAGTTTTCACGGGTGGCCATGGCCACCCCCTGGCTCCATCACTGAGCTTACAATGTAGCAAAGCTAACATTTGACAACTTATTGAAAATACTGCACTTGAATTTGATTTTAAACGTCTGACGTGAAAGCAAAAGCCCAGTTTTAATTATTAAATCCACTTCAGAGTGATAGTTCTAGGGTCCTCATAGTGGTGTGCCACATTGAAGCAGAGTATCTGCTCGGCATAATGCTGTTTGTCTCTCTTCCCATGACTGAACCATTCAAAGTAAGGTCTTGGCACATCTAACATTAAGTATGTTGATGTTTGTCAGTGTCTGGGGAAACTTCGTCGAGAACCTGATGAGGAAGTCAAGGCCCTGACCCTGCGTCAGCACCAGAGAGACGCACAAAAGATAACCCAGTCAGCCCTCGCAAAACTCCTCTCAGGGGTCCAGGTAAAAGGACTTCTGCTACTAGGTAGCAATGCAACTAAGAAAGACACACATAACTACAGAGTTACTTAGTCCTGTTTGTGTGTTTGTGGCAGGTTGTGAAGCAGGAACTGAGTGAACTCTTTGCAGTGTATTTGAGCTTTGCCACTGAGTTGGAGGAGAAGAGCAAGCAGCTGCTGGAGAAGGTCGAACAAGCAAGCTCTGTCCCTAAAGGACGCCGTGAAGACAGCGTTCAGAGTGAGTGTCTGAGCATGTGGCACCACATACATGTAGTTTAGGATTTCGAAGGACTATTTTTGGAAGCTGGAATTTAGGTTGTTTTGAGTAAAATAATCCCATGTTTGATATCTTGGTAGGTCCTGGGTGCATTTTTTAAAGTGCTTGAACTGCACAGCAGATATTTTTAAAACCCAAATGACCAAAAAGGCTTTTGACCCCCCCCTCTTTTGGTTCTTCTTTTTCCACCTTCAGCTCACACATCCTTCCTGATAGTGTCTCTCAGTGCTAAAGTGGTTTACATATGACGTGCCGGCTGTACCTTGATTAGTGATGTTGGACGATAATCCTCTCACACTGCTTCCCCCCCTCTCACCCCGCCCTCAGAGTTATTCCAGGATGACTTTCTTTTTCTATGCTGCCCTGGAGGTCAGCTGGTCAACATGGCTCTTATGATTTTGAAACTTGAAAAACTATTACAGGCTGTACCAGACGTTATGGCTTTCCTTGACATTTTATTGGTGATATTAATTCAGTAGGTGTATAATAATGTACCTTTACCCACATTGTATTCAAAGTATTTTCTTTTTACTGTTAAAATCCACACCATGGGTTAATAATTTAAGCTGCAGATATGTTGTAGGGCTCTATTTCTAACTTTAAAATATTAATAAGTTTGTATAGTTGTAGTGCTGGTTGTAGAAGGGGTTGGTTAATCTTCTGTCCTTCTATCCTACGATAGACATGATACCATTCACTCCAAACCCTTAACACTGTGGATCACATATACAACAGTTGACCAGATTTTTTAATGAAGCATTAACAAAAAACTAGTGTTGGTTTGTGAATTCACTGGTTAAAACCTGAAACTGTGTATACAGCAGGGGTTCCCAAACTTTTCAGCCCACGACCCCCAGATTATAGGTGCCAAAGACTTCTAACCCCCACTGTCCCTCAAAGTGATTAAATGTTGCTTCATACTTCAAAGTTAATTTACCTACATGCACATATGACTGTGCTGCTATGAATTAACCTGCTGCTACTGATCCTTATGTTAATCAACTGTTAGCTAACCCTAATGCTAACTTTAGGAGTCATCTGGCAACAAAGAAAGACAGAAAGTTAATGAAATGAACTTATTTGCAGGGTTATATTTCAAATGTAATGACTATTTTTGTCTATATTTTTTAAATAATGGGTAAAATAAGCAAATTTAAAATACTTTTAAAAAAAAAGAAGAAATTTGGAAGACATCTCGCAATCCAACATTGGAGTCTCATGACCCCTCAGGGGGTCCTGACCCACACTTTGGGAACCCCTGCTATACAGTATGATGGCAGGTGAGGTCAAACACAAACCACTCAGTGGTGAGAAAACATCTTCTTCTTCATTCTTATATTTACTCTTCTATTATGAAGATTACATAAATAAATATATAAATAAATAAATAACATGAGCTGATACAGCATAATTGTTTTCTGTTTAAATGTGTGAAACATATTTTTGTTCCAACTTGATCACACACCAGTTTATAGACAAGAAAAAAAGCGCAAATAATAACTAAGTCAGTAGTTCCAAAACATTCTCTGCAGGGTCTCTCCTTGGTAGACAGAAATGTTTTCAAGCGCCTCTCTTCCCTTCACCATAGACACAAACACATTTAGACATACTTCCATATACACTATAAAACACTATCAAACACATCCTCGGCTAAAAGATTGTTGTATCTTTTGAAAAACTTGGAGAATTGTTTATAAAAAAAATACAGAATTGCTACCTAATTAAACTACCTTTACATAGCAAGCCATTAAAAGTGACCATGCAGCATGCAGCTCCCAAATGACCTGACATGCTTGAGTATAAAAGAAAAGAATTGAAAGGTCTCTTGATTTGCTGTTAATTTTACACAGACATCAAGTCATTCACTCCACTGTTTTACCTTTAGATATTTTTGGGTATTGTTCTGCACAGCACCAAATTCCCTACCAAACTTACAAAAATATTTTCATCACTTTCTTTCTGCTCTTTTTTTACAGACTTGGAAGCCCATGTTTCAGCTCTGGAGTGCTCTCTGGAGGAGGAGAGGGAGAGGTGCAGGGCAGAGAGGCAGAGGAGGAAAGCTCTCCACAACACACTGGTGGTGAGGACAGATGTCAAATGGTGATACTCACAGAAGTATAAATATGATAGATGATGTGATTCTCAGCTTTATTGCTTGTTTGGCTACAGGAGCTGAGAGGAAACATCAGGGTTCACTGCAGGGTGCGACCAGTTCTTCCTTTTGACCACGTTGAGTCCTCCACCTTTGGATCAGGGTGGGTCAGCAGCACACAATTCTCCACCGACAACATGAAATACTGAATGATACTAAGTTTTCTGTCTTTTATATCAGGCTGGCAACATCAGAGGAAGTGGTGACTGCATTTAGTGATGTGAGTTAACACTCCGTAAACAAATTTTAATGCTGCAAACTGCTTCAGTGACCAGGTGTAATGGTGTTGTTTGTCTTCTTTTTATATGTAGGACACAGTGATGGTGAACTGCTTAAAAACAGCGTCACCAGTGCACAACAAGATGTTTGAGTTTGAAAGGTAAGGCGTTTTTCCACCGCAGGAACTTTACCCCAGAACTAGGGACTTTACCCCTGAACTACATGCATTTCAACGTGAGGAGCCAGGGTCTAAATTTAGTTCAGGGGTAGATAATCTCCCCCCTGAAAAGCCCCTGCTTGGCGGGTAGTACTTTTCAAAGGTCCTGGGACTTTCAGTTAAACGTAACAGTGTTTGTGGAGTTTACACAGTTGTTGAAACACAGAGGGAGTTCCTGGGAATGCATACTATTTTAGATTTTTATTAAGATTTCAAAATATTATTTAATAAAAAAATGTCTCCATACGTCACTGGCCTGATTTGCACAATGTACCCGGGACTTCAGCCCGCAGTCGAAACACAGACAACAATGGGGGCACAGGAACCTTTTAGTTCCGGGGGAAGTAGTTCTGGGGACCAAAAGACCCCGGAACTCTTGGTTGAAATGCACCTGTAGACACTCATATCAACGTGATGCAATGTGCTTTCATTTTTTCACTTTTCATCTTATTATGATGATGATTTTGGTTCTTGCAGAGTGCATGGGCCAGAGGATCCCCAGGATGCTGTGTTTGAGGAAGTCAAGCCCCTTATCACATCTTTGCTTGACGGGTGAGAGGAATGTAACTATGATGTGTCCATTCAGCATCATCATACAACTATAAGGGCTTCAGCATGGCTCAAATGTGATTGCTCTCTTTCACTGCAGCTACAATGTGTGCATCATGGCGTACGGGCAGACAGGCAGCGGGAAGACTCACACCATGCTGGGATCCGGACCACAGGAGGAGAACTTTAAGACGCAAAAGGAGACACAGCAGGGCATCATCCCAAAGGCTGCTGCAGAGCTCTTTAGGTGAGACAGAAATATGATTGTTTGTGTAGTATTTACACTTTGTATTGGGTCTACTTTGTATGAAGCAAGTGTGCTTTTGTGCTTCACTTGATGATGAATCTGGTCCAGCTTTCTGTATTTTAATTCAGACTTTTAATCAGACATAAAAAAAGAAATCAGACCATAAATTCATAATTTGCTCAGAGGGTTGAAATAGACTATAATTGGTTTGAACTTAAACCTTTCCCTATCATTTATACATGTCTCATTTCCTGTGTGTGTGTGTGTGTGTGACCCAGGCTGATCTCTGAGAAGCCCGCAGAGAGCCACACGGTGGAGGTGTCAGTGATGGAGGTGTACAACAACGAAGTGTTTGACCTCCTGGCCAGAGATGAGCCCGGCAGCGCCGCGGGCCAGCACCGGGATGTCATCACCACCTCCTCTGGCACCATCCAGGTCACCTCCCTCACGCATCTGTGAGTACAGCCAGGGCGAGAGTGTCTGTAGGAGGTCTTTGTACTTTCTGTACCTTAGTCTAGCAGCAGGAAAAAGTTATGTGTTTTAGAGGAGCTGTTCTTTTAATACAGCACGAATCAATACTTTGTAGAATGAGAACAGTTGTAAATGGAAAAGTGATTGCTTGTAGTTATAAACTCTATAAAACTGGGTTTATAGGCAGCCAGTTCCACTCTCCACTTTCATTTGTGAAAACAACTTTGATAAATCCACAATGCTTCCTGCTTTAACTGCTGAAAAATTTAAAAAAAGATTTGGAAACAAAACAGAGACAAACTTTCTCAAGAAAAGATGATTTTCTGACATGTGCTCCCTTAAAATTTAAATTTTAAAGGGAACAAGAGTGAAGGAAACAGTGAAGCGGGGTGCAGTTAAACCAAGCGGCATCCTCCACTCTAAAAATACGAGTCCAATGCGGAAGTGTTAAAAACTGCAGATCATCGAAGATCCGCTTGAGGCTGGCTCTGGAAGTAGCGGAAACCACATACACACCAATTCAAAAAAGACGATCTTTACAGCAGAAATAAACATGTTTACAGCCTGGTACAAAAGACGAGTGTAGTCTGGATAGCTCATGTCTCAATCGGCACACACTGTAGGGGGGGGTGAATTTTTTCTAACACGGCAATTTTGAAGATATTGAGATTATGAGTCTTCCAATGAGAGGCACAGCTGACTTGATTAACAGTTGGGAACACTGTAGCTGTTGGCTAGGAGGCTCAAAGCCCGCCTCTTTACGTCACAATAGCTCAACAGCAGCAATTTGGCTCCCACCGACGATTGGCCTCAAAACAGCGCTTCAGAAACAGATGGGTGACGTCGCGGATACTACGTCCATATTTTATACAGACTATGAGTTAAACCAAAAAGTTCAATAAAAGATGCTCCAGTCCAAACAGCTGAAAGAAAAAAAAAGAAAGGGTATAAATTGTTACTTTTTGTGACTTAAGTACGTGAACTGACACATTCGATCCATAGTTGCCAAAACAAAACACCCCTGTGAGGTTTTAAATGCATAAAATATGTATTTCATGTGTATTACAGGCCTGTTTGTAACGCCTCTGAGGTGATGCAAATCATCAGCAGTGTTTTGAAGCGCAGGGCTCACTGCCCCACCCTCATCCACCCCGACTCCTCCCGCTCACACCTCATCGTCACCCTCACCATTTCCTCCAAGAGCCCCAACGCCCTGGCCCTGGGTGAGTCATGTTCAAATATTCACCGACACACACGTCAGCAAAAAACGTCATCCGTGTGCTGAACGTTCCTGTAATTGTAAACGTCTGTCACTCAGCTCGAAGGTTACAGAGAGCCAAGAAGGACATGCAGCGGAAGGAGTGGTGGAGTCCACGCTGTCGCCGGGCCAACCCGACCGCCCAGCACTCATCTGATGAGCTCTTTGCAAGCTCCTCCTCCTCAACCTGCCCCTCCCCTTCTCTTTCCCCATGCCCCTCCCCCAGGCCAAGCATCTCACAGGCTACATTCAAGACCAAGCTGCAGCTGGTGGACCTGGCGGGGAGCGAGTGTGTCGGTATGACAGATTTCATCTTCACAGTGTTTTTGAATCAGTAGAAGTCATTAGATCATCAGTGCATGAATGTTTGAAAATGTACCAGGTGACATTTAATTGAGATGGACCCATTTAGCTTGTCAAACTGCAACATGGAGCTTGAATTTCAAATAAGCTCAAGGTACTCGGGCTAAGATAAAAGGATAAGCGCTCAGTGAACGAACCATCCCACAGGCCCCCCATAACCCAAGCATGCAGATAGAAGGAGTTCTGTTAAGTCAGGCCCAAGACACCTCAGTTAAGCTCAACAGTCCCACCACACCTAAACACAAGTGGGGGAGTAGGGTGAGATTCCCCCTACTCCCCCACTTTTATGAAGGAGGAAAGGAGAGATGAGAGTCTGTAGAGAGATGTTAGAAACAGATTAAGATGGTGAAGGCAGAGCCACAGCCAGAAACATATTTAGCTAGAGCTCAACCCTGCCAGGTTAGGCTGTACTTACCCCGATAAGGAGGCTCAAAGGAGGTTTGTATCAAATTGAGATGCTACAGCTGAAAAAGTCATTTAAAGGGTAATGATCAGATGAATTCATACTCAAGAGGAACTTATTTTACTTTCTCCTAAACAGCAGATAGTGTTCCAAATGAGAAATCATAAATTTGATCGTAAGAAGACACTTGATGTTTCGATGTATGTCAAATTTATTCACATTTAAAGCTTCACAGGTGAAGTGTGTTTAAAGAAAAATGTTAGATGATGAAACCACCTATGAAGGTTCAAAGTATAAACAAAGCTTAATGTCATCACTGTCGGGGGGAAAACATGTTTTTCATGTAATGAAACACTGCATCAGATTCAACCGCAACTTTTTGGATACTTTTCATCTATTAAAGTTCAGACGACACGCATAGAGAAGATCAATAGCATTGGTTGATGCAACAAATTGAAATTTAAAATGTGGAGAGATAAGATTTCTTCCTAACAGCAATATATGCAGACGATACATGTTTTGACACGTTGTAACCTTTATGCACACAAAAAAGTTCACTGAACATCATACAATTTAGACCTGTTCACTGATCACATCCATCAGCTTAGGGAAATATAGATAACTACTCTGGGTGTGTGTGTGTGTGTGTGTGTGTGTGTGTGTGTGTGTGTGTGCGGGGGTGTGTGTTCCAGGTATGTCTGGGGTTTCTGGCCCTGCTCTGTGGGAGGTGTCCTGTATAAACCGCAGTCTCTCCGCTCTGGCTGACGTTCTTGGAGCTCTTGCCGAGCATAGACCACACGTCCCCTACAGGAACAGCAAACTCACTCATCTGCTGCAGGATGCCATAGGTGAGACGCACGCACGCACGCACGCACGCACGCACGCACGCACGCACGCACGCACGCACGCACGCACGCACGCACGCACGCACGCACGCACGCACGCACGCACACACACTCACTGTCCTTCTTCCTCATTTAACCCAGCACTTCTTTAATCAAGCAAAGAGATCTCACACACCACACCGTTCTGTTATTCTGACACTGAAAACTCAGAAAACATACAAAATCTGAGAACTGATCGATGTTTAATTTTATCTTGACTCTTCCTCATTGTCTCCACCAGGTGGCGACTCAAAGCTGCTGCTGATGCTGTGCGTCTCCCCCACACAGCGATTCATCACAGAGTCTCTGCAGTCTCTGGGTTTGGGCACACGAGTCCGTCAGGTCCAAAAGGAGCCCAGACGGAAGAGTAACACCCTCAGAGTTAAGTGACGAGAGGAGGGGGAAAATATCACCCTTTACTGATTCTGCAGATGTAGATTCATGCATCAGTCATGTGAACTGAGTGATTTAAGAAGATTTGTTATTTCGTTTGTGAGCCTGTTCAAAAGACCTGTCGACTCACAGTTCACAGCCTTAACCAGCGTGGCGCTGTTGTACACTGGTTATTAGGGTCCAACCAGGTGATGAGGGTTCATATCTTCAGGAACACATTAAGAGTGTAATTACAATAATAGTGTTTTCTTTTCTTTTAGCATTACGTAACTGGGAACAAGATAAAGTTTAGCCAAGAACATATTTACTATATAATTTGTTGTTACATAGATTTAAGTAACATCACTTTCCTTAAAGAGCTGTCTGAAGCTACAGTAGTGTATAGGTGCTTTAAAGGTGCAGTGTGTTGAAATGGGAATAAAGCTACATCTAGCGGTTAGATTCTTGAATGAACCCCTCTGTTTCTAACCATTTGCATCTCCTAAGTGAAGTTGGCCGTGTAGGTACAGAAGCTCTCCGGAAATGGCAATTTCTTATCCGGCAATGTGTCGTGTCACTGTCAGACAAAAGACTAAAAGACTTTATTAAACATAACAGCTAGACCAACAACCTTGACTTTCTTGTAGTCTTGCCGCAGTTTTTTAAGTTTTTTGCGGACCTGCTTCCCTGTGTGCACAATGTGCAAATCCGGGAGTCTTTTAGAAATGTTGGGGTACCTGTTTGCTTCCGGTTATGGGTCCTTGGCTTGTCCCCTGGCCTGGGTCTCCCACGGCGCGTTGGGTCCTTCGGCCTGACTGCTCTTGCGGCCCGGATGCTGGGCTGAACCGCTTGGCTGATCTGACCCAAGTGCTATCATCTGCCCCAGTGGTGGTCTTGTTACACAAATAGAACACAGCACGGTGGCAACCCTCTGCGACCCAAGCTTCAGTAATGATTGTGGACGCTAAGGGTTGCTTAATCATTAGTATCACCGCACGGGTTTTTTGGCGTCATGGTGAGATAGTCCCTCTCCATCTAAGTGTCTTAGGTCTCTCTCTCCTTCTCTTTCCCTGTCCCTTTGTATATCTTTGTGTAATCTTTCTTTTACTTTCTTTTATTTATTTTTTTTGGTCCACCTAGGTGTGCACGCCCTCTTTTACAGAACATGATATTAGCTGCCAATAAAAGACAGCTGTACGCAAGTCCCACTGGATCTCTTCCTCAGAGTACACTGCAAGCAAGGCCTGCACCTCCTCGTCGCTCCACTGGTCGTAGGTTCTCTTCTCGCTCATGGTGATTTCGATAGAAAAGTAAAAGTAAACAATGCAGCGCGACTTGCAGTGTTTTAAACACGGTGGGTCCAATGAAAACGCTACAAATGCCGGACCAATCAGAAACGTGCAGCATGCCGCCCTGCCCCCTGAAAGCCCTTGGGCTTTTCAAAAGTACTACCCTCCTTGCAGGGGCTTTTTAGGGTGGAGATTATCTACCCCTGAACTAAACTTAGACCCTAGTTCCTCCGGTCATATGCACACAGTTCAGGGGTAAAGTCCCTAGTTCCCGGGTAAAGTTCTTCCGGTTGAAATGCCCATATTGTTACAAAAACATTACCTGTCCCATTACCTAGCTCTTACCTGTCCAGCAGACAACAGGAAACTTCTGTGAAACTTCTACAACAGGAGACTTCAACCTTGGAAAAGCGACACAATTGTTTACTCTGTGTTTGTGTCATCGTCTGTCCAGATTTCGCTTCATTTCTTTGTGGTCTCGTTCGATCTTGCGCTCACAGAAGCATCTTGCGCTCTTACAGCTGATAACGTTTACATACTGCACCTTTAAATGTAAGATACTTTAATGCATAACTTAATAACAGCATTTACTTAGTAGTAATGAATGACAGTGAAAGTATACAAATGTTGTGTAATTAGAATTCAATTCACTTTCAGATGACTAGGTAGCATGTTTTTTTTCTCTCTTTGATTTTGTCATTTGTGCTCTGTAAATCATGGTGACAGCATTCCCAAAGACTTTCTGACTGAAGTAATCTTTATGGATCCAATACTCGCTGCTTACACCATGCCTTCTCTTCTAAAGTGCTTTGGGTGCAGCTGCATTTAAATCAGTGTTTCTACACATTGTTGTGTATTGTTTATGTAATCATCGCCTGTCAAAAGCCTTGTTAGAAAAGTAGAAAATGATAATGTGACTCTAAAATAAACGGACAACATGCAGATCTGCCCGTCTGTGAATCAGTCTGTTACCATCAGAACACATGAAAACTTAGATTGAATCTTTGTGTTTATTGGCTCCCTTCAGACACACACACACACACTTTTAATAAGCTGACTCCTACCAGTGTGTTGCTCAATGTATTGAAGTTTCAATCCACGCAGTCCCAAAGCTGACATGTTTGACACGCTGATGTCATGTGCCACCCTGACGTGAAAGCTGAAAGGCCTGAAGCGTCTTTCAAAGTGTGGGCTTAGAGAATAAAGTGAGACAGAACGAGAAATAAGATTACAGCCAGAGTGACAAGATAAAATAAACATGAAGACTCCTGAGCATCCTCTGTTTAGAGAGACGACTGGAGGAGGAGAACAGAGGTGAGGAGACGGGGAGTGTGAGGAGAGGAAGATGAGTAGAAGTGAGAAAAAGAGAGGAGAGAAGGAGGTGAGACTGTGACTGCACATCAAACTGTGAAATTCTGCTTCTAACTGTGGTTCTTTATCAACATCTGAGATCGGGTTCTTTCACGGTGGTGCTTCTCTTCATACAGAGTCAGAAGTGAAAGCTTTGGGAAAACCTGTCAGCTGAACTCCAGGTCTGGTCTTTTTACACGGGTAAGTGAGTCAGCTGGATCTGATTATTATTCTGACATTCAGTCATTCAAAGCTGCTCTTCACTTTACCTGGGGCTGTTCACGGGGGTGTCAGTCATGGCCAAAGCGTTAGAATGTGATTGGTCATGCACAGATGCAGCTGAAATCTCTTCTTTAAGATGCATTGAAAAAATGTTTACCACTTAAGATGTTAAACATGTAGCCTATTCTAACCATTACAATAAGTTGGTGCCCAAAACACGGCAAGCTGAGAATGAGAATATCGACCTGGAGAGGAAGTCAGGCACGAAAACGGCATGTAACATCTGCTCAATTTCAGAATAAAACACCAAATACAGACAACCAACCGTTTATCAGATCATTCAGAGATAAGAAATACTCATTGATTATGGATGTAATTGATAATAGCTACAAAACAGCCACATATAAAACAGGACTTTTAGCTTATAACTTTGTCAGAAGGTAACAGGACAAGAAAGTAGAGCACAATTTTTTAATATTAAACACATTTAAATCTGCAGAAAACAAAACATTATTATTATGCAGCATACACAGCAATGATAGAATTGCAAAAGTAACAGAATAATATCCAAATGAGAAGTAATTCATCCACAGAAAGGCTCTGTAACCTGTTGTTTGTATTTTGTTCTCTATACTGGATCCAGCTGTTCTCAGCTGCACTACACACGCTTCCTGTTTAGCAGGGCACACGCCACTTCCTGTATAAATTAGGAGTCATTGGCTGTTTCCGAAATCGCCTACTATACTAGCAGTACGTACTGATATGTCCAAAACTCAGTATGTAGTAAGTAGTATGTGAACAAGAGCAAAAATCTGCAGTATGCCAAAACTCCCCGGATGTCTACTGATTCGGGAAAATATCTCAGTGTGCATCGGACCAGTCTTCCTCGCGTACTGTTTCCCATAATGCACAGCGCTCGTTCTGCTTTTTCTTTTTCCTCATTTTTTGACGGGAGGAAATCCGTTTTTGGGTGCTGTGAAAGTTATCAAATTACATATAAACTACTTCCTAACTTTTTAAATCATAAATGGATGCTAAATAAGCATTTTATTTATCGGCTTCGCCGTTGTTTACTTCTGCTTTCCGAAACCGGAAATCCAGCGAAGTCTGGCTCAGCATGCTGCATGACAGATCAGACAGAACAGTCATACTACATACTAAATTCAAACGCAGTATGTAGTAGGCAATACCTACTGCCTACTACATTAGTAAGTAGTATGTAGCAGGCCGTTTCGGAAACAGCCATTGGCTGTTTTCAAAACTGCCCAGTATACTAGCAGTGTGTACTGATTTGGCCAAAATGTAGTATGTAGTAAGTAGTATGTGAACAAGAGCTAAATCTGCAGTATGCCAAAACTACCTGGATGTCGTACTGATTCGGGAAAATGTCTCAGTATGCATCAGACCAGTCTCCCTCGCGTACTGTTTCCCACAATGCACAGCGCTAACGATCCGCTTCTTCTTCTTTCCCTATATAACACTGGGCACTCAGTTTTTAAGTGCTCTGAAAATGATATAATTCATATGAACCGCTTCTTATCTTTTTAAATCATAAGTGGATGCTGAAGAAGCAGTCTCGCTATCAGCTTGGCCGTTGTTTACTTCCGCTTTCCGAAACCGGAAATCCAGCGACACGTCATCCGGCACACTGTATAACAGATCCAACAGGGCAGTCATACAGGCAGCTGTGGATCAGTGGGTAAAGTCGGTCGCCTGTCAATCGAAAGGTTGACGGTTCGATCCCAGCTCCATCACATGCCGAAGTGTCTTTGAGCAAGACGCTGAACCCCAAATTGCTCCCTCTGTTGTTCAGCAGTGTGTGAATGTTAACGAATGAGATTAGCTAACACTGATGGTCCCTCACTAAATAGCAGCCTTTCTACCATCAGTGAGTGAATGAGTATTAATGAGTATGAATGGGGGAAACGAGTAGTGTAAAAAAAGCTGAGTGGTCCGACAGACTAGAAAAGCGCTATGTAAGTACAAGTTAATTTACCATTTACCATCATGCTACACATTCCTTTCAAACGTAGTATGCAGTACGAACTGCACACTACTTTCATAGGTAGTATGTAGGTGGTTTCGAAAACAGCCAGCGTCACATTAAAGCTTTAATGGAAACAAAGATTTACTAAAATGTATACAGATGCATGTACATGACACACACAAGCAAAAGATTATATCTGTCTAGTGATTTTGAGCATCTAAAACCAGCTGTCATAGGGTAGTTGTCAGACAAATTTAACAGTGACAAATAATGATGAAACAGTGATGATACATTTGACTGTTATAAAACAGCCTGAAGAAATTTTTTGTCAGAAAAGATTACTGACAAGAGTAGATTAGCAAAAAGAGGAGTTACCAGTTTGACCAGAGTGGGCGCCAAAACTGACAAAAGTTCCTCAGGGAAGCTTTAATATTCTAATTCAGTTTTTCAGCGTCAACAGAAACACTGTTAAAACGCAGATATGCTCTGCTTTTGTTCTCTGGTTGTTCTAATAAACATTTAATATTAAGTTGAGGGGTGTATTGACTCATACTTACCAAATACCAAACTTATTTTATCTTTACTGATTTATGTAGCCACGATCGTTAATTTTTAACCACCAAAAAAATAAAAAAATGTAGCCATTACTTTGATTTTTTGCTGGTTTTGTATATTTCTAACTTAAAGATTTAACTGAGTAAAGCCTTTAATTCCATGTGAGAGTTTAATGACTTGCTGCTTAGATATTCCCATATGAAGACATGTATATGTACCATAGACTGTATAAAATACGGACGTATTATCCGTGACATTACCCATCTGTTTCTGAAGAGCTGTTTTGTGGCCAAGTGTTGGTGGCAGCCATAATGCTGCTGTCGAGCGATTGTGATGTAAAGAGGTGGGCTTTGACCCTCCTAGCCAACAGCTACAGTGTTCCCACCTATCAATCAAGTCAGCTGTGCCTCTCATTGGAAGACTCGTAATCTCAACATCTTTGAAACAGTGTGTGCCGATCGAGAAATGAGCTATCCAGACTCCACTCGTCTTTTGTACCAGGCTGTAAACATGTTTATTTCTGCTGTAAAGATCGGCTTTTTTGAATTGGTGTGTATGTGGTTTCCGGTACTTCCGGAGCCAGCCTCAAGCGGATCCTCAATGAACTGCAGTTTTTAGCACATCCGCATTGGACTCATATTTTTAGACTGGAAGTTGCCGCTTGAAATGAACATATTAAACACATGCTCAGCTGAGATAATATGACAGACTCTGCTCAAAAACAAACGTAGTATTTAGGGCTGAAACATAACATTAGATTTTTATTAATTCAAGCAAACTGTTACAGTCAACAGTTACATAAGTTACATGGTATACAGTTTTGATCTAATCTTTTTTTCTTTTTTAAACCAGGGTTTCTGTCCCCGTCCCTTTGACCCCCCCCCCCCCCCCCCCCCAACATAGAAACAGCAAATCCATACAAGCGCAGGCAAGTAAGTAGTAACAGCACAATACATTCATCAACTCAACGATACGTTTGTAGGAACAATAAGGCAAGTAGAAGAAAGAGAACGAACAGAAAACGATGGCAGACATTTTCTCTGAAATGAGCCAAAACAAGGCAGAATGTATCCTCCTCTTTGAAAGGCAGAAACACACAGAATGGATTCTTTTGAACGACAGTTAGCTATTGAAGCTAACGAGGTAAGGCTCCTCGTTAGTGGGCGGGTACAAAGTAAAAACACATCTGAGGAAAGAGCTGCCGTCAGTGGTGTTGAGTGGTTCGTACCTGATGTTGGTCATACTCTCATCATCCTGGGTACCTTTTTTTAAAATTCAAAGATTTTTTTTTTTCTCCCAGCGCACTGAATATTCATCAGGAACAAAAAGAGAGGCAGGAAATATGATGTACAGCTACAGAATTAAATCAGTACCAGAGTCCATTTGTGTGGCAAAGGAATGAGAAAAAGATGGAGCATCAGAACCTGGACAGACAAAAAAAAAAGAGCTCAATCTCTTGGCATACATTTCCCCGGGTTAAAGTTTGATGTACGTGGATGGATATGCAAACAAAAGAGCGAGGCAGCCATATTCTTCCCCTTCTTCATTTTCAACCATACGGCAATCATCACAATACACACTGACACAATCTTTTGCTTGTTCTAAGTGGTAAAATAAGAAAACAAAAAGGTGACCCAGCTGGAGTGACTGTTCATGTAGGTCAGTATCAGCAACTACTGGCCCGTTAAAACCGCAAATGTCTCAGCAGAAAAAGTTGAATAAAAACGATCAAATAAAACAGCATTCGTTCAATGCCATGTTCAACCACTAGGTGCCAAAACGGTGCTGTAGAACTAAGGATAAATGCAACATGCCTTCATTTTTTCATCTTCTATTTTCTTGTTTTCCTTCTTTTTTTTTTCCACATAGACGTACAGAGAAGAAACAAAAACAAGTGGTTCTTCAAAAAAGTTATTTTTCATGTATAGCAACAGTAAACATGGAGGATTTCATCACAAGAAATCCAGCAGAAAACAAAGTCATGTGGTAGTGCAGAAAAGAATGAATGCAAAACACTAGAGAGACAGACGAGGGCGACGTAGAGATCCTCCTCCCAAAACGAACCACAACGAGACAGAGATAAAAAAAGCTCGACAGGAGGGGGAAAGAGGGCGACGACGACAACGTTTCCGCTTCTTCCCGGCAAAGAGAGGAGTCTTTGATGGCAAGGTGTGGAGTGCAGAGTCGATGGGGGTGGGGCACCTGAACGAGTTTGTCCTCTGCTTCCAACACCGTGAATTTTTTTTTTCTATCTCTCCCTGATCGCCATCACTCCATCCAGTCTCCTTCGTCAAACTCAGACTCATCCTCGGAGTCGGAGTACTCCACGGCGATGCGGCGGGACAGGATGGTGGCCACGTCGTTCCCCACACGCTCGTGCTTAGCCTCCTGCTCTCGCTGTTCCTCCACCTTTCGCAGCTGTATGCCTGGAGGCAGAGAGAGAGAGAGAGGGTTCAAATGAAATATTGCAATGTCTTTAGATGATTTGTTTTTTGTGTTGGAAAAACCCCAAACATATTAACTCTGCTTTCAAATAACCAGACAAAGAAAAAGAAACACACGCTTTCTACAAAACTGAGCAAGGGCTTTTTTGGTGTGTTTCAATCGTCATACTGATTCTGATACAGCTACCTGTACCAATACAGATGCTGATGCTGATATAGATATCCCTATCAGCCTCTGAGTCTGTCTAAGATGTTGTATTACTGTAAAATCTTACAGTCATTGTTTGGGGGGCAGACTAGATTATATTCAGACATAAAGCTCTTTCTAAAGGCGTATTTCCACCGCAGGAACTTTACCCTGGAACTACATGCGTTTCGACCGGAGAAACCAGGGTCTTAATTTAGTTCAGGCAAAGATAATCTCCCCCCTGAAAAGCCCTTGCTTGGGGGGGTAGTACTTTTCAAAGGTCCTGGGACTTTCGGTTGAACGTAAAGGTGTTTGTGGAGTTTACACAGTTGTTGAAACACAGAGGGAGTTCCTGGGAATGCATACTAGTTTAGTTTTTTGTTAAGACTTCAAAATATTATTTAATATAATTTTTTTTCTCCATATGTCACTGGCCTGATTTGCACAATCTACCTGGGACTTCAGCCCGCAGTCAAAACGCAGACAACAATGGGGGCACAGGAACCTTTTAGTTACGGGGACAGTAGTTCTGTAGTTCCTACCCATCCAGCCCACAGACTGTTTACCCCCCTCCCCTCAGGCAGAAGGCTGCGCAGCTTAAAAGCCAGAATAACAAGGCTAAGGTGTAGCTTCTTTCCAGAAGCTGTGAGACTTGTGAATTATCTTTAGGTCTGTTCTCTGTACTTTACCGCTGTGACTGCATGCACACATTACTGCACTTTCTTGCTGGTTTTAAACTACGTTTTTTGTATTCACTTACTATAGGATTGAGGTTATGAATTTATTTCTTTATTTGTAGAATCTACTTTTAGCTTGTTATCTATTCTGTATGCTGCTGGACCTTAGTAATGTGTTTCGTTCCTTCATGTTTTTAAAATATGACTGAATGACAATAAAATGAACCTTGAACCTTGAACCTAAAAGACCCCAGAACTCTTGGTCGAAATGCACCTTAATATCATCTGTCTTCTCCACCCTGGCCTATTGAGCTAAGGTTGATGGTTGAAAGGTCCCGATTAATCCAGTGCCTGCAACCAATTCCTTAGACTCCCGTCACCTTCCTCCGCTAGTTATCTGTTCTCTTAAATTGAGGACTCTTTTCAATTGAACCAACAAACTACAGGTTTATTAACTTGATAGTATGATGACGCTGTTTTCTTCAAGTGCGTGATTATAACCTAATGAGGGTGGGTGAAGTGTTGAAAAATTGAGCTGTGGGACCGCTCCGCCTCACTATGTGTCCAGCATGCTTTACATTGAAGTGGCTGCTTGCTAATTGGAGCTCCATCTTCAGGTTTAAGAATCGTAACCCAACAGAATACCTCTCTCTGCATTGGTTGGACCAGTATGTGAGATTTTTAAGAAGTGCGTCTTATGCACCAAAATGTAAGGTAGGTGTTGGCAAGAATGAAAGTCAATTCTCTAGATCTCAAAGCATAACCAATTAGCAACTCCCCCAAAATACGCTGTATTAAAGTTTCTAAATGACCATGTAAAGGATTAAAAGTGTGTCCACAAAGATTAGAATGTTGGCCCAAGCTTGCAAGATGTCATTTTTCATTATCTTACTATTAGGAGAGAACTCAGTTTGACCTATACTAAAGACAAAGTGTTGATTGGTATCTTGGAAATCAAAAGACTTCTGGTGCTCAGTCCAAAGAGCTGGATTTCAAAGATTTCTTGTGAAACACCACCCACCTTTTCTGATAGCTTCCAGCAGGACACTTCGTGCATCGCTGATGGGTGGCAGATTGGTTGGGTGATGCCTCTTTGACCCCACGTCGTGCATGGTGTGGGGAGGTGGGGAGGCCATGGCTCCTGCTGAGGGGAAGGCTGGCAAAGGTGGAGGGCCTGACGGACAGGGCGAGGAGCTCCTCGCTCCTGGGAGAGGCAGAGGAGGAGGAGGTGGTGGAGGAGGCAGGATGGTGCCGTCTGACTGAGTCCCGGAGCCCGTGGGCTGGCCTCTGTCCAGCATCTGTTGGTGACGAGCCGGGGAGGAGGAGTGGAGGGGAGGCGCCACGGGTGGTGGTGCTGGGTGTAGCACACCCGGGGCAATCTGAAGAGGAGCAGGGGGTGGCGGGATGGCTGGAGGATGCTGCTGGACTGGTAGAGGAGGGATGGGGGGAGGAGGGGTGCCTCGCATGCCTGAGGAGGGTAACGGGGGAGGCGGAGGAGGAAGAGGAGGAGGTGGTGGAGGGGGTGTGTTGGAGTTGTGGCCTGCTGTCCGGGCTGGAGACTGAGGTCTGCTGTCTGAGAAACCTGAACCAGAACTAGGGGGAGAAAATAGTCTGAATTAATGCCAAAAATAAGTTAAAGGAAGACATTATCTACAACTGAGCATTGCATTTCTATCTCTCCTTCCTTTAATGGTCAGCGATGGTCATGTGGTTAGATCTATCTGCTCACATGAAGATCTACATGCTCACAATCAATTTCCTCCCTACAGAGAAAACTGCTGCAGAAAAAAAGCACACTATGGGAGAGAGAGAGAGAGAACGAGAGAGAGAGAGAGGGGTAGGAAAATAATGCGTTAAGTGCTTCTTCTAAGCACACTTTAGGGTGCATACAAACCAATACAAAGTGGACTTATTTAAAGTCCAGAGGGGGTACATTATATATGGAAAATGATGATATTACAAATCTTGTAAAGGAAAAACAGCAAAACAAGAAAAGCAGAGGCTGGAAGAAGTAAATAAAAATAGAAGATAGGGATGGAAAGAGTTAAAAAAAAAGGAGATGGCTGCGGGGACTGGGGCCAAAAATCAATGCTATATTTCTCTGGTGCTGCAGCCACAGCCTTAATCATTCCCTCTGATCTCTCCATCCCTTCAAACAGTGACATATGCAGCAGAAGTGCGCCGCAGAAAAACAACCTGTAATGCGCTCAGTGGCCCTAACACTCTATTGATCCTGCCCTTCTCTCAGCCTTTTCCTATTTTTTTCACCCTTCTTCTTTAGTCCACAAAACCTCCATCCATCCTTTCACCTGTCCCTGCAGCCATGCCTTCTGCTGTGTTCTCCTGCTGAGCTCCAACAGAGCAAAACATCTTTCAAACTGAATAAACACGAAAAACAAGAACAAGTGATGGGACGCCGCTCAGAGAACTAGAGGGAAATTAAAAAAAAAACTGCAAAAACCTATAAATTGGTATTGCAATGTCTCATCTCTCTTCCAGCTCACCTGATCACAGAGGGAGGCTTGATCTCTCCCAGTTGGTGCATGAGAGGTGGAGGAGGTGGAGGGCCATCGGGCCGCGAATACATTCTGTCCCCGGTTCGGTTCAGCAGCTCGTTCATTTGGCTGTAGGGCAGCGCCGCCAGCGAGAAGGGCCCGTCCAAATGTTCCATGTACAGAGGAGCTCTGAGCAGAGAGACACCAGGTTGTTTTATCACGTGTTTGACTCCCTGTTGAATTTCTCTAGCAAAATTTTCTTTTTACTCAGTATATTTTGTCATCTTAATGTCACCTGCACTCATTATTTTTCTGTCATAACCTTCAACATAGTCAGAAAAACACAACACCAGGCAATCTGTCTATGATAGCTGCTCATGCTACTTAAAAAGGACCCAGATTCCATAACTGTTTTATCTCGTGCAAACTGTGAAATGAGCAGAATGACTCATCAAAACTTTGCCTAATTAACTGCTTTGTGATGTTTACTTATAATCCCTGGTTGCACATTTTACAGCAAACATTCTACCATATTCTGGTAAAAACTTCTATAAAAGAAAGAAATCAATTATTTCAGAGGGAAAAGAGCGAAGCAGCGAAGAAGCAAAATAAATGAATATGGTTTAGCCATGCAAAGCTGTGATTTGTTTCTCTCTCTCATCCCATGAATCATTTCACTGAATACACTTTTACCCACAGGATCGAGTTATTGTTACTGACACTGACTCTGATCATGCATCAACAAGGTCAGTGATGACATAGCCATGACAGGAAGTTAGTTGTTGCACACAGGATGGAATTACACCTTACTTTAAAGCTACAGTGAGGAGTTTTAGCTGGTTATGAAACAGACTGAAAATAATACTGATGCCTCTTTACCCAAAAAAGAAAAGAAAATGAGACAATACACACAATGATCACCTATTTCTATATCGTTCTTTTAAATTCTGGAACAGCTGTCGGGGGTGGGAGTTAGAGGGTGACACGGGAGTGGATTTCCACTCCTGTCCCATCCCACTCCCGCAGAAAAAAATCTTGTGCCACTCCCATCCCGCTCCCATTCGGATTGAGGTGTGCAGGTGTGTAAACTGTGAGCCAATGTTTACAGTTTACACAAAATGTACCAAGAAAACTTCTTGCTGTCACAAGTAAGACTTAACAACAGTCCCTCTAGACCATCCGGCTCCCGTCTGCTCCTGTTAACTTTTTTATCCTGTACCGTCCCAATCATGTGATTAATAGCAAAAATATGTCGGCCTCTAGCAGGAGTCACTTGAAGTGTTATCATTTTCAACAGCAAAAGTTTCTGATGAGTCATACTTTTGAGTGTTAAAATAAAGCAGGCTGACATTTTTTGTTAAAACACACATCTTACACATGGGCTGTTTTTGAAACGGCCTGCTACATACTACCTACGAATGTAGTGGGCAGTACCTACTGCCTACTACATACTGTGTTTGAATTTAGTATGTAGTATGACTGTTCTATTCAATCTGTTATGCAGAAAAAAGAAAAAGCGCTGTGCATTATGGGAAACAGTATGCGAAGGAAACTGGTCCGATGCATACTGAGAAATTTTCCCAGATCAGTAGACATCCAGGGAGTTTTGGCACACTGCAGATTTTGCTGTATGCCTGGAGGCTAAAGGCCTGCCTCAACTCCACCTCTGAAGCCAGTAGTTCCAATATGGCCACCACCATGCTTGGCCTTCACAGAGCCTATGCCCATGTTCTTAACACTTCATAATCATGTCCCTCTCATCCTTCTTCCCTATAGAGCTCAATCTCAACACTCACCATGAATCTTTGCTGTAGAAAATGTAAATAAAGGCTGTTTTGAAAGCGTGCTGCAACTCACTTTGTCTGACACGTACTCAGTAGCTGTGGTCACAAACATCAGAGATAACTGAGCTAATAAAGAGGCATTAAGATACATTTCAGTCTGTTACATAACCTAAAAACTCCTCACTGGAGCTTTCAAGCTGCTGAATAAATTAAATGAAAAATACAACATCAAGTCTAATATGATCTGTGATATTTCATCACAGCACCCTTTACCTGCCCCTCTCTCAAAGACTTCAGTCACATTCACTAATTTACTTGAAGTCCTTAATTGTCTCTACAGAGAGCAGATTTTTATGCCAGTTATTCATGGCTTTGACACGTCCAACAAAACCTTCCATTTGCATAAAATCTTTTCTTATTAATCACGATGACTGGCAGGAAAATTACTGGATATGAGTGGCACTGGAGCTCTTAAGGGAAATAAATGCAATCAGGATGAAAGCGACTGCTGTTGTAGCTAAACTGCAAAAACTCATTTTCTGTGGAGTGGGCAACATTTGTTTTTTTCATTTACACTTGGCAGCTTTAAAAATATATATTTTAAACTTAAAAAGAAGAAATCATACATGTTTTATTTCTTTGTTACTAGTCTAACACTTTCTGTAACTTTTCACAAGAGAAGAAGAAGCTCTCTGACTTTTCTGACGGTGATCATACCTGGCTAGTCCAAAATGCTGACCAGAACTAGGAAGAGAGATCACATCTCTCTTATGTGTTAACTTTTCTACACTGGCTCCCTATAAAACAGAATTTAAAATCCTTCTTCTGATGTACAAAGCTCTTAAAAGGTCAGACACCTTCATATCTTAAAGAGCTCATGAAGTCCTCTTACCCCCCTAGAACACTATGCTCCCAGCATGTAGGCCTGCTCATCCTACCTCAAGTCTCTAAGAGTAGTATGGGAGGTAGAGCCTTTAGTTATCAGGCATCTCTCCATTAGGATCATCTACTAGTCAGGGTCCGGGAGGCAGACACCCTCTCTACTTTTAAGCTTAAAACTTTCCTTTTTGATAAAGCTTATAGCTCAGGCTTGGACCAGCTCTTAGTTATGCTGCTATAGGCTTACTGCTGGGGGAACTGACACACTGGCATTCTGTCTTTCCCTCTCTCCTCTGTCTGCCTGTCACTTACTTAAACTCTTCCTGCCCCATTAAAGTTACTAACCATAGATCTTTCTGGAGTCCCTGAGCTCCCTTGTCTCGTAGATTCCTCTGGATTGTTGCCACAGAGGCCCTGCTGCTGAGGATGTGCCAGACTCTAGCTGCTACAACTACTACTATCAGTCTCTCTATCACATCTCTCTCTTCATCTCTCTCTATCCTTTTCTCCAACCCCAACTCGGTCTCAGCAGATGTCTGTCTAACATGAGTCTGGTTCTGCTCAAGGTTTCTGCCTGTTAAAGGAAGTTTGTCTGTGCCAGTAACTTGCTTAATGCTGCAAAGTGCTCTGCTCATGGGGGATTAAGATGAGATCAGACTGCCTGTCTGTAAGATGGGACTGGATCTTATCCTGTCTTAATATTTAGTCTTTGTTGATAATATAACAGAGTACAGTCTAGACCTGCTCTGTTTGTAAAGCGTCTTCAGATAACAAGATTGATGGATTGATTGATACCTGTTGTCGTGGTAGCCCGCAGATCCGTTGGCTTCCCTGTGTTTGTCTTCAGGTATGTCTTGGGCGAGCTCTGCACCCAGCGCCAGCTTCTGCCACTCCTTCTTACGATCGTGAGGTGCCCGCGGGATCTTGTCCGGCTCTTGAGGACGGTCTATTGCCTTCATCTTCCGTATGGAGGTAAGAGGAAGGGATGATGGTGAAGGGATGAAAGGAATAGAGGATGATACAGATGAGGGAGGCGGGAGGAGAGAAAAGACAACCAATTAGCTGCTGCTATTCTTCATTGGCAGAACAAATGGTGACCGCGTGTTTCACTCTAGAACAACAGGAAAAACTCTGACACTTGGAAGAGGGAAACATGAGAAAAGGCATTCTACGGCAGGTCACACACACGCAAACATACGCAGATTCATATTCTAAATATGGAACCAAGTTTTTCGCCTCACTACTTTCTCTTTGCTGCTTCACCCTCATTTCACATAGCAGCTGCTGCCTGTGACAAAGTTGATTTCAATCTGACTTTCGGTGCAAGAGGTGCCTTTTCTACAAAGACAGAGCAGTGAATACGCTTTCCGAAGAGAAGAATCACACAGATATCTAAGATGAGGGTTTATAAAACAGTTTAAAGAAATGTAAACACTGTTTGGGAACACAGGGTGCTCAATGACCGTCAAATGATCCTCTAAGTTTGTATTTTTACTGAAGCATGTGACTCAAAAAGTTGTAAATAAGTGACAATTAGGTAATTCGTCACTCCCTGTCTCTAAGACTTGACTGTTACACTCACACAAACACACATAGGGCTGTAAAGAAATGTAGCAGCCAGCGTACGCAGATTCATTTTTTAAATATTGATCCAAGTTTTCGCCTCACTATTTTCTCTTTGCTGCTTCACCCTCATTTCACATAGCAGCTACTGCCTGTGACAAAGTGGATTTCAATCTGACTTTCACCACAAGAGGTGCCTTTTCTGCAAAGACAGAGCAGTGAATACGCTTTCAGAAGAGATAAATCACAAAGTGACAGAGGTGTGAAAAAATATCGATACAGCAATATATCGTGATACTTTGACCTCCAATATGACATTGATATTTCAACTCTTAATATCGATACTTTTATAATTAAAAAAATCACATTTAAGCCGAGTTGGAACTAAAATACAACTTCAGTATTTCAAAAACCATAAAGTGGAAAATTGTTTTTAATCAAACAGCTTTGACTTAATTTGTCCTTTCAATTTTGAGTAATATTGTGTGATTTACATTTACACCATCCCTATTTTTTCTTAGTTTACTGTGTAGAATATCGCAATATATCACAAAACTGGGATATCGTGATATATCGTGATACTATCGTATCGTGACCCAAGTATTGTGATGTGTATCGTGAGGTTCTTGGCAATACTCACCCATAACAGATACCTAAGATGAGGGTTTATAAAACAGTTTAAAGAAATGTAAACATTGTTTGGGAACACAGGGTGCTCAATGACTGTCAAATGATCCTCTAAGTTTGTATTTTTACTGAAACATGTGACTCAAAAAGTTGTAAAAAAAGTGACTATTAGGTATTTCGTCACTCTCTGCCTCTAAGACTCACACACACACACACACACACAAACACACACACACACAAACACACACACAAACACACACACACAGGTCTGTAAAGAAACGTAGCAGCCAGCTGCTGTAGCAGAAATCACACAGTTTTTAATATATGTAAATTGCTGTAGTTTCACATACCTGCCCTGGAAGTTCTAAGTACCTGTAGACCTGGTCATACATGCGGGGGTCCTGCAACTATAAGAACAAAAACAAAAACCATAAGAGAAGCACCGGGGTGAGGGCAAAAAAAATCAACACGGCACAGGATTGAGCGCAAACACCACTGCACAGACTCCCAGGTCAAAAACAGGAGCGAGCGCTGAGAGAAAGGTGGAACAATAGTGAGAGAGGGGGGAAAAGAAAAGTGCTGTTAAACAGAAAATGACAACATGGGACGCAGTGACACACAGTCCGGTGCAAACAAACACACGCACACACATTCATTGTGACAACAGCAAACAGAAAGGA